>NW_027175832.1:3103724-3703724 GCF_023055335.1 Clinocottus analis
GTGGAAAAGAAAAAGCGAGAATATATGTGTGGTAATAAAGCAGAAGCTCAACATGCGTCGCTAACAGGAACCAGGTCTCTTTCTAGAGGCCAGAGAGTTTAAACTGCACCACAGGACAACTGATGCATTGCCTACACATGAGGAAAAACTGGCTTATATTGTTTTCATATGGTTTTATTTTTCAACTTTGGTTGCGACCAACAGCACAGACAACTTGTAATTACAGTCTTTTGTCTCGCAAAGGTATTAAATCTAATCCTTTGATACAATACAAAGGTTCTGTGTCTGTGGTACTCAAGAAAAACTTCCATTTAGGGAAATCTGAAAAGGTGCACTCAAGAAAAGGGCCAATCGTAACCACAAACTGTGCAGAGCTACAATACTGCTGGCATGCTGTTTATTATACGGCTTTCTGGAGCCTGAAGTCAACAGAAACTGTTTATGAATCCATTCACAAGACTACAATGAATTGAATGGTAGCTTTTGGGGTTACGCCCATCACTGATATACTGAATACTTTTACTAGAGAGTCTATCCTTTTGTTGAGTTTCATGACTGTATTCCCATTTGGGATTTGGAAGTGAAGGCTTTGGACTTGTAAAACTGTAGAATTTCGTCCCAAGTGGGATGAACAGTGTCTTGATGCAAACCGGATGAGGGGATGTTGTAAATAAAAATGTACAGCTGTAGGCACTTTTTAAACGTTTTCATGACAGGAAAATCGTTTTCACGTGCAGTTAGAAGAATTAAGTGCTTCAACAGCATGATTCAAGAGTCTATTCCTTGTTTTAGAGTCGACATGCACACACCCTAACTCTCCCTCACACACACACACACACACACACTGGTTGGCGGTACACCAGAGGATTTCACACTGTTCCATGTATCTGCGTCACCGTGCTGAAAGAGAGTGGATGTATAAAGAAAGGCCGACGTTAAATGTTCGGTTCTGCTCAGTTTCTCACATCTTGTCTTTCTGCAGGCAAACTCTTAAACGCAAAGACGACATGGCGACGTAATCTTTAAAAATCATAAAACAGGGAGGCATCGTAAATTCTGGCTGACCCTTCACTTTGGGGTTTTATAGTCCGTTATTTGCGAAGGGGCCTCATGACATCATGTGCTGGCTTCGTGGCGGCATGGTGAGCGTTCCTGGATAACGAGCTGTTTTGAAGTGAGGAGCGATGCGTGTCGAGCTGTCGTCAACGCTAACGCAACGCTAATGAACGCCGAATATTCACCAAACCTGTTTGCCTTTGTAATCCAACTCTGTGTCGCTCCTTTCTTTGACGATCACAGGGGTCAACAGTGTGCCGATAATACAATATTCATGTTTTATCCATGTTCTCTTGTTGAAAAAAAACTACTTTGTTTTTTCAAATGGAAGTAAAAGTGGAATTTTCAAAAGTCAAATCTAACTGGCCCGGTCGTGATGAGGCCCAAAACTCATTAAAAAAAGATTTACAGTGAGGTAAAAAATATTAACAAGACAACTAAGTCCACAATTTAGAGAAATATGTCAGTTGTAACGTTGAAGAGCTAATTATTCTTTGAGTGACAGAGTATTTCATTTATTGTGTCTTAATCTTCCCCTGAAGTCTCAACCAACAACTTTTCAATGTGGTCTATTTACAACCAGCAAAGATATTAATGTCCAGCAAAGTGTTCTCGTCTGCTGACATTAAAATATTAAGGAAACCACAAACATAATGTATTTTAGAAATACATTTTTGTAGGAACTGTTTAGGAAGGCTGTATAAGAGTAGATAGCAATGAAATAATATAACCAGCTCAAAAAATACTCTAACAATTTCATCTCACACACAAAAAAGTAGTGAGTCATTTAGAAACAGCCTCTCATTTCTCAACACTGCTCATGTCTCACCATAACAAATTAAAAACAGCTGCGAATTTTACACCAACTTCATACCGCATATCAGGGAAATTATTTTAAAAAGGTATTATTTCATTTGTGTGGCACAATTAATATGAACAAATACTTGAATAAATCAACCTCAGACAAACACATACAATGTTGCTGCATCATTACATCAAATGTAAATATTCTAAATTGTATTTTCCTAACTCAAGCATGTTTGCTATCTTAGGAAACTCTGGGATCTCCACTAGATGTAAAAAAACAAAAAAACAATGACGTGTTTGTTTAGACCGCGCTCAGCCGGGTGAGTTGGTGCAGCGACCCGGTGCACAGCAGAGAGGTCAAGAGGTTAAAAAAGCAGCTGCAGAAGAATAACTTACACACGCAGGCATATTTACACGAGCAGGGCTGCGTATCTCCGCGAGAGGTTTTCTACATCTGTAACAGGATCCCCAGGAAGAATCACACTCAAAAATGTCTGCTTCCTTGAGAAGGAAAAAAAGATAAAGGTCACGTAGCGCGTTACGTCTTTTCAAAAGCATCCGAACACACTGCAGTTGTTTCAAATTACAAGTAAAGACCACAGACCCAAAAGAAATATAAAAAAAAACTACAACAATTTTCCTCAAATTACATCTAATTTAGTGCGTACGCAACAAAGCAGCAGCGCCAGGTGTCAGCGTGTGGCCGTTTGCTCGCAGACTATATTTAACCGAGTCTCCTGATGTCGACGGCGCGTTGCGGCATGTAGTGAAGGCGACCAGCGTGTCGCCTCGTGATTCATTAGGCGGCCATCTGCTAGTATGACGGAGGTGTCCGGGGCTCGCCCGATTTGGGGGGGTTTGGGTGGATGACAGACTCGCATGCAAGCATGTAAACAACCACACGCATGACAAAGAAGGCCCGGGACATACGCGCACGGGACTAATGGGTTCATGTGCATGTGCATTGACATGGACACACACTCGTAGTAGGCGTACGTTAAACTGACAGTCAGAGGCCCTCGGGCACTTAATGTGTGGGAGAAGACCCTTTTAAATACCAAACTAAAAGCATGAATCTGTTTGATAGATAGATAGATAGATAGATAGATAGATAGATAGATAGATAGATAGATAGATAGATAGATAGATAGATAGATAGATAGATAGATAGATTCCACATGGAATAAACTAAACACACAAGATAAAATATAAAACAGGAATGGCAGATATATACAAAGTGATTTGTTGTGTAGTCTAATTGCAGTGATTAAAAGAAATGTGTGTCTGTAGTTTGGTTGTGACGTCCTACATCTGCTGCATGCTGTTGCCTTGAAGTGGCCGACGTACAAACAACTCCAGTGTCGCTGCCAAATCAAATCAATTGTATTTAGGTCCCAGATCAACCTACAACACAGTCTGTCCTCAGCACCAATAGACGTGCAATACATGTGATGTACACAGAGCAGTGTGTATCGGTATGATGAAAAAGAATGACAATATTGTGTGAATTAAGCACAAAATAAGTGTACTGAAGAATTTTATAGAATCAAAGAAAAAAATAACTACCAATTTGCTTAACTATCTAAACAAAATGGCTTCAAAGGATGGCTTTACATTACCATAACTCTCCACAGCACTATTAAAGTTTAACCCGGGATATGTGGCCTCTTTCCAGTAGTCTCAAAATAGAATTATAATCCATCGATTGTTTTTATTACTGTGTCAAACAACTGCTTGGTCTGGAGGAGCTTGTTGCTCTGTGAGCAAAACTGAGTCTGTTTCCCCCTCTAGTGGCTGTGATGCACAGCTGCTGTTTCACAAAGATAACACTCAGCACAAACGCACACACTAGTGTGAAGAAGCTTTCTTTCTAAAACACAATTTGGATAATAACAACGTGGAACAAATCCACACATTTTGACTCATTTTTTGGTGAGGTGTGTGACACATTTCAGATCAGACTTTCAAGTATTGAGCATTAACCAAATCATTTTTCATGATTTAATGTCGGAGGCCACGACCCAAATTCTACCGACACGAACGACTAAAGCAGCAGCACATCGCGGGGACACAGCACCGTTGTGAAAAATCATCAAAAATCACACTTCCCTCGGAGTAACACTCATCATTCTTTCCCTCACGGAGCTCCAGCGGCGTTACTCGAGCTGAATGTCGGCCCTGGTGGCGTCGCACCTCGATGCTGCTGTTGCTGCCAGCCTCGGGAATCGATGGGGCTCTGGAGGCGATTGGGGAAATCAGTCATGCTGAAAATATGGAGTACAGCAGTGACGCACACGGCAGCCAGCCCGCCGCAGCCACACAGGCTCTATTGACTAATTTGGGTGTGTGTTTGAGGAGGGGGTTGCCAGCTATATCGGGACCTCTGACATTGACACTGTACCCTTTGCATGAATGGCCTCGCGTGACACTTTTTTTGTTTGTTTTGTTTTCCTCATTATTCTTCCAGCCACAATTGTCTTTGTGCCTCTCACAAGTATCTTTATTTCTTCGCCTTCTAGCCCCTCCGTCTCTATGTCCAAACCCTCTGCTTCCTGTCATTATCTGTGAGCTGAGAGCAGCACTATCTTGACCCACATCCTTTCTATCACTTCTCCTCCGCCCTCTCGTCTGTGCGTTTAACCTCTTTGTTTGAATTATCTTTTTTCCCCACTTGGTTGGCCGTTGCATCCGTCATCACTCACTCACTCACTCCGCCTCTTCCCACATCTATACTCAAGATAACTTGCAAACTTTTACAAGCTGAGTGGACGCAGCACCAACTATCTTCTCATGGTTCTGATACAAGAGCTATTCCAGCTCCACGCAGTGACACTGTGTTGCTTGAATGTACCACACTGCCAGAAAAAAACCTATTGAGAATGTTACCAGGAGTTGGGGGTCGTCTGTCTGTGTGTGTGTGTGTGTGTGTGTGTGTGTGGTAGTCGGAGGATGAATCGTGTCCTGGTACTGTCAGTACAAGTGAGGATGAGAGCGGTCTCTTTTGTGACGGACACATCTCGACTACAAAGGACCGCTTTGTCTCAGTTGCACAAGGGCAGATAAACTAATTACATTTTGAATCATAATTTATGCGGTGCTGATCCAAGAACCACAACTGCTGTAACACACAAACACACACACACACACACACTAATGGTATCTTCTCCATCACCATGCAATAAACAAACCATTGATGAAAATTTTTTAAAAAAAAGAGAAGATCCCAAATGAGACTCCACTTCAGTATTGTTTTTTTCTTCAGGTAAAGAGCATAGAGGGTTGTTCTGTTCCCGTCGCCACTGAAATCTCCGGCTTTGATCTCCTCATATGATCCAAACAGGCTCAAGGCTGGAGGAGTTCAGATGCCACTTGTGAAGCACATGCTTTATGCCCAGAGTTCAGAAAAGTACCGCACATTGCACCAAAAGAGATCCCACAGCAGCTCTGAATTGAAAGAAGAGTGATTCTTCACGAATCCGTGCAGCATTTAAAATGCATTTTAATGATGCATTGCTAATTGTGAGTAACCTTTCACAATGCAGAGGATTCCTGTGTGTATTTACTTCTTGCATTTCATGTATCGAGCCTCTGTTTTTAGTCTCTGAACTTACGAGTCCTGCAGGCCTCTCATGACAGCTGTAGTAGATGTTTTTACAACTTCAGTTAAGTTAATCAGTCCCATCTGACAAGAGACCATATAACTGTGATGTAACTCTAAAGTCAATTCATTTGACACATCACTTTTGTATTCCTCTCTGTTTTTGTTTCCCAGAAGACGAGCTGCAAAACAGAGATACAAATCTGCTGCATCTGGACAAATTTTTCACAATGCAGCGATATTTCTGCTGGTCCTCTTATGAAACTCCTGGACCACATGATAGTCATACCGTGCCTAACATGAACGCCTGGGCTTGGCTCAAGTCCACGGGCCGCATGGAGGGCCCATCAATGGATAGAGCCATCGATCCACCATGGTATTCATCCCGAGGCCTGTACCGCCAACCACAGCATCCAGCACACCAACAGCAACTCCCACAGGCTTCACCCTCAGCACACATTCCATCATTGGGCAAATGTTTTGTGTTTTTGCCGACAGACAAGGTAAAAGTTAAACAGGATGGAGGTGCAGACTCACCACGAGGTCATTATTAAAGCAAACCAAACCGCTGCTTTTATGTCAGAGTTTCCAGGTCAAAATGTTTCCATCTTAACTTTTTATATTCAGTGCAATCTAAATGTTACTCTAAGACTGGTGCCTAAAACATCACAATAAAACACATGAAACCACCCGATAAACACCAACACAATGCAATACTGCTATGAAACACAACAACACAGTCGCAGTAACAAACAATTCCTCGTCAGTTGAGTATATTTCTGGGTAAAGTTACTTTCTAGATAAAGAAACAAGTAGAATCAGCTTTCCAATACCTCTTAAATATCTGCAAATGTATCATGTGATCACACTCACAAAACTCTCAAACACACAACTGGATACATACCCAATGCACGAGTGCCTGCGTGTGGAGAAGTTGCCGTGCATTTTCCTTGAAAAGCGGGAGTCTTTGTTCATCATTTTATTGGCGGTTCAAAAAGAGTTGCGCAGAGTTCAGAGCGGCATCAAAAAAAGCAGACGAGGGATGAAGAAATTGAACTTTTGTGGAGCGGCCAAAACCCCCATGCTGTCATGAATTGGAAAGGGAGAGCTGTTCAAATTCCTTTATGTTGTCTGTTGTCACAAGTGAAGGGAGACCGGTCTGTCTCTGACCGGATGAGGCAGGAAAAACAGGTCCAAGAATGACAACTGTAAAATAACACCAATATGCAAAACACAAGAATCTCATCAGCTGCACCTGGTTGGAGCAAAACGACAAGAACAAGTCAGACCTGCTGAGTATTCTCTCTATTGATAAGATAAAAGTTATTTTCACTTCCAGCTCAGTGCACCAAAATGAAAAAAAAATCAATTTGCACTTCAGCTTTTGGTCCCGGCTTTATAAATATGTCCTCTTGTTTTTGTAGTAAAGGAAGATTAAAAAGCGGTTCATCCCAGCGTGTGCGATGTATGTGAACAGCCTAAAAAGGTAAAGAGTGCGGTTAGAAAGCAGTTAGCGTCTCATCTCTCTGACAGTGAAAATATGAGGGCCGAATCAAATCAAGCGAAATTGAGGATGGTGTCAGCTGTCAGTGCTCATCTGGGACTATTTCCTCACTCGATCTCCTTGCAGCTCGCCACAGACCAGCCAAGAGAAACACTTCTCCTGAGTGTTTAGTTTTCCCCCCTCGTACCCAAAATGGGAAATAAAAAGCTTGAATTCCTCCAAAGCTGCAAAACCGAATTCCTCAACAACAGCTACCGGGTATTTTCAAAATCAGGTCCAGAGGAGTTGACACAAAGCTGTCCATCTGAACATAAGGGTGCCTCTGTGATGCTGCACCACCAGCCGACTGAGTTATTCTTAGTGGGAGAACAAAAAAGAAAGCTGGAAAGAGTGTTATAATCCCATCAGATGCTCCCTGGAGTGGGCCGACCCATGCAGTCCCTGTCAGTGGGACATAACGGACTTCTGCTTTCTCTTCTCGATCTCTCCTGAGAGTGGTGGGACCAAACTCAGGCTTAAAACAACAAACAACAACACTATCTCCCCAGAGAGAGAGAGAGAGAGAGAGAGAGAGAGAGAGAGAGAGAGAGAGAGAGAGAGAGAGAGAGATTGTGAAGGGGTGGGGTGCTGGGTGCTTGAGAGAGAGTCGGAGCGAGAGCAAATGACATGAAGAGAGAGTACATGTCATCCCATGAGAAACTGGACCAGTTGAAGAATAAAAACTTGAATACAAAAAAAAGAGTTTAAAAACTTTAGTATTACAAGTATATGTTTTTTTTTCTCTTTCTATGAGAGTGTACACGTTTTCTCTTTTCGTGTAACCGGCCGGCCTTCATGCCGGCAGCAACAGCAGTGCTACAGTCGATCAATACTTCAATATTGTGTGTGTGATTCAATTTTCCTTGTTTAATATTGAGTTCTCCTCTCATGCCACCGTACAAGCCATCTGATTCGCACCATATCCTCTTCACTGGTGAACACATATTTCAAAATGTGAGGCAGAAAGCAGACAAAGTGTCCGATATAACACACGTGAGGTTTGTTAGTGTCCATAACCGTCTAGTTAAACTGTCTGTGACCTGCGAGACGCTAAACTCAAGCTGTGCCGAAAGAAAACTCAGTGCTCAGTTACTCCACGACTTGGAGATGAGGGGGAAAGCCTTTTATCTGGATACATTTTTAAAACGAATGTTTGAAAGTATATAAGAGTATATACATATAACCAATGTAACCAATGTTTTCTTTTGGTTCTGGAAAAGTGGTACTGAAATTATATCTGTATAATATTTGATGAATAGCGGTGTCCTGTAATGCCACAGGTGTTATGTTTGCAGTGACATGGTTTTATTAAGTATTTGGAGTAAAAAAAACACAACACAGACTCATGCACCTAAAGCTGTCAAACATGTTCTTGAAAAAACTTTGTATAAGTATAATTTTGCTCCTTTTCACTAGAAAACTTCAGCTATAGCATCATAAAAGAAAATGCTGCTAACATAACTGAGATACTGATATTTCTGATGGCAGAAGCTTTTTTTTAACCTCCTGTAATAGTATAGTTAAGAGTCCACAGAGTCTCTTTCCTCTCCTCTCCGACCATCACAAACAGAAACACATCTTCTTGATGTTCATGCCCACATTTAACAACACAGCGGCCTCTAGTGGGAAACAACAGGAAATGCATTCTTGTTTTTTTGTGATGAGAGGTTATTTTTTCAGAATACGTTTAAAAAAAACTCTACAATTTACGTAAGCGTTGAATTCACGACAGAAACTTTACGCGTACATGTTCTAGTTACTGTCTCATGATGACAAGAAAATGACAAAAGATCTTGTGATTATGAAATCAGGATTCATGAGATTTTCACGAGAACACACACGTTGCCTTTTTGGGTCGACAACAAGTTGCAACCTAATATTCATGAAGCAACACATCCACAGAGCAACACAAACAACATTGGTTCCTGTTCATCTCTACTCCAGCAGCGTTGCGTAGCTTACACGCTAACGGAGAAGACGTTGAACAAGTTGATGCCCAATTGTCTTTAACAATGGAAAAAGCAACAAAGTGGCTCAGTTACTCATGTCTCACTCTGAACGCTGAGCAAACTGTGACTATTGTTCTTTAAACAAACAAAAGCAGAGGTTTTCTTTCCTCCAAATATTTATGTCAATGGACAAAAGTAACACAATGTAATGATTTAAACTCTCACATTTAAAGGATGTACCACACACTGAGCATAACAAAGCCGATACTTCAACAGAAAGTCCCTCATGTATATTTGAATGTATTGACTTTTTCTTCTTTACGTTACCGTCTGTCACGCTGATCAGGTAAACAACTACAGGTTACTTCATAAACAAGCCCGAAAAGTCACAGTAACGACACATTTTAAGATTTGACAAATCAATTTCTATCCAGAAGTCCGTTTCGTGCGTTGCATAATTCATAAAGCTGCTTGAAGAGCTTCCTTCAGCAAATCTTTAAGGTTTGCCTCAGCTGAAGATAAAGGACTTCAAGCAACTAGTCTGTATTGTTTTTGATGTCTTATGTTTTATTATTTTGTCTAAAAATGCAATATTTTTCAGAATATTCTAATGTTTTGTAATATGTTTTATGGTTATACCAAATAAGAAGGAACAAACACACTATTTGTGTGTGTGTGTGTGTGTGTGTGTGTGTGTGTGTGTGTGCGTGTGTGTGCGTGTGTGTGTGTGTGCAGATGGATATGAGCTCGCAGTTAAATCCGGTGCAGAGTGTTTCTTCTCTTTCTTGAGTTTCATGTATTTTTGAACACGGACCCTGAAACGAATAAATGAACCATAATGGAAACAAAACCGTCCGTCACCCTGAAGCTGGCTTTGCAAAAGCAATTTTCATTGACTGTTATTCACAAATTAATCCGTTTGACGTGCTGTCGCTGTCGTGGAAAAAGAGTCTCAATCAACTTAAGACAGTGAGTGAAAATAACTTTGCGGCTACGTTCTATATTTGAGCTCGCTGTGACGTATATTTTCCGCTGGACCCCCAGTTTGTTTAATTTCTCATCCTGCAATAAATCATCTCCATCCATTTATTTCAGCTCCGACATGATGGGACACGTGCATGCAGAGGGCCCGACCTCAGGAGCTGCACAATATAAAAGCTCTGACAGGTTGAATGTCCAGATTGAGCCTTGAAATCCTCTCCACCGGACTCCTGCCCTCCAATATTTAGATTTTGAACAGACACACTGAAACAAATGAAAATGTTTTTCAAAGTTACAGTAAACGCCAAAGGAAAATGGACCAGAAGGATTCTTATGGGATGTGTGACACGCATTTCTTGCCAATAAAAGTAAGACGGGGTTTTGCATCGCCGGCTTCTTTATCCCATGCTTTTAATTTGACTTCAGGGAGGTGGATGTGACCTAACATCACTGCAACAAAGTTAAAGACACCTTTTAACACACCCGGATAAATGTTATAAATGTCGCTATAAATGTAAATGTTCAGCGGTAGCGAGTCAACATTTACATAGACATACATGTTACAGTTTTATGAGTGTAAAACTGGTTTCACAGTGATACGCAATTTTGCACAACAGGCCTGTAGTGTGGAGGAAACTATTTTTAGGGAATACACTGTGCCTTAAAAGAAGAACTAGCTGCACACTAAGTGTGAGGTCCTGTTTATTCTTCCTCTCCAAGGTCAAGTATGGTTTGATTGATCATACGACTCTTGCTTTGACAACGTTACTAAGTAAATGTTTAATTTGCACATCTGATGTAATAAGGTGTCATAAATCCGAAGCCTTTCAAGAGGGAACAGAGCAGAGCTGGCAGACAGCAGGTCGGCTTTACTCCTAACAAACTACAGTTAAGGCCACTATTGCAGATGCAACGCTAAGACTGAATGAAACGTGCTTTAGCGAAGCAGGAAATATCCTGTTACGAGCTGCATTAAAACAGCTTCTGTCACTGACAGAACAAAGCACTTGCTTGGCAAAGAAGTGGAACAACAAACTGCTGATTGACAGCAGGGATGTCGTTGAGCGGCGTGTTTACTGAGATGATGCCGCTCAGTAGGAAAACAAAAGCTCTGGAAAAACACGTTCACCTGTAGGAAATTAAGCACTAAAACGGAGCTTTTAAAATCTAATTCTTTCCACTGACCTTTGCTTTTTCAACAAAATCCACTTGGGGCACCTCGTGAATGTGTTGGGCGGCCATAAATAAACCAAAGCAGACAGAGCACATGAAGCATCAACAGCAACCGCAACCTCCTTATCTGGTCTTGCCATAGAGAACGAGACAGAAACTTTACCGTACACGTATTATGATCATTTAACTTTGAACAAGGTAGCTGAAAAAAATGGCATATTTTGTTTGGGTAGAGGACAATACGTGGGCATCTTGTGGTCAGAGTCCTTTTCCAAACATAGGCTTAAAAGGGCAACCATTGTTTTTGTGCAAAGTGCTGCTCCCTACACAAAAACAAAGCCAAAATACATCAATATCTCCTGTAAGGTAACCCTCCGCCATGTGACAGGAAGCATCTCCAAAGTCAACAACGCACAGAAACATTAAGAACACTGAACCCAAACAGAGACGGTTGTACATTTGTTGTAAAGGCTTTGTTCTCAGTACAAGTGTACCCATATGTTTTTTATATTAGGATATTAAATCAAATCGGTCGTGGCTTTGTGGCAAACCACGACCATCTTTGGCCTCAAAGCTTCAGGACTCTCTAACCTTGGCGTGTGGGCCAGAGTGAAGCGGCGCCTCTGGAGGTTGATGCTGCGGTTCATCAGCAGCTTCCTGAAGAGCAGCGGGGAGTTTCGGGGAGACCCCCGAGGAGAATCCTTGGGGGATCCTCCCGGCGAACCCCCTCTGGACCTGGGCATGAGCTGAATGAGGGGCAGCCTGGTCACCCGGCGGTCCTGAGGCCTCTCCTCAACGTCGGCCTGCTCCTCCTCGGAGCTCTCGGTGCACAGCTCGCTCATGGCGAACAGAGGACGGTCAGCGGTCAGGTAGCCGGAGAGTTCCCTTTGCTCGTTCTGCCTTCGCTGACTTTGGTCCAACGAACAAGTCTGATCTCTTGCGTTCGAGTTTTTCCGATACACTTTCAAACAGGACCTTTTGGCGACATGGCACACGGAAGGTCCGTCAGTTATCCGTCTCTTGCTTTTCCAAGGCCTGAAAGTTCTAGTGCCTCTGGTCCAACCCTCGCTTCCACATCCTTCAACTAAACCCAGGGCCTGCTGATGATACCCCGAAGCGCTCTTGTTAAAAAAGTTAAAAACAACAATCTCTCTATCAGACTTTGGATCTTTATTTGAAAATCTATCAACCCCTTTCTTGTCTTTCCAAGGGACCACGTTGAATGCCGTGCCGGGCAATAAACTCAAACCTCCGTGTTGATGCACTCTCCCTGCCTCTCTCTCTCTCCCAGGCTCTGTTTACATTAGCGCTCGGCCCTCCCTCTCTCCAACTAAATATGGACGTCTGATTTACAGGGAGGAGAAGCATAACAGACCACCGCCGCCTGCTTCTCTCTGCCTCTTTCCAAACTCTCTGCCTTCCCCCCCAGCCTCTTCCCTCACTCCTAATCTTACAAAGAATATTGTTCATCAACTTCAAACTGCGCTCCATAATTACTTCCTCCAGTGTATAAACATTTCGCCGTCGCCTGGCTCGGCCCATCAGCACGCCTTTTCTTATGCTCGCTCCAAACTGACTTTGCAGACTCAGGCTTTTTTTCCCCTTTGGTCCCCGAGGTGCTATTTGTTGTGAAGTTGCTCTTCAGAGACACACTCTTTTGCCTCTCACATGCTCCCAGCGCACCAGGAAGAGTCACATGAAGGGCCTCTGACTATAAAAAGCAGAGGTAGATAAAAGCTATAGAGAGCATGGGTGCTGTCACGATGGCACTCTCTATCTGTTACCAGAGGCAACATCAACCCCCTCCACCCCTCCCCCATCCCCCACTCCATCTCTTTGTTTATCACGGGAGAGTGAGGAAAGGTCCTCCTGCAATTCAGGAATCACAGCTAAGCCCCGGTGCAGTCTAGAGAAACTGAAATAACCTCGGGTACTGGAGCATCTGACATAGGGCTGATCAACAGCTGGTAAAGGAAGCAGGGAAGAAAGATCCTTCGGTTAAAGGCTCCGTGGGTCTCCTACACCCATAGCTACTGTACTGTGGGTATTACACAGCAACAGTACTGTACTTGCATTCAGAGAAATGTGTTCGCATCCAAATGTAGCACAGCAGATGTAAGCTGTTTTTTTCTTTGGGGGGGGGCAAACGCATGTCAAGATGTTTGTCCACACCAGATGTGACTTCTGGTCCTTTCCAGTCGATAACTTCTATTTCACTCTGCAGGCACATCTATTACAGATCATATTTCCTCTGGAGTCCATTTAACGGTCATTGACCTACTGTCTAGCGGCTTTTTGCACAAATAATGTACTTCAAGGCATATGTTCTTATTAGCAATGATGTGTGCAATGTGAAAAGTGTCTCTCTGTAGCGACGAAGACAGAATTATCTCTGAGCTCCTTCAGCGTTACTCATGTGAGCGATTAAGGGCTTTTTCAGCTGTTTTTTGCACCTTTTTTAAGCACCTGTTTTCAGCAAAAATACTCTACAAACCAAGTGTTCACTCCATGCTCCTCGTAAAACAGCTGATAAGCAAAATTAGCAACTATCTGGTGGAACATTTAACAGCAAAAGAGGCAGATAGTTTTTCATGGGAGTTGGTGGAGACCAAATTAAAAGCTAAGAGAAAATGTTGGACTAAACATTAGTTGTGTGAACACAATTATGACTTCAAATGAATGCTATTGTTTGCCATATCAGAGGTGTGTCCACACAGTATTATGTCGTGTTATATTGCCAACACAGCTAACACAAGTTCATCAAGGGGTAGTTCTGGTGGATAAGCAATGTGAATTAAATTCTAGCTCGCTACCACCCGCTAATAACCTCGAGTTCAAGCTTTCCAAAGAGGTACATTTCATGGCAAGGTCAAATTTATCTTGAGATTCCTTTGAGACATCTTCTGTAACCATTTCAGGCTATAACTCCCAATTGGGCAAACCCCTGGCCATCGTATGATTTTTGGAAAGCCGTCTGCTCCCTCCCGGATTCATCTCTTGAGTTTCTCTGGAAATATTTGTCCACGATAAAATAGCCAGACAGGGAAAACAAACCAGGACAATATGATGCTGACTCACTGCCTCCAACTCGTCCATCTGAAGTTCCCATGGCGAGTTCACACTTTCAGGCAGTGGTCAAGCCACGGGTCACCTCATCTTTTATAGATGTATAATGATATCAAATGAGTGACATCATCATGAACTACTTTAGTAACAGCTGATTAGATTTCTCAAACATATGAGGCCTTTTCATTTCTAAACAACCTGCAGCTTTAAATGCTGCTCCATAAACAATTCATCTGGCGCTGCAACAAAATTGCACTACCACGTTGTCGGCCAGCACATGGCCCTCTTCACAGAGGAGGAACACAATGGAAGGCTTTTCAGTCCATCAACATTGTTGGAGTCATGTCTATTGCTTTATACCTGCAGATTTATAAACACCAATGGAAGGAATATAGCCTGACTATCATGATGTATGATTTTATTTTCCAGTTCCTCATTTGCAGAGTTTTCACCAGAGCACATTAAAACGTGATGCATCTACATCCCTGTGTGTTTGTCTTGAAACACTGAATGTGCCTAAATAAAAGAGTGCAAAGGGATAGTCTGGTGTCCCCCGAGGGTTCATATGAGGTCCTACTGTATTTATAATTAATGGTAATAAAAAGAAGATAAAAGATCATTTGAGCACTGAATGAAAGTCTTTGATCCAACTTGCTTGTTTGTTTTAATTATGTCGTCTCTTTCGTTTTGTAATGTTTTGCTGTTTGTATCTTTGTTTTGGGTGCAACATTGAAGCTGTTTTAAAATCTCAATGAAAAAACTAATGGTTAAATAATCAAAATAAAGATAAATAAACTTAAACTGCCCTTTTATGTCTATCAAATGTGTACCTGCTTGGTAAATTCAGAACTGTGGAGGTTCATCTGAGTAAAATAATGATGTTTTTCAATTGGCCACTGGAGATAAAATCGTGTTCATCTCTTTGAATTAAATTAGATTTGAGATTTTCACATTTTCAGAGGATTTGCACTTCAGAAAAGATATGTTCCCATACACAAAATGTAACACAGCATGCATGTGCTGCTCCTATTCCAAATGATTCATATCACAATGAAGGTTTGTTTGCTCGCAGAGAGAAAACGTCACTGACACAACGGTGTCTTTGTCCAAAGTAAAGTCAAATCTGATGATCACCTCTGATTTGCACTTTAACTCCCTACGAAAATAACCGGTCTGTCCGCGTTCCTTCGGCATGTGAAGGAAAAGAAAAGTGTACACACACACACACACACACACACACACAAACACAAACACACACACAAAGTGTACACACACATACCGAGTGGATAGGCAAAAAATGCTCCGGATGTATTTGCAGCAACGACTCGAATGTTTTTTTGGAAACAATCACAAGAGCCTTGTTTTCCTGATCTCTTGTAGTGATAATCCTTCAGCAGTGGGACAGAGGGCCTTAAGCAGGTCTCTTTGTTGAATCATACGCTTAAGAAGCAAATCCACCTTTTCTACCTAAATTAATAAAAACAATTTCATCGAGTTCTCCTGAATACTCAAAACTTTACAAGACACAAAGTTAGTGAACGGTCCTATTGAGTCATCCGAAACACGTGTTGACTTACAGGACCACAACAAGCTGGAGTCAGAGCTGCTGCTTATTCATTGACCACATATTGTTCATCATTCATCTTGAAAATGTGATAAACTGTTTGAGAACTAGGAAAATAAGTCACTCCTTTTCACAGAGCCCACAAATACAGGACGATATACAGGACTCCTACAAGAGGAATCCCTCTCAGTCATCACATATGACCCACTGGAGGTGATCTGCCTTCTGCCTGCATCTTCTTGTCCTGGACTTCTCTGGGCGTCAGCATTTGGGCAGTTGTGGTTTCCCCCTACCCCCTCCCCCAAGAGGAAGCTGCAAAAATGAATTTCACTTTCACTCTTTGGATGCCATGCTGCAGACGGAGCGGCCATTTTGTATGTTGTGTTTACAAACTGTGAGCAACTCTCCCTGGATAGTTTAAGCTAGAAAAAAAAATACAGAGGAATGGTGTGGGCTTCCAAAAGTAAGTTTAAAGTTTGAAATAAATACCAAATCTAATCTAGTTTTGTATATCAACACATCTTTAAAGTAGGAAAAGCTCCTCAGTAGGTTAAATTAGTGTCTGCATGACTCCAAAGTGTTGATGCGACTGATGGAAGAGTGATGATTGTCAGTGACCTGCAGAAACAACAACACACAGCATCACCGACTCACAAGGCTTTGGAGACATAGCTGGTCAGAGAGCCCATGCTCCTGGAGGGCTTGATGCTACGGGCTGCGTGGCCGGACTGGGGGCCATCTTGAGTGGAGAAGGGTCTGCAGCAGAGTCTGGGCAGCTGCAGGGTACCTGAGAAGAGCCGGTCCACAGCGCACCTGATGTTGTGGTTGCGCGGTTGCTCGTTGCACGAGGCCTGCTCCGAAGAGTCCCACTGTCTCTGGGACGGCAGAAGAAAAACAAAGCAAACGAGATCAGTCCTTTCAATGAGGTCAGGTTGGTCACATTATTAGATCACATCCAATTGAATATATGAAGATATGTGAAATCTAGACGCTCCACAGACAGGAAATAACAGGCCACTTCTTTCATGGAGAAGTTGGGTGAGCAAAGATCAGCAATTCACATTTACACATCAGTGGTTGGGCTTGGAACCATTAATATTTGTCTCCTCCATCCTACTTTTCCCTCAATATGCTTTGTGTTGGCTTCATCGAGTGTTACCACAATGTATTTCCATTGACATGTGAATGACTCAAAGGTACTCTTGAACCTCCACTGGTGTTCATTATATTCATTTCTATGTGATGAGTTGTGTTTTCAGTTTGGAGACTTTCACCGCTTCATCACGAAAACACAATAAAAAAAAAAAAGAAGAAAGATACGAGCAAGTACCTTAGAAAAGCCAAAGCTTGACCTTAGAAAAGGTTAATTAACTTCTTGATGTGACAGTATCAAAAACAAAAAGATTCACTGAGACCTGACGGTAGCTGCAAACAGGGCTGTTTTTGTGCTCTTGCCAAACATTTGACGAGCCACGTAAAGCCCAGTTGGGAATTATTTTGGAAGGATTATCTGATTTAAGGTCCCGAGACCCACACAGGATGACTTTGGACACAATTGATGGTTCTCACAACGAGATAGTGTTCAGGATTCAGCTCTCTCGGCTTCTCTCTTGCAGCATCAGGGTTGAGAAGAAGCAGTAGGAGCGCTTGCCTTTCGCTGCACCTTGTGATCTTATCCCTTCATCTCTTTGGGAGTTCCACCTTTGCATAAATAATTGTTCACACACTCTCTGTGATAATATTGTTGACTAAGATACTAAGCAGTGTTAAATGTGATAAAACATTGACCCTCTTTGTCATTAAGTGATTTCTCTTCTCAGTGACCAGCAAAACAACTATATTCCTGGGAAATTATGGCTATTAACCTGAGCTTTAAATTAGATTGGGCTTTTTCTGAAGTACAAGGCTCCATTTATCTTATCCACAACTGTTTAGCAATGGTAAAACACATTAGCGTTATTGTACAATCCAAAATGAACAGGAGATCAAGCCCAAGGGAAACCTGCAGTCTGATTTTATGTTCATGTTAAAACAGTCAATAATGTTTTTTAGGTCAATTTCAATTATGATTTCTATAGGCGACAGAAATGATTGCTATTTCTAATTCCACATCTTTTTTATATTTCTTAAAGGTTAATTAATTACCCTTACCTCGGTGAAGTTGAACAACTTTGATGAGTTATTTCTCCTCATACTTTTAGCCACTGCATCATGGGAACGAGACAAATGGAAGGACACACCAAAGAGGAGGATACAGACGGCCCATTTAAGATCAGATATGAAGGAGTCTGTGGCACCAGCACTTCCTTATGCGTACAGTAAAGAACTACTATTACCACGCCTCTTCGACAGTTATTAGATCAGTAATAACCAGTTCCTAGCACACATTTGAGTTTGCATTAACCTTCTTTTGTGACCTCTCAGACTGATTAAAGACAGAATTAAACCCACAAGAAACAAATACTTTAGCAGGTTGTTAGATTGAGGTGTTTCAGCCGCCTGCATGACAGGCCATTACTCATGTGTGTCCGACTGTAGAATGAGAGGAACCCGTACCGCCAGACCTTCTGGTTAGACAAGACTCTGGAGGTGACCAAGCTGGAACTTTTATACAACACACATACACAACGCTGGATGGATTTGCCCTTTAAATGTTCATTTCAGTCAATGTTTAATATTTAGTATGATTCTAAAGCTGTTGAGAACTCTCATAATCCATCAGCTGCACACCCATACACAGGGAGCTTCAAAAAAGAAATACAAAACTAAGTATAACGTCCATTATGACTCAATATATCACTAATTTGCATCTAAATGCTGCTAAACTGCATGTCTGACTGCTGGTAAAAAAGTCTTTCACAGTTCCTAATGTACGCTGTTTATAATGCTTATGTTTCTCTCTTTTATCTTAAACTTTTAAACCATTTTGCACTTCCTTATTTTTCACTTTCAATCTTCTGTTTGTTTGTACATATGTAAAATTGACAATAAAACCGACTTTGAGGGTTTGATTTGGATTGCTTCTGTATTTCATGAAAAACATTAAATCAAAAATAAAGGTTCAGAAGTGATGTGCTAAATTATCATGCTCTTAAAAGCAGTAGTTTAACACACATGTAGCAGTTTGTTATTGTTGGTTTCTCCAGTACCTCTGGTAACAGGAAGCTAAAGAGGATATGTGAGGTATGGCGCCACCTAAAGGGCTGTGAGAGCAGTTTTATTTGACCGGACCACACAACGGACGTTGAAAATACTACAACGCTTTTAATGAGTCAAAAAAGTACAAAATGCATTCATGGTTTCAGTAAATAACATTTCAATGATGACACATTTAAAAAAAAAAAAGTATTTATACTCAAATTAGTTTATTTTTCCCTTTAAAAGAAATGGATAGTAAAAAGATATTTGATGACAATCCTCCTGGACCAGAGCCAGCGTGTGCAGCGCTGCTCCTTCACGCATGTTGGCAGTAGCTTCTGTAGTTCCTCTTCTTCTGCCCGCCGCAGGCTGGAACCTTGGGACCCTGAAAAATAAAAGCACCTGTTAGAGGTGACCTGCTTGTGCTTTTATAAACATACTGTAACATTAAAAAAAAATAAAAGAGGAAAAAGTGCATCAGTAGGAGTCAATGAATGACTCGTTTGACATTAACTGTACCTTGTACATGCTGCAGACCAGAGTGAAGAGAGAGTTCATGGCCTTGTCCTGCAGGTCTTCTGTGTGCTCCTGCAGATGAAGTAAAAATGAGTATCCCATAAGCCATGTAACATAAATAAAAGTAGTTGCGCTTAAGCCATATTTGACAAAAAATTAAAGCTTCAGGTCGCTTCAGGTGGCTCGGCATGGAGGAAGTAGAACCTGTTGTGCTGTAGAGTTACATCAAGATGTAGCTTTATTTAGATCAGTCACAGCTCTACAACTTACAGAAGCTTGAGGGCGGATCAAGAGTAAAAATAATATCTTGGCTGTAAACGTATCATCACGCGTTTATGAGAAAAGGCTCAGTGGCATTGTGTCAATGCCAGTCAGGATGAAAAGGTGGAAGTTCCATTGCAAAAATCAGAAAGTATGTACTGTATTAATGCCACAAAAGCCAAAGTTTTTCCTGCCGACTGTACTGGAGCCGTACCCCGTTAATGGTCACCCAGGGAACATATTGGTGGGAAGGTTTCAGAGCGTCGGTCTTCAAGGCATTCTGATGCATCAGCTGGTTTCCTACGTCCCCTTTAACACAGCTCATGACGCGATCCCAGCTCAGCTGGGGACTGTAGAGCTCCACACACTGCAAACATCAATGGAGAGAGAGAAAAATACAAAAAAGTAATATGCTGGGAAAGTGGCAATGACTGAAAAGATGGTGCATAGGAGGAGGTAAAGAAACAAAGAAACACCAGCATAACACTGGACACATCCTTACACTCTTGGCTGCCTTGATGACATCAGAGGAGGATTCCATGCAGTAGATAATCTGGAAAGCGACGTCCGTCATGTTCAAGAGACAAGTCTGAGAGGAACAAGGAAATCAATTAAATCATAGTAGAGTTTCCGCATTGTGACACTACTACAAGACAATGCTGCCTCCATTTAAAAAACAAAGCATTAAGATTGAAGATTATTTCTGGCAATTATGGCACTTTCATAACAGATAGTTTCTGAAGTGTAGTTACAGTTTCTCATGTGTAGTGTAACTTTACCTCAATGAGGTTGCCCAGACATTCCTGTTCTCCATGCTGGCACTCATATGTATACTTCTGTCCATCATGTTTCTCCTGGGGTGCAATAAATGCAACAGATTCACAAGTTATAGAAGAAAACAAACAACCAAGATTATGACACATATCACATGATTACATTCAAGGGAAGAAATATAGTCGCTGCACAGGATTTGAGGACAATTCACTGCAAAGTGTATAGAGGCACTTCAATCCCAGGGTTAGGGTCACTGCTCACCTGTGCATTGCCGTAGGGCACCAGAGTGACCGACATGATGTCTTTCAGCATGAGCCAGGTGGGAAAGAGCATCTCAGTGAAAAACATCCTGCAGCCGGGACACAGACTCTCATAGTAAAGCCCCACCTCCACGGGATCTGCTGTGTGACGCGACCTGGTGAAGTTAGACTCCAGGCACTGCTTCAAAACCTGCACAAGACAGAAAGAGAAGAGAAAGAGCATGTGCATTTCAGTCAATGTTTAGTATGATTCCAAAGATGTTGACAACTCTCATAATCCATCAGCTGCATACCCATACAAAGGGAGCCTTAAATGAGAAATACAAAACAAAGTATAACGTCCATTATGACTCAATATTTTACTCATTTGTGGCTTTACTTATTTGTGGTTTGGTATAGTGCATCAATTTTTGATCTGTTTTTATAGCCGTTTGAATATTGGAAATTGTAACATTATTTATATCGTTACGTCATTGAAGCTGACTTTGAAGTCGCTTTTCTCCAAAACTGTACAGTAAAATCTCCTGACCTTACACATGGACATAGCAGATGTCAGCTCGAACAAGACTGCGTTCTAATTATACTTTACAAAATGTAAGGATCTGTTTTTATAGCAATTTGAATATTGTAAATTGTGACATTATGAATATGATTATGTCACTGAAGCTGACTTTGAAGTCACTTTTCTCCAAAACTGTACAGTAAAATCTCAAGGCCTTACACATGGACAGAGCTGGGATCAGTCTGAACAAGACTGCGTTGTAATTTTAGAATGCACAAGTTTAAAGATCTGCCGTTTGAATATGAATATCATTTCATTTGAGCTTTTGAGCTCGCCGTACCGTAACACCTTGAATAGAGGTGCATACAGAATTGCAATTGAGGCTCACTCGTCGGATATTGTCTCACTTGACGCAGAGAATGCTACGATACATTTTGTGAACGTTTCATTCGGTAGTCACTTTCTGTATCTGGAGACTTTAAAGTGTTTTTTTTAACATTTGCATTTTTTCTTACCAGTGAAAGTTAGCTAGGTAAAGTTAACGCCAACTTAAAGTGACGTCAGTCCCACTGTGTTGTCGTCCTGTACATGTTATATCTATGTATAGTCTTTTTTGTTTTGTTTGTGGGCAGTGATTTAACGGAAGTTAGACACATTGTTAACTTTTAGCCGGAACTAGCTTGTATCTGGGGTGTCCGGTGACGTCACTGTCCTCGGAAAGAGCATTTTAAAGATCCTGGAAATACGGCAACAGACAAGCGGTATTCCGCACACTTTTAACTAATCTTACCCCGCATTGGATCGCTGAGTCCAGAGACGAGCACCACTGTGATGGAGGATGGAGACACGAAGAGGAGAAAGCGCACTGGACATTTAGCGTCAACACAACAGTGACAAGCAGCAGCATCGGGACCTTCATCTTCACCGGCCGCGCGACGCTTTAGTGTGATATTAACCGTTAGTCACCTACAGTGAAGTAAAGTACGGCACCCGGTACAATGCCACTTTAAATACGCCACCGACGCTTCCTCGTGGGGGCTACTTGTGTTTTGATTGGCTGATGATCACATGACCGAGACCGCGTCACTTGTATCCAGGAGAGAATTTTGCAGCCAGCCGCTGGTTTGGAGAAATAATTAACTCCCGAGTCAAAATGTCATGTGACGTGTGTGTTAACATTTTGTTGACAATAGTTTTGTTGGCTTACAACCTTATTTTATGTCTCGCAGAGATAACTAAGGTGGTAGACAATACAAAAAGGTTTCACCAATATTGGAATGCACTGGAAATTGCAAAACAGGAAAAACACTTAGATGTTTTTTCACAAAACATTTTGAAACTTAAAATTTCACGTTTTGGTTTTACACTACTGTATGCTACAAGTTGTATTACTTACATTATTCCTATAACACCTAATAACCTAGATTAGGTGTATTCTGTAAATATATCAGAAGTTATAGAAGTTATACCAACTTAAAAAGTGACACCACGGTGATGCAAGTTGTACAAGTCTGGTTGAGTTACACCAAAACCACAACTGTCATATTATAAATATCCTGGCACATATACAAGAGAACTAGAACATTTAAAATACTACTAAGAGTAATTCGATTTGTATTCTTGGTATGACTTGTACACATCTTCTGGCTAATTATAAAACGATCGCATGTCTCAGTTCAGTTCAGTCCAAGAGTCATGAGAACACACTGCTGCAAAACATCACCCTTGAACATTATGGAAGGTTTTACCTGGCGACTCTCACATGATCTCTCACGTCCTCTCAAATCAGGGTAAGGGACAAAAATAGCTGACAGGACAAAGACTGCATGATTCACACTGCTTCTGGTCTGCTTCGCTGTGTTTTGGCTTGAAGTAATACATATAAAACTAAACCAGTGGAGTAAAGTCCTTCATCCCTGCTATTTGTTACAGTGTGTGGAAATTTATGTTATAATGTATTAGAAAGTCACAAACACATAGAAAACAAAAGATTGTGGTTACACCACAGATCTCAGAACTGTTCATTAGAACTGCTTTCGAGGGAAAAAGCTCCAATAAAACTGTTAACAGGAAGCGAGAAAGGGATTTTTCTTGTGGGGATTTCTCATTTAAATGCATTCTCAGTATCCTTTAAGTACTTACTATCCCATGTTGTCTCCATCTGTGTTGTCTTGATGGCTTTACTTGTGGATTGTTATGTATGTTTGGCCATTTGTGTGCGGTACCATAACAGACTGACATTCATGTATTGATACATTTCAAGTTTGTACAATATATTTGTGTACCCAAAGTAATAATCTACATTTGAGTGAGTGATTCAAATGAGGGGTGCCATAATGTTGAAGCCCAGCAAAGTTAGCAAGAATATAAGTAGGACAAAAACATATGAGCATGTGACAAATTGATGATTGGCTCAAAATTATGACCCAGGGAAATAAAAGCCGAGAGCAGCAATCGTCATTTTATATATCTTTTATTGTCTTTTAAAATCATTGCATCAGCCTAAAGAAAGAACCGTACAGATGAAAGAGTACCTGTCTGAGGACAAACGACTCTGAAGCAAGCTGTACACGAGAGAGAAAGAAAGAAATGTTGCATCTGAATAAAAGGCAGACCAACAGGAGGGAGGATAACACATGAGAAAAGAAGAATAACCATATTTTCGTGCATAGGGGTTGGGCACACCTCAACCAATAGGCCTCTACTGGCTGAATCAACAGTGCTCCCTCTGAGTTCAATTGCACTTTGGTGTAGAGTAGCTTTATCTGACTGCCCCATTCATCGTTTTTGAAAGAAAGGGAATATTATTATTGTTAACTCCGCATTAAGAACCGTGTATCTGTTGCTGCTGAGGCAGGGAGACATTAGTCAACTTATTGGGCAACATGGGAGCGCTAAGCAGGAAGTCGTTGCCTTGTTCTTATTGTAAAAATGTTGATGCGCTTTTTAAATTTTTGCTGATCTTAAATGTCGCCCAGGCCGTTGCGAAATGGATCGCTGCCAATCATCGTCTCCAACGTTTAGAGTCGGGTCTTGAATATGAACTACTGTACACCAGTGAAAAGTACTACAACATCCACATCAGAATAATCAAACAAATGGCAACCGTTCAGGTCAAAGTCTAGACTGAGAAGATGGTGTGAGAAGATTGGATACAGGCAGACAAAGAGACAAGGAAAGTGCAGTTGTTGATGTCATAACATTTTAAATGGAAGTCACACAAGCTGAAATTATTATGGGTGAGATTTGGTTGAAAAAAAATGAGTTTAACCAATTATTTTAGTGTGGAGTGCAAATCAACATCAGGATGCCTCTTGATAGTTATTCCAGAATGTCTGACTCTGTTTTTGTAATAAAACGTACTGAAGCGTGTTCAACAAGTTGTGTGTTTTTACTGTTATTCACGAGATGTGAGTGTCGCCTCTTTGAACCGAGTCCTCACCAGAAAACACCCGGCAGAGTCATGCTGTCTTCTATCAATCCGCCATCTTGTACTCATCATAAAAGCAAAAGATGTGACAGCGTCTCAAGTTGAACAAGGCTCAGTGTGAGGTGAACTACTCAGCAGGTGAAGTGTGACAAAGACTGATTAATAAGTATGAATGTATTAGGAAAAAAGATAATCTTGTTATTTAGAACATTGAGGGAGCACTGTTCTCATGAGTCAAAATAAAATTAAAAAAGATGAACAAACCAAAACAGAAAGAAGAAAAAAAACAGAACAAGCAGTCATAACATTTTCAAGTTTAAAATGACAGAGGAAATAAAGAAATATAAATCAATCTATTACAGCCACTTTGAGGGACAGACAGATTGATTCTCAAACGCATATTTACTATTTGGTTATTTACATATTGTAAACATTTGTATTTTCTTTTTTTTTTTTCTGTACGGAGGAAAAAATTCAAGCTAGCTTATTTTTTTTTTTATAGGCTCTGTAAGGTTATCATTAACAGATATAAACAAACAAACGAAAAACTAACCAACACTTGGACTGACATCTATCAGCTTTTTGAAAAAGCCAAATAAAAAAAAACAGACTTAGGCACCATAAAAGAACACTTTCTAATGCTGTCATTGTTCCATGTACAGAGATCTGTGTGAAGGAGTGATCACAAACCATTCCTGTACCTTTTCACCGGGCTGCTCCTTGACTCTCCGCGGCCACAGAGATCCTCCAGAGGACGACTCAGAGTAAGACGGTTCACTGACTTACAGCCTCAGTGTCCACGCTGTGGGGATCTCTGTGGCAGCGTCCGACTGGAAGTGTTGCTTTTGTGGTGCACCTTCAACACTCAAATCTATTCACAACAACTGAATCTTCCAAATGACAAAAAAAAAAAAAGATTCTCATGTTCAAGAAAACAAAACTCTCTAATATTCAATAAAATGCAAAGCAGCCAAGACTGCGTTTAACATATACGTAGACTCAGCTCTGTACATATTAACACATGTACATGAGCTTGCTTCTTCCTCTGAGCGCACCTGATAATCATGCTTAAAAGGTTACATGTGTGTTGATCAACTGAGACCACAAAGTTGTGTTGCTGATCACGATGAAGCTCACTGCAGCCGATTAGTAAAAATGCTTGCGTTTCAGTAACCGCTGGAGTACAACGCAGCCAAAGATCACTTTCACATCAAAGCCTCTTTCTGATTCTGTTGGAGAACAGTCCAAATCAGAATTATGTCATCCAAAAATATAGATATCTAAGTATATATTTCAAAATATGTATTCTCTATTATGTCTCTCATTCTTCAAACTTTTAATAGACACCAAATATATGTGTTTCTTTGTAGTCAGTGAAAGATGTGCTTTTTGTGTGTGAGGCCATTTCAAGAAATATCATTTACAGTGTACCAAAGCCGATGAAAAAATATTTAATTCCTTGAATGATCAATTGTCATATAAAAAAATGTTTTTCAAGAAGCTCTGACACAAATGCATATCTACTAGGTGAGCAGGATGAAAGCTTTGAGTTTTAGAATAATTACCAAAAAAGTAGGCTCAAAGTCTAAACTCCAAGCAATAAAGCCTTCATCTTCTGCCCGTCTCACCACCTGACCAGGTTTCATTGCTACAAAAGTTGCATTGCTTCTAGCTATTAAACATGTGTGATTAACATGGCATATATGGCAGATTAAAGTGTTTAGCTGCACTGTAAAAAAAAACAAACGTTAATCTTAACAAGTGATGCAGCAAGCGATCCAGCTCTACGTTTCTATTTCTTCTTGAAGCAACTAAAGACATCGAGCAAATTGCTCAACCGGAAGCAGAACCAGCTGGTTCAGGAGCTTTCTGTGAAACACGCCGACGTTTTTTGGATGAACTGCAACCCATTGGCACGACTTTCCAAGACGCGTTTGTAAATGGTTGTTTGTACAAAATGACAACAAAGTTTTCATTCAGCGAGCAGTTATCTAGCCGTGCATTTAGTTTCACTTTCATTAAAATACTCAACAGCAAAATGTGTTTTCAGAAACAATGTTTTGGTTATTCTGGATAATACACAGAGCTCACTGTCAGTAGTTTGTTTTTCCCGGGACTATTTCTTTAATAGAAGATTTTTGCAAATCTCATCTATCTGCATGTTTAATATCAATAGCAGTGAGTGAAAACATGTCTTGTTGTAATTTGGGGGAACTGACCCTTTCGGAAAATCAATGTTATTCATCTTGTTAAGAACATTTTTTCTGTGTGGACACAAATTGCATAATAAACCAGCAGCTCTCCTAACAGTGGGTTTGATAAGTATAAGTGTATACAGTCCATGTAGTGAAACTAACTATCATTAAAAACATTGCAATCAGTCAAAAAGCATCAGAATTACATGACAGCTGTTGACCGCGAAAACAACAAAAGCATATACTGTACAACTGTATACTCCAATATCATAAAGAAAACTGTTGATCGCTCCCGATATACCATATGGAAAGACCTTAACAGTATCAACTCAAAACCCGATAGACAACTGAGCTTCACCACTGTCTGTGAGTTTATGGTTGTTGGGCGTTAGACACACTACTGCGTGTGTGGAACAGGAAAAAAAAAGTGCAGTCACAAAAGTGTTGGTCCAACAAACTGGATAACGGATGCGTCAGCAGTGGCGGGTGACTCAACCAGATTGCCTGTTCGCAAAAGGAACTGACTTAATATAAAAAAAACACTGAGAAAATGCTGCATGCATCAACGAGAGAGCTTATCAAAGTGAGCTTCTGGGCTGGGCCACGGATGTGTATGGTTCACATTTCTATCTTATCTGAGATTTCTCCAAAAAAAAATATATATACCAGATGAAAAAAAAAGAGAAAAAAAAAAAAAAACACCAAAGAAATCTAGCTTTGGTGCAGTGAGATAGAGCACCAAGCTACTGTACAGCCCCACCGTAGACAGAAGGAATATGTAACAACTATAGATGTAACAACAAAGAGGCACAACTAAAATCTTGAACATGCTCAGATTTGCTCTAACACACACACACACACACACACACACGCACACAATCGCACTAAACAACTATACGCTCATTTGCCAGTTACCCTTACGTCTTTGATAAATGGCAAATGTGTGAACCACGGGGCACAGCGTAAGGTGGTGGTGGCACCATCATCAACGAGGAGAAGACGAGCTCATCACAAAGACAAAAGGCACTTCTAATCTTCCTCACTCACGTGTGTTTATAGCCCTCTAATCAGAAGCACCGCCGTCACCTCCAGTTTAATTCCTGGGAGTCTCTGCTTTCCAAGAACTGTGCAAAGTACAGTACAATTGATTCGTCCTGACTGAAATCAAAAATGACATTTCAATTCAAATGGTTTTTAGGCCTAGTTAGGTGTCATTTGAAAGGGTGATTGGTCTGTTTGGAAAAAAAAAAAATGTCGCTACCTGAAATTTGTGAACATTTCAAAAAGAGAAATGATACTACGCCCAAACGCGTTGTGTTTGTTGGAAGCTTCGGTCTCCAGGAGAAATATACATATTGACTTTCTTGACCAGAAGATTAGGTGAATGTCTTACTACAATTTCTATCCCTCCTTAAAAAAAAAGAAGAATAAAACACAAATCTAAGATGTGCATCTTTTAAAACAGTGCACTGTTTTCTAAAAACCTTCTATTGCCAACAATGTTTGCCTCTTTTATATCTTTCTACAAAAATACTTTTTTTGTCTTTTTGGCAATCTGAGTCTAATACATGTAAGAAAATTTGAGAGAGTATTCATATTCATTCATTCCCAATAAATCCACTGTGTAAATCAAATGTAAAAGAGGCATCATGTGACGCCTCTTTCCATCATTTTTCATCAACCACACGACAACGACGGCCTCTAAACAAACGGACTATGCTTTGAAAGTGACAACGATGGTACAATCTTGACCTCAAGCCAATTGAACGTGTGGGAAACTGAAACTAAACTGCGACAGAACAGAGAGGGAACCGATCTCAGTCAATCTAAAACCCATTTTCCACATACGACTCTGTTGTGCATAGTACTACCACACATCATACTGTATTTGCACTACGAAAACGTTACCAACGACTAGTGCCGAGTGAAAAAGGAAACACAACCACCCAAATGAAGGACTCCATGCATACTGTACTAGATAATCTCTCAGACCACAGAGGCCATGCTGAATGGCAAAAGGCCTGCTTTTTTTTTTTCTTGCTACATGAAAAGATATCCTTCATTTGGCTCACATTAGCTGGATACTGTGCATCCTAAAACAGAATCTACGAGCAGAGCAAATATTGTGGAAACATAAAGAAACACAGCGATGAAACTGTGAAGTCATACACACTGACCGCATGTGTGTCTGAAATATACTGTACATGAGTTATATTACTGCTATTTTTTTTGTACACAAAGGTTCTACAGCTCTGTGAGTCAAACTTGTGGTGAAATGAACAGTAAAGCGCGCAGAAGGGGGGGAAGGAAGTACCGTGAGTAAATCTGCATTAAACAAAACAACAATAAACATCTGCAAGGACGTCGTACCGCTAAAAAACTAATCTAACAAGAGTGAATGAAGGCAAATACAGTACCGAAGATACAATAATCACAAAGACTGATGCTCTACGAGTGTCTTAAGCGTATTGGAACAAGACACAGAAGAGGAGCACTAACAGTTAAGCCTTAAGTCGATGGCTACAGGTGCTACAGTATCAGAGAGGATGAAAAAAGAAGGAAGATGTTTGAAACTAAGAGACGTTTGATGCTCGAGTCTTTCCACAATTTCCATTTAGGAGGAAACCTGAATCATGTGGAACTGCATTGAAAAATGTACCTTTCCATCCAATGTATTGTGAGTTAAATTCTATAGTCACAATATACCAAATATGTACCATGCATTTCTCTCGTCATACAGCATTTATTGTACGTTGTACCTCGTCAATTACAAAAGAGGTTTAAAGAGAGAGAGAGAGAGAGAGGGAGAGAGAGCAACAAGCCAAAGCAGTTGGAAATAAAGATAAATTCATTAAAAAATATATCTATATGTGTGTATTTTTGTTTTTTTTTAAAGCTGTAGCTTTGTCTATTTCGACAGCCGTTTATTTCCTCCTTCCTTCTTTCAACCTCATCGTGCCCCCCTTGTTCCAGTGACACAGGCTCGTGGTCATTCAAAGCTATTACTATGGCACTTCAGCAAGCTTTAAATTTAATCATCAATCCTTTTAAAACCCATAAAAATATCCACCCCGGCAAATTTCTCCCCGACACCCTCCCCTCGGCTCCAGTGACTACACCCCTGGTCCACGAGGGTTTTTTCAGCCGCCTTTAGGTGTGAAGCGGGCGGCCTGGTTTAGCCGAGCCAGTCCTTTCAGTGGATGACAGCTCAGGCTTTTGTTTCACGGAGAGTTTGCAGGCAGTCTGGGATGACAGATTGGGCCTTTGTCTGTGGACAGTCAGCACGTGTTCAAGGCAAAAAACAACAACTAAAGTGCCTCCTGTAAAGTCATCCCACCATCTGGTTTCTCTCCTCTTCTCCACGATCTTGAAAACAACATTTTGTGTGCTTATTTTGACTTCTTTGAACACATACCGCTTATATTTTCTGAGTTAAAAGGTATTTTTTAATGTGTATTTCTCGCACTTTGTTAGAACACACTGTACAGTCGAGGCTGGCTAATGCAACTCTCCTCAAGTTAAACCTCAGAGCGTCAGCCAGGCTCGCTGTACAGCGCTTCTATACGCGTAGTAGTGTGCTTATTTTGAAGCCATGTTGTTAGCAAGGAGTGCTCTTTGCTGGACTGGAGTTGGTGCGGGAAATGAGCACCGGCCTCAAGCCAAAAAAACGCATGAATTTAAAACAGTGGCTGTTGAGTCTATTTCTCTTCGTCACTTAATCAAGAACGAGCTTTGTTCTGAGGATAATCTTTTTTCCCAATGCAACGAGTACAAAAAGTAGTTTCCCCACCCTGGTTGGTGTCCGACACTGCTGGTGGATAATTCATCTGGGATGCTGGTTCTGGTTCTGAGAGCGGGCCAGGACTGGGTAGGCCAGGTTTACATTCAGGTGGTCGTTGTGTTGGACCAAGGACACGTTTTTGTAGTGGAGCACCAGGTCTTTGAGAGACGAGTACAGATTGTAGGGCTCGGCGAATCCGTAACCTGTGGCCGTCTTGTAGATGACACAGTGCTTAGTGTCCCCTTCCACACTGGAAAGAAGGAAAGGGATCATTTTTACTGTTTTAGAAACGTTTGCGTTGTTTTTGTTGAAATTCTCTTTACGTCATGACAATTATTAATAAATCAAATGTTCTGACAGATAAAATAGTGTATCTGTGGCTGTCACAGTTAATTATATTTTATACACACACCTTTTTTATTTTTGTATATATCTTTCATCCCTGGTTTTATATTTCATTTTGTGTTTTTATTTAGTCTGTAAAATGTTTGGTGCTACTATGGCAATACATTTTCCCTTGGGGATTAATAAAGCATCCATCCATCCATCCATCCATCCATCCATCCATCCATCCATCCATCCATCCATCCATCCATCCATCCATCCATCCATCCATCCATCCATCCATCCATCCATCCATCCATCCATCCATCCATCCATCCATCCATCCATCCATCCATCCATCCATCCATCCATCCATCCATCCATCCATCCATCCATCCATCCATCCATCCATCCATCCATCCATCCATCCATCCATCCATCCATCCATCCATCCATCCATCCATCCATCCATCCATCCATCCATCCATCCATCCATCCATCCATCCATCCATCCATCCATCCATCCATCCATCCATCCATCCATCCATCCATCCATCCATCCATCCATCCATCCATCCATCCATCCATCCATCCATCCATCCATCCATCCATCCATCCATCCATCCATCCATCCATCCATCCATCCATCCATCCATCCATCCATCCATCCATCCATCCATCCATCCATCCATCCATCCATCCATCCATCCATCCATCCATCCATCCATCCATCCATCCATCCATCCATCCATCCATCCATCCATCCATCCATCCATCCATCCATCCATCCATCCATCCATCCATCCATCCATCCATCCATCCATCCATCCATCCATCCATCCATCCATCCATCCATCCATCCATCCATCCATCGTTTTAATAATACAACTTACACTACAGAACAGGCGTAGGAGCCCTTCTGTGATTGGCTCTCACGGATGAGGAAGGTACCGTCACATTTGCCTCTCAGCAGCTCCTCCGCCTGGGTGCGTTTGATGTCGCCCACGTACCAGGTACACTCGTCATGGTGAGGTGAACCCTCGTCCTCCTCCAGTGAGTAGGATCTGGAGACACAGAATATAAGCAGTGGAGACTCCATCGCATGTCAAAGCAACGACCAAAGTACTAAACTACAGGCGGAGACACTGCTCGTTCAGCATCCGGTCATCGCAGCACAGGTTGGTGAGCGGTCTCAAACACTTACTCATCTGCATCGTTCTTTATGCCGAGCCATTCATTGATCTTCTTCTGCCTCGTCCCCTTCTGAGTCAGCCATCTGCAAACACCGCAAAAGTAATGTTGACACCTTACCAATCATTCTCAATTGTGTGTGTGTATACATGTATTATATAAATGTGTTGGTGTGTGTTAGTAAACATTGCATGAACCATTAAGTGAAATCAAAGCATATGTACTTCAGAGATGGAGTAAATCTTCAAATGCATTCTTACATCAAGTACTGGTCTCTGATCTTGCGGAGCTGCATGAGGTCCGGCTTGAGGCTGTTCATCTTCTTGTCGATCTCTCTGTTGTCGGACACCTGCTGTCTCAGGTCCTGCTCCAGCTTGCGCTTGCTGTCGTGGATCTCTTTCACGCGAGACTTCAAGCGTTCAGAGTTGCTCTGGATCCTGATTTGAGAGAAGGGTTAGGAATGTGTGGTTGAAATGTAAAACAAATAGTAGTCATGCTATCTTGCTTTTGCAGTTTAATTAAACCAGAATTGTCAAGAATCCTAAATTAGCATTTTACTTTTGAATCTCCTTTTCGTTGCCCTCGCGCTGGAATCGCTCCAGAGACTCTCTGCTGTAGCGCTCCTGAGTCTCACACTGCTCCTCGAAGATCTTGATGGTCTCATTGAAGGCCTCGATGGCCGTGCGCTTCATCTGCAGCTCCTGCAGGAAACGGGGACAGAGGAACCTTCATTTGATGATTTAATGTATTTCACTTTGTTAGCAGCTGCTCATAGCACATATCCAGTCTTCTAAGGCAACAGATACATCTTGTAAAGGCATCAATATACACATACAAATGCTTTAAATTCAACACTTAAGTATTCATCAGGGTCATAACATATACCATTATTTCATTTTACTATTTAAATTCACACTTGAGGTATTAAAATGAGTTATTTAGATTTTTTTTATATTGTAAAAATAATATCACACCGATTCCATCTTTCATTTGTTAGTTCTGCACATATTCATAATGTATTTTCTAATATTTCCTACTCATGTAATCTTTTTCTTTCTTTACATTTGGATAAAAACTGCCACATGTGCATGTTTCTTCATGTTTTCTATCACTGTTGCATTTGCTATAAATGGATTTAACCAGATTTCCTTTGTAGAATAATTATGTTCTCATCTTTTGGACACAAGACAATAATTAATAAGTCTGTTTTCAAGATGTTTGTTCAGTATCAGAAGATACAAACAGGATACAAAGAGTATTATCTATAACACCGTTGAAGTCGTACCTGTGAGGTGCGTGTGTACTCCTCGTACAGGGAGTCGTACTCGCGGCTCTTCTCCTGGTACTGCTCATGATAGACCTTCAGCTGCTCTCCCACCTCTTCTATGCTGTTCTCCTTCACCAACTGAGCCGTGCCACAAGCAGAAGAGAGCAAAACCACCACTTAGATGAATGAAACACATTTCAAGCAGGCCCAGCTTATTGTAATATATTAAAAAAAACAACAAGATCGAGGATTTCAAAAGGAAGCTTGCCGAGGGAGTTTGCTTGTAATTAAGCTTGATGAAGAAAAGTCACCAACCTGTTGATATTTGGAGACGGGGAACAGCAGCTTGGTGTCCAGTTTGCCGTTGTATTGGGCCAGGGACTCGTGGCGATAGTGATTGATGAGCTCCACCACCGACAGGAAGGTGAGAGGCTCGGAGAAGCCATACCTCCCATCTCGGTGATAAATCTTTATAAGCTTGTTGTTGCCCCCTTTCCTGCAGGGGGAGACAGGAGCCACGTGAGAACAAGAAGACAACAACAGGACATGTGGCGGCACATTTTAACTTTCAGCAAAAAGATCTGTCCCGTTTCTTTATTTCTCAAGCGACTCTTCAGTGGTTCGACGGCGGCGTTGCTTTACCTCAGGGTGAGCGTGTACTCGCCCTCCAGTTTGCTAGAGGCGTCTCGGACCAGGAAGGTGCCATCTGGAGTGTCTCGCAGCTTCTCGTTCACCTCCTCTCTGCAAATGCCATGACATGCAGTGTTTACCTGAGCGCTCAACGTTATCAGCTGCAATTTAACGGGCAAAATAAAAACATGGAAGCTGTTGCATGTAACCATGTATAGCGAATAGGTATCCCCTCTCCACGATGTCTGGTATCTATGACTTTTTTTTAATCCAATACTAATGAATAAAAACTGATTTACCTTGAGATTTCTCCCCAGTACCACTCAGCCTCGTTCAGCAGGCTGCTCGTGTCGGTCATGGCTGACGGTGCGATTTGTGACTTGACTGGCTTTGCTGGAAGAACTGGTAACATACACACACACAAACACACAAAGATCAGCGTTAAAAGCATTTTATGCTCATGGAACGGATCCGAACAGCAGTCACTAAACACACAAGTACGTCAGAATAAATGTGTATTGAATAAAAAGCTAACACAATCAACTGCATATCAATAAAAAACGTCTTTGGGCAGCACTATGCCATTTGTTCTATGCAGCCTTAATAAATAAAACACACCTGGAGGAGCGAGGTCTTGCTCTGTCGTTCTCTCTATCAGGAGCCTTTCCACCACGAGGGCAGGGAACTCCTCATCCACCGACAACCTGCAAATCAAATCAACAGCGGGTTTAGAAATACAGAGCGGAAACTCCCAATTTGATGAAATGAAACTCTAGATTTACTTCAGTGACCTAATCCAGAACCGACAGATCAAAAAGGTGCTCAATTCCTCATCTTCATACAATCTATTGCGTCTTTTTTTTTTGCATCAATCAACCAAAACATACCAAGCGGTGGAGGGTCCTGTTCGTATCAGCAGCGGTCCAAAGATCTTCCCCAGCGTGTGTGTGTCCAGGCCATTGCTGGCCTGCGCCTGAGTGACCTTGGCCAGGTGTGTGAGGAGGTACTGCAGTGTGAGACGGTGATGGAGGGGGACGGAAGTGGAGCTCTCGAGAACCAGGCTTACCTCCCTGTCATGGCTCCCAGCAACTGCACCATCTGTAAAAAAAAAAAAAAAAAAAGGTATTAAAATAAACCACGGAGATAAAAAACTGCTGCAACGATTTCATCACATGGCGAGAAAAGCAAAGTCAAGATGTTTACCAAAGATAATGACGCTAAATTAGGTATTTGTACATACTGTTCAGCCCGCTATGAGACACTATGCCCCCTACTTTTACCTTCATTCGTCCTTAATAAGTAGCTAAAATGTCAAAAGGGTCAATGCATGTTTCTTTAAAAAGGTCTAAAATAAATAGGATATGGAAATAAATCGTGGAGTCCTTTGTGTGCAGAGAAGAATACGCTGAAGAGTGTTTAGTGTGCCTCAGTGAGCTCATCTGCTCCCAACACTACTCGATTCTCTCAACGCTGACGAGCAGCTGACCTCAATCAGCTGCATACAATGGTCAGTTTGGGCCTTGTGCAATTCATTTGACTAAAATTACAGTTGTTGAGGCAATGAATTGTGTCTTTCTAACTATTTAAAACAACATACAAAGCAGCACGTCGCTTTTTGGGAAGACAAATACAAATTGATCCAAAAATATTTTCTCAAAACAAGCACAAATATACAAACAGAATGAGATTATTTCACCTGTTTCAATCACAGATGAACTTAAAAACGTCATTCCCATGATACTAGATATAAAGCAGTAAAAAAAACGAGATTTAGAACAATATTTAGAAGACCATTTTGGTGACTTTGCTTGTTTTAAAATTGGATGTGCGTTGCATAACTGTAGATTGTTTATCACCCTTTTTTAGGTGGTAAATGCATATTTTACAGGCGCCACTGGGTTGAGTTCATCTTGCAGAGACTTGAATCTCCCTTAAGATGGATAATCCTTCATCAAGAACACAGAGTCAGTGTGACTATTTAGCAAAAGGAGCAGAAGGTTTAACTTTCTCACTGGTGTGTCTTTGTTCTAATGTCCAACTCCATGTTTACTTACTGTTTGCCTTCTGGGTTTTGATTTTGCAACAACACAGATCATCAGTTTAATACTTGGCAGCGGACAATATGACTGTTTTAGAACTTCTCCGGCTCTCAAATGCTAATAACCTGTGACAAGCCATGGCCACAAGGAGCTACGTAGAAGATGGCACCCGTTCCTAATTAAAAAAATGGGCGTTAAGTCGATATGAGTATCAAGTTAAGCGTTCGTGAGATGAGTCCTACCTGCTGACTGCTGGAGGACCTGCTGCTGCAGTGTGACAGCCGTTTGAAGGGGAGCATAGAAACAGGCAGGGATGACGGGTGACGGGAGGTTTCTCAGGTAGCTCAGCACACACTCGGACAGGTACCCCACATCTTTCTGACACATCTCACTCTCTGGAGCCCAATAAAGACACATACAAAGACATTTAGGGACACAAAAAAGTTCCACCAAACTTAATTAAACACAAGGAAAAAACCTGAATCTGAAGACTCCCAATGTATACTGTATGAAGCAGGTGAGATGTACTGAACCAACAGTAGAGGGCTACTTTCAAAATATCAGTGAAACGTTGTGTAATTCACTTCAGTATGCACTGAATAGCTCAAAGGTCTAACGTGAAGGATCTGACTGCATCTAGTGGTGAGGTCGCAGATTGCAACCAAGTGAAACACACTGGGCATCTCCCACATTTCCTCGTTTCCTCTCTGCTTGCATGGTTTCCTTCAAAGGAAATGATGCAAATGAGGGAAACGGGGATGCAATTGAGAGACTTTGGATGACTTATTATTGTGTGTAGGAGAACTGTGGTGACTGATCCAAAACTGCAAATGGCCCTATAGAGACATGGGGGCCATAAAGAGGACACACTCCATGTGTAGAAATACAATTTGTATTCTAAAGAAATCTATTTTCAGGTGATTATATATGAGATACTATGAGCCAATATATATCCACTGCAATGTGAAGACACATAAAGGGTATTGAACTAAATGAAAGAATGATTAAAAGGTATAAATCTGTGACTCACTCACCAGAGCTCAGGCTATACACTGGGCTGTCTGAACCCGAGGAAACATCCGTCCTGTACAATATCTTGCAGTCCAGACCTGAGAAAGACAAAAAATAGCAGTTGAGCAGTTGCAAAAGACTTGTTAAACTCCAAAAGAGATCCTGGATCATGAAATTGAACTAAAATAAACTATCTTTCTAATTAAATGATGGGGAAACAGGCATTCTAACATACAAATCTGAACGTTAATAAATATTTCACACATCCCGTGAAAATATCCCTGAAGAAAACATTGAATTGTTTTCTCTTTTGGCTTTTTTTGAGTTTTTGAAAAACATAGGAACACTGGGTCTAGACAGCTGCATCTAGGGGGCAGTTCCTTGAGACTCGCCTGTCTCTCAGGTAGTTGTGAAAAGCACACCGTGCAGTCACAGTGCATGTACATCCAACACTGGGAGGTAATTTAACACTGCTGAGGATTCATTGTGTCCCACAATGCAATGCACATTTGCAGAAGCTACTCACACGGACAAACAATTTTAATAAATGCAAATGGTGGTGAGACAACGAAAGAAATATCTGGGGAATTTAGGAAGTATAACTTAAGAAATAAGTATTGTTTTCTCTTCGTGACATACAATTAGCAGTTTCTGCATAACTGTATAAAATTAAACATGTACGTTAAAAAAACTCAATTGGTCAATCCACAGAAAATGATTTAGCAACTATTTTGATAATCAATTCATTTAAGCTCAAATGCAGACAAGAATATTAAGACGTTTTATTAGGCTTCTACATTTAAAAAAAAAAACAACATTTTTAACATTAAATGATGAACCGATGAATTAAGAATATATTCTGTGGATTAATCAGTGATGAAAACAATTTGCCGTCACACAAATCTATTCGTTGTGTGAGAGAGACAAACAGAGAGGAAATAATAAAAGACTAATAACTGTGAATGGAGTCCCACTGAGCGCTATTTGTTAATAACAGTCGTGCGTATCAAACCCACTGTGCAGGACACTGAGAGAACTTGTTATGACTTAAATCACGTTAAACTTCAATGTAGGAAATCCATAAAAAGTTCCTCAGCGACAGAGGCGGCACTGCGAGTGTGCACTTCTAAATCTGTGTGACTGCCTGACTGTATCCACGCGTCCTTGTGTGTAACGCTGGCACGAGAGCAAGCGGCACATGGCGAGAGGGAGACGGTCGCACGTATATACGGAGCGACGGGTGAATACTTTGACGTGGATGTACCTCTCTCCTCTATGGCTTGGATCAGGCTGGCGAGGGCTGGAGGAGCCGTCTCCGGCGGTGTGAACTGCTCGCTCAGGTCCAGCACAGAAACAGCTGAAACAACAACACAAATCACTGTTACACTTCTGGCACAAAGCCTTGGAAAGACCACGGGGGGGGGTTGCTGCAGCGCCGACGAGGGCTCAGTTAACTAGGAGCAGTTGGAGATGTAGAGCGTGTATAATGTTGTGGAGCGTGTATGAAATCTGGGGAGGAAGACAATAAAATGCGAGGAGGTGGATTTTAATATCCATTTCGCAAGAAGCACACCTGTTTGGCAAAAGCAGCAGTTAGTCCTCTGCGTTGCATTTGTTCTGAGAGCGTTGAAATAAAAACACAACTGCGTGCACTTGAAGCTTGTGATGCATTTTACTGTGGAAGTCGAGCTGATTAGATATAAGATAAGAAAAAACAGAACAATGCATGAAGCTTAATGAACAAAAGAATGAAAAGAGGCTTTATACGGAGGAGTGAAAATAAAAAAATAAAAAGAGAGGAGGAAAAAAAAAAACACACTGCTGATGGCGAGCAAAAACTTTATCTACTTCACAAGTCCCCATAGACCAAATCAAACATCTTTTCAGTCCGAGAGAAAGAGAAAAGGAGAAAGCAAAGGGAGGGGGGGGACAAAAAAAAGAGAGATCCTATTTCCCTCCCTCTCTTTTTTTCCCTTTTCTTCTCTCCCCTCTCGCTTTCTCTCCTCCCCTCCGTCCTGCTCGGTGTTTCGCCTTAGCTCTTTGCGTGAGTGGAGCACAATAAAGGATTTAATCAAAACTCCTGAACAAGCAAAAGCCCCGTGGCAGTGTGCCAGGCCCGGCCCAGACAGGCAGCGCCTCCTATTCGGCCCCAAAGCAGGGCTATGAGCTGGGGGGGGTGTTGGAGGTGGAGGGGGGGTGAGGGGGTGAGGGGGGGAGTAACGCTGGGAGCAGGGAGGGCCTGGCCTGGCCGGGGCTTGGCATTAGGCTCCTGTTCCTGGCACGGCTCGGCTAAACCGCTGCTGATTATTAATTTGGGGAGTTCAGACAAGAAACACAGCGTCAGCACATTCCTCTCTCCCTCTTTCTCTCTCTCTCTCTCTCTCTCTCTCTCTCTCTCTCGTTCCTTATCTTTCTTTTTCTCCCTGTCGGTCTCTTTTACAGAAAGTTCTAATCTCTTCTTTTCTTTTCTCCCCCGTCTCGCTCCATGTCTTCGTTTTTTGCTGGTTGAACAAGGAAACTTTGCCTGGCGGGGTCTCGAGCTCTCTAGCAAGCACACAGACCGACCTCTGCCTCTTCTTTATCCCTGTTGGCCATTTTGGATGGCAGGGCCCCCTCTGTGCTCTCATCACATAGTGTCTCTCTTTGGTGTGCAGTACAGTTTTTACACAGTGTAGTGTATAACAAAACCAATGTACGACTTTTATTAAATTATTTGTAGGTATAAAAATACTTGGGGTAGGTTTGCGCTCCTGGTTAAAACAAACAGGATGCTCTCCACAGTTTATTCTCCTTTCCGCATTTAAACAACGGAGGAGTAAGTGAGAGAGGGATGCAGTGAAAAAGTTGCTTTTGAAAAGCTAAGCACCAATAAATATGGACTAAAGCAGAATATGTGTTGGATAGAAACAACAATATGTTTCAATAAATGCTCTGAAGTTATTAGAAATGCTTAAGTAACACGAGTTGGACATAATCCAGACACTACTGATAATAGTAGTGTAGCCCAATCTGTATCTGCAACTGTGCAGAAATAAGTTTTAAGCGAAATAATAGACACGCAAACAAATCTGCCGTGAACGTGAGCTTGCACATTATGGATGACTTTTAATATTGCATTGTGTCGTAAAAGTTGAGCATGGTTTTATATATTTTTGGGAGTTTTGCAGCTCTCCAGTCGAACAATGTCACAGTGCCTTCGCTCCCGGTAGGCCAGACTCCTAATTTATGCAGCCTATAGAAAATTAAACATACACAAAAGGGGAATTTAAGGCATATGAATATCTACCCATCTTGTGCTGTGATGCACAAGAATAGGAAAATATCACAAACACTTTGTACCAATTACGTCTTCATATTGCTTCATTAAATGCAATCAAGTCATTGAAATAGTATTGTCAATAAATAAACACTGTCAAAGTAAGACTGGATTGTCATAACAGATGTCGCCGTATGCAAAGCAGAGTGTATGAATTATTTAGTACAAGAGAGCACAAGCCAATCTTCATGGGCCTCTCACAAGTTAATGCAGGATCCAGATACTAAAACATGGAAATCAAATAAGGAAGAGAAATGAGTTCAAATATAAGCTTTAAAACCACAACATGAATTCCCCCCAACAGTTTGGGTAAGAAAACATTTTCCCGAAAAGAAAAGAAGTTTGTCACTCGATGCAAACAAACACAAACACTTTATTTGTCTCTCCGCTTGTAGAGAAGAAAAAACAACAACTTTGACTTTGGTGCAAAAAGCAGCTGAAGCCCAGCAGTCGGCTCGAGGTTTTGGAAAGTTAAGGAGGAAAAGAAAAAGAGTGAAAAGCAGAGAGAGAGGTAACAGCAACTTGTTAGTCAATTATAACCACTTCCTTGGCAGACTGCACACTGACAGGCAGGCTTACGACTTGACAAGCCCTGAGACGATGCCAACGGGAGACACAGATAAGAGAAGAAGAGGGAGGTAGAGAGAAAGAGAGAAAGAGAACAAAAGCATGACACACTACTTCATCAAGTACGTCCTGGTGTGTTTGAACCTTTTAAGTCTAGTTCATGCATGCATTCGCTGTGAGATCTCATGACTGTGTCTGCAGAATTTTGACAGATATGATTTGAAGAAGTCAAACCTCGACATCATCTGTGTTGGAAAAGTAAAAACCTATAAAGTCATGTGTGAAGTGTGCCGTCTGCACACGAAGCTGGAAGCGGTCGGATAAAGGTTGCAGTTCATGGCGCGTGCCTGCAGTTCAATGCAAGACGAGCAGCAGACATGCAAACGCAGACTGGATGAAGCAAAGCTCTGTGAAGGACATATTTGCTCTGTATCTTCTGCATCAGTCTGCTTATGTAATGCGAAGCTGGCTCTGCTGCATTCGGCCTCTCGGGGGTCTGTGATAGAGACTGAAGCTTCTACAAATGCAGATTTACAGCAGGAATTCATTCACAGGATTCAACTGCTTGAAATCAAACCGCTTGAATATTCTAATTTGACATCCAACACCTTTTTTTTATTATGAAAATGAAATACTACAACTAATGATCGTCGTTTATGTGGCGAAAACTTTGGATTAGAAATTTACGCCCAGACAGCTAGGGAAAAACCTCAGAAAAAATGAATTGTATATTTATTGTACCAAAGTGATCATGAAAACGGTTATTCACTGGTTTTGTGGTGGCCGTGTACAGTCGGCTAGCATGAATTAAGTTATGCTTCATCCTGTATAAAGTTCAAGGTTGTCAACTATTTGCAAAGGTGATGAATGACTAACAACTAATAGAATATATATGTTTTTATTTACATTTCTTCTTTTCTTTAACAGTATAAAACATGTGGGGAAACCAATGTTGGCTTCTATAAGCTGAAGCACAAGCTCAGTTCACCAAAAACAATTGTTTGCTAACAAACACTTCCGGTTGAGGTTTAAAAATGAACGATATAATCTAAAATTTGCACTGAAACTTTTGTCAATTTTTCATCTGCATTAATTCACCAGATAATTCAAACTAACTTCCCATAGTTTCCATGTCCTCCAAATGCGCCAAGTTGAGGCTAAACTGAAGTAAAAACACCTCCATCAAACAAATGAGAATCAAATTTGGCAAAACATTTCCAAGCCACGTCGGTTACTCCGAGCATGCGTTTCTGATGCTCAGTGGTGACAAGGCCAGTTGGTGTCTGGCTCACGGATCGTGTGCAACAGTGTGTACGCTGCTGGTCAGGTTTCAGTACATGTCTTCACTACATCCCAGCTATGTAGATAAGCGATGCATTATGACCGGGCACCCTGTCCATTCCTCTGCCTCAGCACGCTCCCAAGCTACATGTGGACGAGTGAGTCCATGCAACCATGTCCGACTCTCTTTCTCTCTGTCTCTCCACACAACGCTGGTTTTACAGGCATCACTGGGGAGAACATTAATGCAGAAATGTGCCATAAAACTTGCAATATCAGGCTGATTGAGAACGCGTTTCATGCAATGTGACTCAACATCATTTATGTTTGTGGTGGGACTCACTGAAATAGAGTTTTACACACTCTCAAGTGACGCCACGCTCGTGTTTTTGTAGAGGAAAAAGTTTGCGTTTTCGTCACGTTCGAGCTGACATTGTGGGGTTGAAGGGAAACTACATTTTCTTGCACTCCATCGTCTGCTGCCAGCGGCCTGAGGGGATTGCCGGGCCCACGTGTGAGTAAGTTTCTTGTTTTGTGTATTGAGTGTTTGATAATGTGTATTTCCATCGGATTTAGCGTGCTTTTTGTGTGTGTGTGAGGCGACACAGCATTGTGTCCAATGGAGTGTTACATGACTCAACAGTCTAAAAGTAATGGGGGCCGCTTCAAACAAAGCGCTTGACACTTTCTGAAGTCCCCCATCCCCCATGTTGAAGTTTGGGCAGCTGCGCCCACTAATTTTTTTGTAACTTTCCAAAACCCTCCACATAACATTCACACCCACTTCACACAGCTATTGGCCAGCTGTGCAGATATTATGAAGTAAGAAGGAGTTGAACTTCTCTTTCACAAGCCCCCCCCCCCCGCCTGCTGGTCCTTAGTCACTTTTCGTATGTTCAAACAAGTGCAACAGCAACAATTCCCTCGAGGAGATGCTCACTCGTCGCTTTCATCTTTTACTGAAGCTATTTTGAGAATCTATAAACACTTTTCCCTTTGGACATACTCTGCCTATACATAAATATATATGACGAGGTGCCAAAGACCATGCCAAATAAAATATGGTTCATAGTTTATCTTGCATGGTTATCATCACGGCACATACGTATCATCTTATCAAAAATACTCAAGTCTGAATACTTTCATGCCATCATTCTGTTTAAACATTTCTATTTTACTCCGGTACCAATTGTACATTTCTCTCATAACTTTTCCCTCAAGCCGTTAATCTTTTAGTAAGAAAACTTCACACCTAAATGAGTTCTCATTTACTGCTTGGCACTTAAGAAATGCTCCAGAAAATAAAATGAGTAACATGCTAAATTTACTAAAACTCCAGGAGAATAATCCAACAGGCAGGAGAGAGAAACCAAATACAGCTGGTTCCTATGTTTGCAGTGGGATAGGGTGGCCTTGGCTTACACTGTAGCCCTCGTCTCCCTCCCTGTTCAGCCTCTCCATATCTCTCTCATTCACTTTCTCTACTGTCTCTCCCTCTCTTAACCCCTCTCTCCCCTCCATTGGTTCTTTGAAAGTGTTTTCCTGGTAAGGAAAAGGGAGCGGAGAGAGAACGGATGCCTCTCCTTTCTGAGAACTGGGCCCGCTAACATGGTTTATAGCTGCCCTGAGACAGTATCAGACATGTATGTGAATCAGGGAGGGAGGCTGCAAAAAAAAGGAGGGAGTACCAGAGGGAAGGGGGAGAAAGAAAGAAAGAGAGAGAGAGAGAGCAAGTAAGAGAGAGAACGAAGGGCGGAGTTTGCAAACATGCCAAGCCATGGTTCACTTCAGCAGGCAGTTAAAGTGAGGCCAGGGAAAGGGAAAGAGGGGGGAACAAAAAAATCTCTCTGGGTTTTGTCGAATTATTTCGGCTGCAAGTTGAGAAACGCTTTTTGTCGAAGCAGACTTTTTACTCGCAATCTGAGTCAAAATGTCTACTTGAATCTATCACTGACACCATGTGCGCTCCACAACGCTGGATGAGTGTCAGGTTACCAGCCAAAATCCATTCTAACAAACACTTTTTCAATGTGTAAACACTACTGTTGTATATATAAATCATGGCCTGTTTTGTGGCTGAACAACCAGAAGAAAACAAAAATAAACTGCTTTAATACAGAGCAATGTCATTTTTTCATGCACATAAACAAACTCTCCAGAAAACACTCGTGAGTAGCCGAGTGCCGCATCGATGGGACACGGGCCGTTATAATGTAGTCCAAATATTCACTAATATGACGTCGGCCAACACACAATCTTCTTCTAACGATGTCCTTTTAGAAAGAAGGAAAGCTGAGCCATTCGCACCTTTTGACCACTGAGGAAGACAGAATCTGCATTTTGCCAGCTACTGAGTAACATTGGGACATTTACATGCGCTAAAGTAAGACGTGTTGCTGACGCCTTTCTGCAGTAACCTGATTTCTTAAATGCAAATGAGAAATCTGGTTTCCTTAATCTGAGTAAAGGATTAAGGGGAAAAAACAGTTAACAGTAAGATTTCTGCCAAAGAAACCTAATCTTTTGGCAATGTGTTTCAGAGGAGAGGTTTACGTGAATGCATTTTGCACGTAAAAGACTTGAGGCCGAGTCCATGTGCAGAGAAGAGAATTAACATCAATATCAACATATTCAAATGCAAATGTCTGACTATAAGTGGAACTAAAATACAGTCTGAATCAGTCAATGTCACACACACATCTCACACTCCTCGCAGTGTCCTCGTCAGTCAAAATGCTCTGACCAGGAACAAACAATAAAAACTCAAATATTTCAAAAGACTAAAATGATGTTTAAAGCACTATTAATGTCTGGGTAGAAAGCTGATAACTTTACCAGCTGTATGTAAATATTATAGTTAAAAGTCAAAGTCAGCTTTAGAGGCAATTTTTACATATGTGCAAAAATACAAAAGATTGAAAGTACGTTCCTCTTCTGTCCAACATAAAGTGAATAATGAAGTGAAAAATAGTAGAAGAAGCAATAGTACATTATAGTACATTGATTCATTCATGCTAAATTGCAGGTGGTCAATTTCCCCTCAAACATTCAGCTAAATGTTACAGGACGGACATTTTAATGAAACCTGTACCGTGGTCAACTTCCCAACCGCCGGGCTGTGGTGCTGCCTCTCAGCACCGATTGTTACAACCCCTGCGTGTAGTAAATGGGCCACACTAACAATAGCTCTATTCACACAACGTCCAGGGGCCTCGGTTCCTTCAGGGAAACGATGATGAGTTTTTGTTCAATTTGGGCTCCACCATTTCTAATTTACAATGCACTTTTTTTGGGTGCAAAGCCAAAGTGTCCTTCCTGCAGCCCCCCTCGCCCCGTCACCCAACTCCCCCTGAATCCCATCTCAGGGTTTCACTTGCTTCTTCCGCCGCTGTCTCTCCATATCACAGACACAAACGCCTGCAGCCCAACTGGTTTGTTTCACCGTCCATCAAACCACGAGGATCCTGTTGTTCACCTCACCTGCTGCTGCTGCTGGGGAAAGTTAAGCCTGTGCTCCAATAGATCCCCTTCACTCTCGGCTCTTGTTATATTCTTGGCACGGAGAACTCTCATGTGATAAGAAAACTGAGGATGTTTGTGCTGAAGCGACGACGTTCCCTGTATTTTTAGAAATGTTCATGGAAAAAAAAAATACAGAGGAACGAATTCAAACTAATGATTTTGAATGAAGCCCAGTGTACTGTTGTACACAATGAATAGCCAATTGGCTCAACCAGAGGTAATTCAGAGTTCACAGCCTACATGCTCAGAGTGGTACTTAGCCCATCTGTCATAAAAAAAAAAGCACAGGGGAATTACAGAGAATACAGCTTTGGACTGAGGAGGAATGCATGGTTTTATACGCGGAATAATATAAAAACTTGTATTAATTTTTGCACCCTTTCCTCTGGCGTCCCATACAAGGAAGCAATAAATTAACCAGCTGAAGCCAAAAGCAAGGGAGTGCTAATGAGGAGAAAGTTATGGAAATCTTGAGAGGGTGGAAGAACTTTGGTAACAAATCAAAGTTTTTACTTGAAGTTGAGCTCGCTGAGGTCGACAAATCCAAGCCAAGTGTAGGTTTGAGTTGGACGCTCTTACCATTATGAATAAATATCAGTCGTGCCTTTTCCCCCCACAGAGTTACAGGAGTGAAAAGAGGTGTGAAAGAACGGAGCATTTATTTAGTAAAACATGGTATATTTGTATTACCTGAAATTGTAATGCAAAATATGACATTCAGAGCATTAATATAGCAGCAAACAACTATTGTCCAAGTCAAGATATAAGGGAGTAACGTCTACCTGAGCTGAGAATAATGTTGCTCTCCCTGTGTGTGTGTGTGTGTGTGTGTGTGTGTGTGTGTGTGTGTGTGTGTGTGTGTGTGTTGTTAACCAAGCTTCTCCTTGCTTTGTTGACATAGCCGAGCCAGCCATGCATGGTTAGCTCGCGGCCGCTGCTCTGCTCTCGTACAGCAGTTAGAGCTGATAACGCCGCCCCCGACAGAAAGCGCCGCTGCAAAAGCGTAACGCCGACCCTCAAGTTCCCCCTCAGCTAAATACTGCCAGCACGTCTGCATTCGTTTGCACCGTTAGCTGCGAGCCGCATCGCCATGTTTAGAGGCAACAGAAATGCTCAAAATCCTGCAATGAGCACCTTTCATTCACTCTGAGTGTGCACAAAATACAAACGCGGCGATTAAAACATTTATTTGAAAACAGAAGCCCCGCCGCCAGCGTGATCTTTTCGTTGAGGAGAAGGTCAATGAAAGGTCACAGTGAAGGAGAGCCGAGCGGATAAGCGCCGATATATTTTTGGATGCCAAAGACACGCGTTAATGTTGAATGTAAAGGCGGCCACACAGACAGCAGAATCAATGCCAGACCTGTACGGGAGAGTCCAGTAAGTAGATGGATTAGGCCTTTTTGGTTAGCTGTGCTTCCAAAGAGGTAAGGCTTATGACGTGTTTTAAGTCTAGATTAAAGGGTCAGCTAGAGGTCACTGCCAAAAGTGACAGCCCAATCAAAACTCCCGGGGTGGTTGACCAGCAACTGCACCGACCTGCAGCCAAAGTCTGCGTCGATGGTTCTGTGCTTAAAACTTTGCCGATGAAAGAAAAACTCCCTGCTGTCTTGATTGCAAAAGAAGAAGAAGTCCTTATGAAAATACACTATTAAAATGGATAAAAATCAGATGTACAGATCCATAAAGGAACCAAGGGCTCACTAACCAAATAAAAGTCTTCAATTATAATTTGAAAAGAAATTTAAACAACCTGCAAAAACAGCTTTCCTTTAAGGAAAACTCACAATAAAACTCTCTTGAAGAATAAAACTTGATATTATGTTAAATGCCAGCTTTGCAAGGAAATTTACCGACGCTGCACAAAAGGCACTGCTCTTAATTTACAACTAACGTGTGTGCTGGTTTCTAACAAATTAAAATCCAACTTTATTTATGATATTGGAACGCTGTATTTCCAAAATGTGAAATGGTTTCGTGCTACGAGTGCATCATTGTTTTCTACAATGCAATAAAAACATTGCAGTTACTGTTTTTTTTTGGACAAAAATGCTCTTACCTTGACACAACTCTGGTCTCGGAGCAACGGGGAGGGGTCGTTGGGACCTGGGTTGACTCGATGGGAGCGCCATCTTCACGGGGCCCACATACTTGACGTACGTCCCCGGGAAGTCGCCTCTCTGTTTAGTGCGCTCGTTGTAGCCGAGGAGCCAGCCGAGGCGCTCGGGCTGCTCCACGCAGCCGTCCTGGTAGTTCTCCATGGACAGCAGGGAGGCCTTGCCGACTGTCAGAAGGTCCCCAGGCTGCAGATCCAGGTCCTCTTCCTGGTCCTTCGTAAACGCGTAGAGCGCAAGGTACTGAAAACCTTCTGTCGCCATTTTGTGAGGGAGGACAAATCAAAATGGCTACCGAATAGAGGATTAGATGGTGCAGCCCCGAGTCCCACTGCAACAACAGGGTTCGCCTGGACAGAAATCCTCCTCAGAAACCAAAAAGGCTGTTGAGTCACTAAACTCTGATGTTGGTACGGTGGCTCAGGGGGGTCGGGGTCGGGGTCGGGGGAATGAGGGGGAGGAGGAAGTGTCACCCGAAGCTCAGAAGCATTGTTAAAAGTCGATAAGGTAGCGTTCTGCTGCTGCTACGTCTGCGGAGGCAGCGGTTTCAGACCTGACCGGTGTTGGTGGACTTATGCACTTTCCTCAGCTTGATACCCCGGTTGAGCCAGATGATGGAGCACAGGGAGAGCATTGGCAACATGCTCTTTCAAGCAGCAGAAACCTGCTGGCTGGGGGCTTTCGGAGACAGCCTGGTTCAAAGGTTTTGCCAGTCGAGGGCCCGGCGCTGTTGGCTCTCTGCGGTCGAATGAAGTCGCCCGATTGGACTACGAGTGGGAAAGGTCTTTAATCCTCTTCGGTTCTCTCAGGCTCCCGCATGTTCCGGAGAGGGATTGTGACCGACCTGCATTACGTGAAAAAAAATTAAAAATTAAGAAAAGTGAAAAAATAAAATGAATAATAGTGTCCCCAAAAAAAATAAAAAATAAAAAAATCACAAAAACTACAATTGTGAAAATACAAATGAATCACAAATACACGTCGTTTCTATTCGATAAACACCCATAAGCAAAGCGGCCCGTATCGATGTGAAACGAAGCTGAAAGCGATGCATGAAAATGGCGAACTGCGGCAGCGCCATGCACTCGTGCAGTCTTCGGTTAGGACGGAGGGATCGGATGATGCTGCTGCGTCATGACCAACAGCAGACTAGGTCCCTGGACAGGAGCCTCCAATCCCTCCACTCCACACACACACACACACACACACACACAGCCTGAACTGACACATCAGTTTCCACAGGAACAAGAAGTTTCACTGTGAAATAAACGTCCCTTCCAACTTCCCACACAACAACAACAACATGTGCGAGTTTGCAGTAACCACAGAAATCAATGCAAAATGGCGAGGAAAACGTTCTCGCAGAGTGAGCATGCGAAGGAAACTAGGACCTGCATCGCGGCTGTAGGGCGACCAGGATTTTCTAAAAAATAAACATGCAGAACCCTTTGCAACAGTTTCCCCTTCGTAGGAGAGAAGAAGAACAAGAAGAAGAAGAAAAAAAAGGCAGCTCTGTGTTGCCTCAGAAATATTTTTGGCTTCATTCTGTCAAAATAGCTAAATCATACTGGACCGAGTCTATTCAAGATGAGAATATCGAATGGACAGTCGAGACTGGCACAAGATCAGAAAATGCCACTTAAAAGCAAACGTTTGCCTGCAGAACAATCAATCGTTTCATAATATGAAAGTGGTCATTTAATATTATTTTGTCATACAGCAAAGGGGTCATTCATGGACCTATAAAGATGATTGCAAGGACAACAAAAAAAAAAAAAGCCACGCACAAGTGCGTGATTATCATTATATGGAGAAAATAATCTTTTCTTTTGGGCCATTTTTTTATTTGAGCGGGACAATAAAATAAAATAATGTCTCAAAGTTAAAATAGAAATCGGAAACTACACTGAGAGGTGAAATAGGGAGTGAGGAAGAGAGAGAGATTAGGGTTTCCACCAGATTAAGTGAATCTGTGGACCAACGTGGGACAATGGTCGAGTTAACCTCTCTGGACGGGATGAAAGGATGTCGGTGAGGAGACGGAGCAGGTAGAGAGTGACAGAGACGAGACGGTGGATGGAAGTTCTGCCGGGAGCGAGGAGCTATTTGGGGCAATTTCTCCAAACATCCAAATCTAAATAACCAAAGGCCTGGTTCGCGAGGCCCGATGTTGTGCAATCATATCTTTTACGTTTCTGTACGCACAATGTTTGGAGTGATGCATTGCAGACGCTTGGATAAAATTAGATTACGACATTAAAAAAATAAAACTAAACCTCCGATTTGCATCTCGAATGCCAAAAGTGTGTGCATTCGGACCTTATTCTAGATTATCCTCTCTTCCCCCCTCCATCCCTCCCCAATCCCCCACACCACGACATTCGGAAAGCGTACATACACTACAAACCTTTGTGAGTAACAATATCATCTTTTTTTTACGAAAGCTTTAAGAGTTATCGTGGCGACGGGAAGCCGCAGAGTGCAACACTCACCCCACTTTTGGTTCAGAGAGAAGCCGGACAGGCTCAGCCAGATTCTCGGTCCAACATCCTTCGAGCCGACAAGCAAGAGGTGCCAGGCGAGACACGTGGCACTGGCATACCCAACCACAGCCCGCAATCCTCACACCACCATAACCCCCCCCCCCCCCCCCCCCAACCCTAAACTCCCTCCTCCCTCTTCTCTCCACCTGCTCTCCGAACCCCCCTCCCAACTCACCCAGCCCCCGAACACACACACAGTCCTGCCTCCAACTCCCCCCCCCCATCCTCAGCCAGCGAAAAAGTCCAGTCGTTTTTCCAGTTGCCATGTTTTTTATTTGTTTACAGGCAGAGAGAGAGAGCGCTGCTGCAGAAAAAAGAGGCAAAAACAAGGTGAAGACGAAGTAAAAGAAGGGAGCAGGGAGCTCTCCCTCTCTCTCTCGTTCCATAATCCTTCTTTATTATTTAGTTCCGGAGCAGAAAAAGTCGTGCGAGGTGAGAGAAGTGTCATCGCCGTCACAGTCCTGGTCTGTTAAGTGTTGTAGTCGCTCACAGTTGAGAGCAGAAGAAGAAGAAGCAGCAGCAGCAGCTGGCAAGCTCAGTGTCACTGGATCCATCCTTTTTTTAAAAAAAAAATAAAGACTTTATTCAATCAGAGCAGAGAGCGACAGAAAGTAGTGGAGAAAAAATAGAGTCGGACTGCGAGACGGAGCACTTTGTTATCAGCAGAGTCCAAACGGCTGAGGGAGACCACAGGAAAATAATTAATGAATAGGCGGCAAGTAACTCACTGTTGCTAGAGAGAGGGAAAGCTAATCCTGCGCTCTGATTGGCTGCTGCTCTGGCCATGTGCTCCCCAGTCACCAGAGAAGCCGGGCAAATCAAGGAAACGTTCTAATATTAGAAAATGTATCTAGGCAGTGATCAAACATCGGACCCAAAACAACGACACCTCTCACCACACACTTGACTTCTCTCATCTTTTGCAACCCAGATGGTTGCTCATCATTGTGGATGAAATGGTGATTTAAAGCAAATGAAGCTGACCAAGAATAATGATGAAAAACATAGCATGGAAAGACTGAAGGCTGCATGTGATTGGAGGGAATTCCATGAGTCATGTTGAAATGGTGCAATGAGATGAAAGAGATGGTTTTTTGTTTTTCTGAGTGAACAGGATGATAAATGGGATGATCATACCACACCGAAAAAGAAAGAGAAATACATTCTGGGATATAGAAAGAGAATAGCAGTGCTGGTGTACCACTAAAGTACAGGTAAATAATACACTTTGTGGTAACAACAGAACAACTGTGGATTATAAACATAGCTGTGTGTTTTATAATACACACAGAGAAATACTTTCACTGTCAATTCCTCTTCTAATGTTATATTCAGAACTAAAAATGGCATCGAGATCCTCGCTGCTGACTGCAGACATCAAAGGCCTCTCGCTGTGTTGAGTCAGCCAGAGGAGCTCTGACCTGTTCGTTATACAGCAGCATGCATAATGTAAAATGTAAAAAAATAAGCTATTCAGAGCATTACTAACGCAGTCGAGTGAGACAGCAGCTACTGACATTGCTTAAAGACCAACATGTATGTTTATTTGTTTCATTTGTTCATTGTTTTCTGGTTATACTGGTTTTCAATAGATGTTTTTATTTTTTTACCATTAGTCTCTTAATATGTATATGCAAATTATGAGGTAGTTAAATATCAATTTGGACATAAAAAGACACACTAACTGTTGGTCGCAGAATAAATAAAAACATGAATTGGACATTTTTAACTGGCAGATGCATTGATTTTAAAAGTAAAAGTTTGCTGCAGTCCTAAACTATTTATATTATCTATATGTGTCATGAGTGAGTGAGATGCAATATCCAGCACTGTGTCATCAGTGTCTGATTTAATATAGAATATATACAATTCAGTATATGAGCTTACACTTATATTTAATTGAATGTTTATTAAATAACTATTTTTAAAGGATTTTTTAATGAATGCTATTGTTTTTACAAATCTCACGTACCCCCTTTGTTTGTAATTCCTGTACCAACTTACAGTAAACCAATTAAAATATATCTAAAACAAGCGAATATATCAGCTGGTACAATTTATATGTCTAGTTTTATATTAATTACCGACAGGAGAAATACATTGCATACGTGATAGAGGTATGTTTTATGTCAATCTATCACCCAGCTATCAGACACTAATGCAGACGTTTCTCTGAAGACCTGTTGTTCATTTTCACCTTTCACCCTCCCATCAATCATTAGTTGTGACGTCACATCTGTGTGTGTCGGTGTGAGATTCAGTGAACCGGCCGTTTTAACAATTTCGTTGGAGGTTTGATGGGAAACATGCCCTGGCAAATCCAGGCCAAATATCAGCAGCAGTTCAGCCCATGGCTGTGATTATTTTTCAATAAGAGTTGATGGTTTAATAATGAGTTCAGGAATGTTGTCTTTGCATCCACACTTTTTTTTGGAATAAAAAAAGATAAAAATAACAAATTGCTCTATGTCTCAGAGAGACAGTTGATGGGTTTCATGCATCGGGAGAAGAAAGGCCGATGTTCTCTGTTGTCTTTAACTTACTTTCATCGAAACAAAAGCATGCATTGAACAAGATTCAGACGTTTACGTGGACACACGGTTATTAACGTGATGTATGCGTCGGCCCTTCGTGGCCCTGCTGCTGAGGAGCTGACTACAGAGCCACCACGCATGCAGCCTGGCCTCGGGCCATCTGTCCACATGGAACTGAAAAAACGACTGCGCCACAGGCAGCGAGGACAGGCCAACCGGCCATACAAGAGCTTGCGGGGACTCGGTTTTCGACCTAAAATGGGTGGCTGTTACGTCATATATGACTTGAGTTATGATCACCTGAATTCTATCTGTGCTTAATGAAGTTAAAAAAAAGCTCACTTCGCTAAGTAGAAACATCTGCTCCAAAGATTATGTAGCACTGAGACGGCACTGTTCTGGAAAGTCGGCTACACCAAAAGGCTCTACAGCCAAAGAGGACTCACTGTATTTATCAGAGGATGCATGAATACATGCAGGTAACATACAGCGTAACACACGGCAATGACAAGCCTCGTCAAATACTAATCATCACAACACAGAGATTATTAAGGAACCACTTTTACTTGGTTGGAGATGAAGTAATAGCAATGGATGCATTTGTCTGGCCCTCAATCTGTCAATATCATGGCAACCTCTTGCTGTTATTTCTATTTCTGTGAAAAAACAAGATAAATGCAAAAGAACTGAGTCTGATTTCCTGCACACATACTTCGCTTATTCTGATTCTTATGAGGAAAAACAGTCAGTAAGTCAGTGACACGGTCACGTGGAGGATATAGGTTTTCAAAAGGTGTATTACAAGGAACTAACTAGATTTGGACCCAGTGGGTCGTGTATTTTGGTGCATTTATCTCCCAAAAACTTTAATAAATTCATATTTTTGTTTACTATGAGATGTTTGGTTTTTCATGTGTATAAATCCCAGCCCCGCGTCTGCAGGCCTTCTTGCAGAGCCACGTCCAAACTGTACTTCAAGGACTATTCTTCTGCTATTTCAATTAAACAACATCATTAACTGGGTACCCCAGCTGTAGGACATCTAACAAAAATAACCACGACTGTACTGCGTCTGGTGGAACTCCAAGTTGAGATGTGACACTTGGCATTTTGCGAATGCGCCACTTCTTTGGCAAGTTTTAACGCAACAAGGCCTGGGAGTCATTCTGAGCACTTGAAGACATTTCGAGGAAGAATGAAGGCTTTGCCACAAGTCATGCTTCACATTGATAAAGCAGTATAATGGAGGATTGACATTTGATTGCATAATGCTGTGTCCAGTAATTACATGAGAGAAAGAGGAGGGAGGAGGAGGTGGGGGGGGGGAGGGGGCTCCACACAGTTGAGTGGCTTGTCTTATTATGCAAGTAGCACAATGTCTATTAAATCCTTGATGCGTGCCAAATCCTCAAACCGGAGTTATAGCACGCACACACGCACACACACACACACACACACACACACACACACACACACACACACACACACACACACACACACACACGCACGCACGCACGCACGCTGCAGTCAATGCAAAGGCTCTCGTGTCACATATTATCAATGTTGTACACACGGAGTACACTGCAAAGTTAGGCTTATTAGTATTTGCTGTGTTGGAGACGACAACTTGTGAAATCTTAGTAACGTTTGAGTTTCCGAATTAAGGTAAAAAGCTAAATGAAATAAAAATAAAAAGGAAAAAAAAGACATTAAGTCTGAACGTAGAGGTTTAATTTCTGCATGAGAGCTAATGGAGATTAAAAGTGTTGTTTTCTTTCGTGTATCAACCAACGTATCAAGGATGATAATAATGAACGTAAACTATGAAGCAAATTTTTAGAAAACAAATGTTCATGTTTTGTAACGTGAACTTAACGGACTCAGCTTGAATACACGTCCGACTGTCCTCGCGCGAGCACCGAGCAACGTGCTGCACGAGGACATATTAACGTGGTGTTGTCTGCGCAAAAAAGTAATATACATATATACAATTATATATACATACACACACAGGGGGAAAACATATTGAGTTGAAACTTTTAAACTAGGGCACGAGTCGACAGCATGAAGCTGCGTGCGCAGAGCACACTTGCAGCGCTTCCACCATTTTCCAGTACAGTGTCTGTACTGGAAATGTGCAATAACTTAGAAAAACTCACCCGCGGATATTTCTTGACTCTTCTCACTTCTGGCTGCGGCGCTTCAAACACTTCAAAGTAGCAGACGAGAGTCCGCGCGGCGCCTCGTCCGCGGACGACAACTTTTCTCGGTGTGCAAATGGTCTTCTAGCGATCCTCCTGTTCGCGTATCGCTTCGCCTTCTTTCTCTCGCTCTTTCTTTCTTCTCCCGTTCATGACTCCCTGCTCCCCTACACAGCCATTTTCCAGCTCAGCACGGCGCAGGGAAGGCGAGTGCGTGGGAACTAATGTGAAGAGCGCGGAAAGAGACGAAGCCGAGCGGAAAAGTCCGAACGATTAGTGAGGGGGTCACCGGATGGCCTCGTCCCATAATGGAAATTTGAACCTAACAATCTTTAAACTGGGAGGCTGCTCGCTTGTACTTCAAAGACCTCTCGTGTAATCCGTGTCTGATCCCATTTTGTGTTGCATTGGGAACATTTTCTCATGTACATGATTGATAGATATGCACTTTATTCATCGACATGGGGGATTTGTTTGTAGCAGCAGCAAGCAAAGTTACATACACATAAACATACACATATTAAGTATGAAAAATACTCAATAAGTACAATGCCAAAGATGCAAATTATATATAAAGTATATACCGTGAAATATAATAAATATTAAATTAACTAACTGAACAACAAAAGCAGTGCTAGGGTTGTTATTGATTCATTTGAAGGGGATCTGGCCAGATGTGATTTATTATAAAGTATTACATATTCAGTTCCAGTCCCTTTTGTTTTTATCAATAATATCTTAGTTCCTCAAGGCGCACATATCATTTCAGCTCCTCTACTTCCTCTTACATTTTAGGCTCAGATACTGTTTTAGATTTAATATGGAAAAAAACTGTATGAGGAACAGCTGCAAAGGTCAAAACGTGGATACTATCTGTGTACTAGCGAGTGAATTACCTGATGCAGTATTGCTTCACATAGGGAACATTATTGTAGTATGTATATGTGTTTATCAGTGTAGAGTGCAATATTTGATCACCACGACACCAAAGAAAGTATTATTGAGTATATTGCCACACACTTGAATGCATTTACTGTTGAATGAGGGACAAATGACACGACACGTTGTGGTCCTGGACTTCGTAGTCCCTTTGTGATGCATTTATTTCAAGCACTGTTAAGACAATACAAAAAACAATGTCACACCAGTCTGCATCAGATACCCATATGGTCGACATTTCGTAAAGGCCAGTTTGACATTTGTGGACGAGGGGTTCGAATGGAGAGGAACAACTTTTAATACACTAAAACAAGTGTGAAAGACATGACGAACACGATTGAGAATGACAGTTATGAAGACTTGGAGTTTATCTCACACACACACACACACACACACACACGTGCTGGCAAAAATAGAGATGAGGAGAGTCGATCTGACCACTGGTATGGAAGTCTTAACTTAAAAAAGTATGAACTGATGATACAACTTAAGGTCAAGAGATACTATGACTGTTTGGTTGGGGTACGATATAAAATAAAATCACAAGAACATATCAAGATGTATATTGCATCAGAAATTTAGGGATAAATCCTACACAGACACCGTTTTGTTTCCCCGAAGCAGACGAACAAACTTTAAACTCCTAACTTGAACCCCAATAATCTAGAACCACCTTTCAAGGCTTAGTATGTGCTAAACATCCAATTATGAATTCCCACGTTAAAAGTTTCCTCAAATAGGAAGAATACAAATGTGTGCAATCAGAAAATTTAAGCACATAAGATAAAAGTATATTCTTTGTAAAAAAAAAAAAAAAACAGAATCTAAAATGAGACTGGAAGCATTTTTGGATCCTGATGCAAACAGTTCCCAAATGAAAACAATAAGAAATAGATTCAAAATGGCCACAAAATTATAAAACAAAGAAAATATAGCTGAAAAATAAATCCAATATGTCCACATGTATTAACAAAACTCTAATTTTAACACTCAAATCAGTTACTAAGCATCACATTTAAGAATTCTAGGCTGTTTGGATTCATAACTTCCAAGAGCATTACCTATTTTTGGGAAATGTGTTATAAAATTATGGGAATATTATACTGGGATGTGAAGCATGCACAATCCTTTGAGGCTGATCGCGACATGAGATTAAGACCCTGTCACAACACACATTGTATCTGAGTCCATCTACCCTCACAAGGTCACTTTCAAACAACACCAACAGCTGTTATAAGGTCCACCATTGTTTATACAACATACATCAACAGCATAGGTTATTAGTACTGCAACACGACTGTTTCCATATCAAAATATACAAAAGGAGATCACCTCTTCTCATTCCTTCATCCACTCAGGGCCTCAGGTTGAATTTCATTCATTTTTTTGATAATAATTTAACAAAAACAATGACAAGTCCACGCACAGATTTGCACTAAAATGTAAACATTCATTCAAAATCACGCATCAAAAGAAAACTGCCAAGGGAACAAGTTTGTTGCATCCACTGTACAATTTTTTGATTCCTACCCAGAAGGAAGTCATTCGGAAATATGAGTGTGCTCTAACTGTTACACGGCTACTTTAACTTGTGCAAACACTTTAGCTAAACTAGTTTAGAGAGCTGGACGGAGGCTCGATTCAACCAGTTGGAGGACCGCGACAGCAGCCTGGTTTCATGTTTCAAGCTTTTATCTACAGACCTGCATGTTGATCAGGTTATGATTTTAAACCGCTGCTCGAGGAGTGACACCGTTTTACAGGACGGACAGGAAGTGAAAGTAGAGCACATGCATGCATGTAGCTTCTTATATACAACTACAGTACCTTTTTTTTCAAATGGCTTCTAGGGCGAAACCATGCTTTGGCACCACAGATAGACTTCCGAGTGTGAAGAGCGTTGATATTTTTGTCTTTCAAAAATGTGGATGGATTAGTTCAAATGGTTGCCTCCACAATCTGTGTGATAGAAAGGCAGCACACAGAGTATCGTCTGAAATGCTATAATATACATTACATGTTGCAGGACAAGTTTGCTTCAAAGACCCAATCTGAACATGAACAACACCCAGTTATAGGCAGGCATTGAGGTATAAAAAAAACAACGTATGGTGCGATATTGACTGATGTTACCTGCCCTTTTCTGCACCTGCTGTAAAGCCACACCGGAGGTTTTTGCGTGGCTTTTCTTTTGTGCATTTCCTGAACAAAGAGCAGCTGAAGCATCCAAGGCGTTTTCAGCAACCGAAAAAAACAAGATGAACGTAAAAAGTCATAAATAATTTTTTTTCTTCATTTAAAACAAAAATATTTACAAAATACATCAGTTACAGGTGCCACAGTGATTTGAGAACCAAGAGAGAAAACAAGCAACGAGGAAGTAAACAAAGTTTGGCAGTCATTATTCTGTTAACAGTGTTGCAGGATGCATATATTACTGAGATACATCGATGTTAATTTTGTTCTTCTGTCTTCAAGCAGTTGCTTGTGATGATTTGGGACTTGGTCACAGTTTTCTGGACACACATGCAAGGCCTTCAAATGTAAGTACAGTAGCAGGTCAAAGACTTATCTTCACTTTTCAGTCTCCTCCGCAGTGACGCTCCCCTGGCAAAATGACGAAACTAAAACCCTTCTTTGTCTTTTGACTTGGCTTTCTGAGGTGTTTTTGTACCCTGTGATCCACTTCCTTCCGGCTTCACAGCGGATTCCGACTGGGCCGAGTTTAACCAGGACGCTTTGAACGCTTTCTGCTGCGTGACGGGAAGCGTCGGGCTCGGCGTCGCGTCCCTCTCCTCCAAATCGTCGAAACTCACCTCCTGAACGGCCTCCTGTTTCTTGAAGGAGTCCCTTCGCTCCGACAGCGCCAGCTTCCTCATCACCACCACCTCTTTGCCGTGGTGGTTGCCGCCGCGGTGTTGCGGCGAGGCGGTGGCGCGGTAATGCTCGCCACCGGCTGTGTCCTGGTGGCCTCTCTGCCCGCCTCTGTACAGACCTTGACGGCCGTGCTCACCGACGCAGACGAACCCGGTGGAGGCGTCGCCCTCCATGTCCTCCAGCCCCTCCCCTTCGGACAGAGGCACCTCCATGGTGTGGCGGCGGGTGCTGTAGGCCTTCCTGTCTCCGTGGTATCCCCCCGTCATCTTGTCTCCCGTCAGCTTCTCCGCCGACTGGACCCTCTTGAGGAGCGGCGACCGCGGCGGTTCTGCACTGCGGGGACGCACCGAGTGGCGGGTGATGGTGGGAGGGGACAATGTCTTGCCATGGAAACCCTGCAGAGACTTTGGGTGACTGGGGAGGCAGGATGGAGAGCACTGGGGAGAGAGGGGCTGAGGAGGGGGGATGCAGGCCAGCGGCGAAGGAGGGATGCTGCTGGTGGACTTGCAGCGGCCGGCTTTGGTGTAGCGACCCAGGACATGGAGGGAACTGGGACGGGCCTGTGGGACCGGCGAGTTAGGGGAGCTGGAGCAAGGAGAGGAACTTGAATCTGACAACAACAAAAAGAGGAAAAAACAGTTTAGCATTAGTAGATATTTTTCACAAGACCCAAAAGAGATTGACAGCTCCCTTTTTTGGGATCCAACTCACCTCCAGAGTAATCAGGAGCTGGAGAGCGACACGGCGTAGAAGGCCCGGGAGAGAGAGACTGCGTTGGGGAGCCGGAGAGGCTGTCGCTCGACGACTGGTGGAAACCCGAAGAGAAGCTACGGCTACTCTGCATGGGCGGAGGAGGCGTGTGCTTGGACAGCTTCTTTAAGATGCTACGACGTCGGCTGCGCAAGAGGAAAGAGGGGTCAGGTGTGTGTTTTGTGTATAATAGTGTTCTTTGTAAGCTTGCTTGAGTACAAAGAGTTTCTTTTAATGAGGAAAAACAACAGCCCAAAGGAAAAGACACAATTGAACTGTACTTCATATTAAAGGAATTATCAAGGCTTCATCAGTGAATTGCTCTTTTTAAATCATCCAGGTTTTTTTGGGTGGGGGGAGGGGGGGCTTTATTTTTAAGGATAGACATAGGAAGGGGTAGAGAGAGGGGGGAACAGATGAGGCAGGCCATGAACCTGGGCTGCAGAATCATTTGAAGTCAAGCGACAAAAGGTTAATCCGCTGCAGTCTCTTACAGTCCAATATGTAAGAGACTGGCTTTAACTGCAGTCGTTGGTGATTGACGTCTGAAATGAATACTGAACTTTCGACAGGTGTTCCTAATGCCTATACTCATTCTCCCCTCATGTACCTGTCCTGTCCGTCCTTCCTTTTGCTCTTCTTGCTGCGTCGGGCCATCTTGGCCTTGTAGCTCCCTTTTCTGGCAGGGCCCACCTTGATGGAGGTGTTCTCCAGAGCAGTTGTCTGCAGGGTCACCCTGTTTCCACTCTGTTGGAAACACACACGTTAACATAAACACCTACCCGTTAGGCATCATCTCTAAAGAGTAGAGCCACAAAATGATGTGTAGTCTCTTACACATAAGTATATGTGAGAAAGACGCAGAATTACAATTCAACTTTGACCCCTGAAAACACATCATTAAAAATCGTCAAGATGTTGTTGTACCTTGAGCAGGAGCTCCACCACCTCGGTGTGGACGAGTCCCTGGACCGACTCCCCGTTGACGTGAGTGATGAGGTCCCCAGCCCTTAATCCTGCCTCGTGTGCTGGACTGCCTTCTTCAACACACTGTGTACACAAACGCAGACACACACACACACAAAAAAAACGTTGGATTAAAATGATTGGCCAAGCAACTGGCTGTTACCATACTGACCCATGCAATTATTACAACCAACACATTTATCAAATTAAAAACATAAAACTATAAAGTACAGAGTGGCTTTGGCACAATTACTGAGTCTTTATAGTCTTGTCTTTTAAGGCCATTTTACAAGAAAATCTGAACACCATAAAAGTTGTTTTAATGTGTTATTTTTAGAACTAAATGTTTCATAATTACACTCTAATTTCATTAATTACACGACATTTGTGAACCCCAACCAGCTCCACCAGAGATGAGGACACGTACCCAGACCATGTGGTGAACCGTGTAGACGTCAGTATCTCCCATGTAGACTCTGATCGCTCGTAACGCAAAGCCAAACCTCTTCCCAGAGCTGTGGATGACCACAGGAGGCCTGAGGCAGCTGACGCTGACGGAGAGGTCCCTGCTGGGGGACGAATCTCTGGACGAGGGATTGGACGACAGGGACAAGGACGATTTGGGGCTTGTAGGAGGACCTGCTGAGTCATCTGGATTAGGAGAGGATTATTATAAAAAAGGTCAACGGATGAAAGGTTATGGATTGTATGTCTGATATTTTCTATGTATCGTATTTTTCCACCAAACTATCATGATACTAATACAAAAGAATTATGGTCATTCTATGTGTCATCCTTAGAAATACCATTGAAATGGGATAACATCATCAAGCGACATTATTTTATTTTAGCCACAGTATTTAGTGTCTATGGTTTGTATGTTTAGTGGGTAAGTTAACCAGCATCACGCTGTAGAGGGCACTGTAAACACATCGTCATTATCAGTCCGTGTACCTGGGGTGATGATGAGGGACAGGCCAGAGACAGAGGCCGACTTGGGGACCTTTCCAGCCGAGGGCCGAGGTTTCTCCGGCGTCTCCAGCTGGTGGGCGATGCGCCGGGACGCCCCTCTTCGGAAGGACGGCCTGGTGCCGGTGCTGTTGCTCCGGAGCCGAATGCGCCGCAAGTTGGAAACCATCCCGTCTAGAATCAGGAGGTACAGAGCGTGAGCACCGGTGTGTGTTTCATAATGGAAGATAATGTACAGAGAGAGCTGTGTGTGTGTGTGTGTGTGTGTGTGTGTGTGTGTGTGTGTGTGTCGGTCTTACCTTCCTCCTCGGCAGAGATGGCGAAGCGAGGCATGATGTCGAGGCTCTGAGTGCTGTTCATCACTAGGGGGCTGGCACTGCGCTCGGACTGGGAGGAGCTGGACGAAGCACGAGGACGCAGACTGCCAGGAAAACACACAGTAAACATGCAGGATTTCTGTCAATATACATATTTATATAACCGTGTTTTCCCTGTAAAAAATCTAATGAACATCTATGGAATAAACAACGTGTTTTAGTCTGTATTGTATTACCTGAACAGCAGGTGAATGGTATTTTTCTCAACAAGAAGTCATTTGATTACATACATTGAGGAAAAAGCATTAACTAGTAGTCACCAAACCTACAACATCACAATTTTCTCAGTAGGTGTTATGTCAGTCTTTTATGTCTAACAGTCTATTTAGACATTAAAAACTATTAGATGTGAAATTCCTACTATTTAGCGTCATAGGGCGACCTTCCCAGAGTGAATGGATAGCATGTCAGGCGGAATAATTCAGAGTTTATAGAGGAAAAACCAGATCAACACACAATGTAACTCCATATAGAAAGGATTACAGTGTTCACCATGAATAATTATATACAGTATAGTGTTATTCTAAAAAAAGGAAAATGCTCATTCTGAATATAAAGTGCTTCATATTTTACAAACTAGGATTTGACACTTCAATCTCACATACTTCAGAAACTGAGGCGAGAATGAGAGCTGGCAGTAATTATTTTCTTCTCATAATAAAGATATCACTCTCTCACGTTTCATGCTCCCACCTCCCTCTGTGTCCATCCGCCCTCCTGTCTCCGCCGGCCAAGTGTTTGTGTCCATCGCCGGGGGAGAGGACTCCCCTTGCCTCCCATCGCTCCTCCTTCTCCTCACTGTGACTTCGCTCCGACGACGACAGGCTCTGGTTGGACGGCGTGGAGGTGGACAGGTGCTCCGTGCTGCTGTACACCTAGAAGTTATGAAGCAAATGTAGATGTTTAATCAAGAAATTAGAGCGCTGTCTTCTCAGTATTCTAACAATATATCTAAATATAATGCCTAAAATATTCTACACGTGAAGACGAATAAGTACCTTGCTGAAGCGGTGGGCCACAGACGAGAACTGTCGAAGCTCCAGAGACGATTCATCATCGTTGGTTTCGTCGTCGTCATCTGAGTCCAGGTGACAGTACCGCTCTGATCGTGCTGTAAGAAACACAATGATAGTGCATTAAATAATGGAAAACTGATGACATTAGTGTACAATGAAGTCTCTGCAGCCCTCTCTTAGTCCTGTGTCCTTCTGTATTTTTTCGAACAAATGTGCAACTAGGTTTGTCTGTGTACATGCAGACAGAGACTCACATTTGTATTGTCGTTAGAGGAGCCCAAAGTATATCGTGAAAGGTGTGCACTTGTCCATAAATCTTACTGTCGAAGTAGCTGGTGTCCTCCTCAGTCTCCAGTTGAGGTATGAATTCAGCTTTCTGTCTCAGGAGGCCGTTCCAATCCAAACCCAAGAAGAACATGTGCATCTTCACCTCAGTGGTCCCACCTGGAAAAAACAAAAACAATAAATAAATCAAACAAATAGGTTTGGCTTTCATATCTGCCCACCTTGGGCCTGGTGTACACCCACTCCTCAGCTAATTTCTGCATGTATCTCCCTAGTACATGTACTTGTACCACGCTTTTCTAGTCTCCCAACCACGCAAAGCACTTTAACACTGCTTGTCATCAATCAACCCCCTGATGACAGGGGCTAAAGTGTCACCTGTCCATCAGGTTATACACCGTACGCACAGCTATGGGAGCAATTTTTGGGATTAAGTGTCTCACCCAAGGACACATCGACATGGACTAGAGGAGCCGGGGATCAGACCGCCGATATGAGCTCGTCGCCCTTCTTCTGAAGTATTCAAGTTAATAGTTTCTGGAGCTTTAACCCCGTCATCACAGCTCTGCCTTACTCCAGATATCAACTCTCATTAGCACAGCTTTGACGGAAGCATGAAAAGGTGAATTATATTTCTATCTTTAAAGGCGAAAGGGCAACTTACAACACTTGACATTTCTCCACATACGACTTGCGCCGACTATCCCTCTCCAGTGAATCCCCCAATTGCATGCTTGCCATGGTGACAATAAATCCTGCCAGCAGAAGGTAACCCGTGCCGTGCATCACGGACACAGCAGGCTGTACTCTATAGGGCCTCATCCACATATTCGCCAAAGGTCACTCTGCTACCAACCTGTTCCCAGGCGCTCCAGGGGGCTTTGTCTCAGCAGTCTGGTGATCAGGTCCTGGGTATCAGCTGGCAGAGCGTCTTCCCCCTCAGGCCAGATGATGTCATCTGGACAAAGCAGTCCATACAAGTGATGCAGTGAAGGGATTTAACTACACAGAAACATTGCAGAAACCTGGGGTGATGGCTAATAACCCAAGACTAAAATAAACTACACATAATTAAACTTTATGCGAGATTTGTGTGTGGAAAGATGTGTCGCGACGCACTTACCGTTGACCACCTGACCGAAGAGCTGTTCTGGTGTGTCTCCAAAGAAAGGCACACAGCCCACTAAGAACTCATAGAGGATGATGCCCATAGCCCACCAGTCTACTGGCTTCCCATAGCCCTGCCTCAGGATCACCTCTGGAGCAATGTACTCTGGAGTGCCACACACCTGTTGAAGGAAAAAAACGGACAAAAAAAAAGTAAAGATTGATGTCGGTTAAGGTAAGATAAAAGAGAAGATGAAAAGATGAGAAGAGACAAACCTGTTTATCGATGAACTCTCTGGTATCCTTTTCTATATGCCCTTCATACAAGTTGGTGGTCATGTTCATGAGACCAATCTTCGACAGCCCAAAGTCCGTCAGTTTAATGTGTCCCATGGAGGTGATTAACAAACTACAAAAGATGGAAACAGAAACGTTTCATAGGAGAGCAAATGCCAACTTCAAAACATAGATTTCAGACTTGGTGAAAAATAACAAAATGTTTGATTTGGAATATTTTGCAGCAATTTCAAAATGTTTGAAAATGACTAAAGCTTGAAAGCACTTTGGTGCCGATGCAAAGCAGAGAAAGGAACAATTAAATATGCGAAATGAGGACTCACTTGTCAGGTTTCAGGTCTCTGTGTACGATGCCGTAGTTGTGAAGATACTCCAAAGCCAAGACGGTCTCAGCGAAATACATCCGAGCCATGTCCACAGGCAGAGGACCAATGTTCTTCAATAGGTTGGCACAATCCCCACCTTGAAGGGCAAAGACAGTCAAAAGATTTGTGTTTAGGCTCTCTGAATGTGTGTGACTTTTTTTTAGCATGTACAGTGGGACAAATATTTACATATTCTAATATATATTAGTTTTTTGTGACATATTCCTGGCAAATAAATGGAAATATATACATATGGACAATTTAAACCTCACCTTCTACATACTCCATGACCATGCAGAGGTGCCTCCGTGTCTCAAAAGAGCAGAACATGGAAACCACAAATGGGTTTTCGGCAAAGGTGAGGATGTCTCGCTCCACAAACACCTGCTGGATTTGGTTTCTGAGCATCAGGTTCTGCCGATTGATCTTCTTCATGGCAAAGCGTTGACGGGTTTCCTTGTGGCGCACCAGAAACACAGTCCTGCGTGGCAGGAAAAAAAGGAGGGAGATGGACAAAAGGAGGAGAAAGAAGGAACATTACAGGACAAGCAGGGATAGGAGTTTATACGGGAATGCGGACAGGAGATGGATACATTGAGCGGATGAACAGGGAAAGTAAGGCGGGGAAAAAAAGATGAGGAAACATACAAATCACTTACTCGGGAACATCAGTTCAGACTTGAAATGAAATTGCCCAGACAAATTCTAAGTGTAAACATACAAAATACTACAACGACACATCCTCATTTTAGTTTCTTTTCTGGTTTTATTGGTCTCTCTGTGGTGCCCACAACGAGACTGAGTCAGACGCAAACAAAGAAGTCAGTTTTACTCACCCATAGGCGCCATTGCTAATGAGCTTGATGGTCTCAAAGTCGCTCTCCAGTGGTTTCCTACGAGGAGGGGTGCAGGCTGCTCGGCTCTGAATGACACACACATGCAAGAAAAACAGGAACTTAGTTGCTGTATCACTTCTGAAAAGCCTGAATTCCTGCACTTTATGGTGTTATTGTGATAATGTGCCAGCATTAACAAATGCTCTATTCCCTACTTAACTTGTATCTATCCATGCAACCCTCTAGCCATGCTTTATACTTCCTCAGTGCAACTGCCATTGTCGTTGACATTACATCCCCCACCACTGTTTCATATAAGCTTGTACCTGGCCAGATGTTCCATCTCCCGTGTCGTCAGACTCTCTGCTGGCCGCTCTGTGAATCGGACTCGTCTGCTCCAGGTGAACCATGTCTGAAACAGCAGCAGACACACCAAGTGTAAATAGACATCAGTGAGGATAGTAAGTGCTTATTAAACTGTTTTCAAATGATAACAAACTGTCTAAGGATGCAAAACTAAATTACAACTTTCACTGCACTCAAAGCATGTTTTTTTTTATATTATATATTTGTTACATCGTTAGTGTATAATGTTTCCGTTCTCTTCATTTATTTAACGTTTCCAATTCAGCTGAATTATGCTCTACTCGACTTCATATCATACAAAGTGCACGATGAGAACAGATGCAATAAAATCATAAAGTGCCTCCATCAAACATTTCAGAATGTGCTTCATGTTTATTTAAAACAATAAAATCTTATCATGCACTCAATTCTACATAAAATTAAGAATAATTACTGCAACAATAAAAAATGGCAGGAGGAACACTAGCGTCACTGTTTCCTGGTGAAATGTATTTGTTGAACAAAGAAAATCAGGATGTTATTTTGGTAAAATAAGAAAGCAGTACAATTCATCCAAAACAAAGTATACTAAAATGTCTAAATAGACAGTTTAGTATGTAAAATACAAGAATAAACGCTGTACCTTCCAAGGGATCCCTTGTGAGGCCGAGCTGGCTGATGATGTATCGGGGAATATCCGTCTTGATGCCGGGGCCCACCTTGGCTTGACCCTCTGCTACCTCCAAACGTTGGTAAAACTCCTCTGGATCAAACTCCTGTGTTGTGATTTTATCGTTTTTTTAAAATATCATTTAGTTGTCCTTTGCTTTTGTGCAGCAACAAAAAAAGTACATGCCACAAAAATTCTACAATAGCTCTCCAAAAATAAATACACATAGTTCGAGAAAAAAAAGCTGCAAACTAGACACTATGAAAACACAGGAAACACAATTTCGATGTGATGAGAGAATTGGTAAGAAAGAAAGCTGAAAAGGGAATCCAGTGTGTTTCTCTTCAGAACTTGTGAATTTGAATAATCAAATATTGATATTGCTTTTAAAAAAAAGGACAAAAACTCCCGACATCATCCTGTCTGACAAGATAAACCTGCTAAAACTATCATTACTTCACCATCTCCTCCGTGTATTGGAGTCACAGATGAGAGACACGTTGTGTCACTGCCGTCCCCGTGATCCCAGCTGTGTCTGCCAGTGAGTCTTACCAGACACTCCAGGAGCCGGGCGGGCCGAGAGATGACGATGAGAATCTTCTTGACCAATTTGGTGATGATGGCTACTTCCTCGCTCTCTGACCGCTCATACGCCTGAAGGATAAAGGATGATGGATTATTATTTTTTTGACTAAATCCAATTGGCAAGAGTCATGAGGCAGCACATCCAATCCACAGAGGCTGTGTTCCTGCACTTTGGCTCAGATATCTTTCGCGTCCATTTAATCTTTTTACATTATCTGCTGGCAATTCAATAGATCAGGGGCTGGTCTTTTAACGTCTCACATCAGCATCTATTTGCTGCCTTGTCAGATTTATAAATATTAGAAAACACTTTTACTAACGCTCATTGTCTCCATATCTTAGTCTAACATTGCCTTGCCTTGCACAAACAGTTAGAGGTGGTGTAAGAGCGATTCCAGTCAGAGAGCAGGTCAGACAACTGACCCTTTTAAAAACAGGCTCTGTGTTTTAGTCTGTAAGATCTGGGGCACGATGCGTTTCTAGATGGCAAAACCTTTCAAAAAATGCCAAGAAAAACATTATTACGAAACTGCAATTACAATTCCAGAGACGAACTAGCGGGCACGGGGACAAAATCTGACATTTTAACATGTGGCAACAAGGACCAGTCGCTTAAAAATAAACTCCCTCTCAAAGCTAGAAAACCACTTTAATGGGCAAGATGGAGGAATAATTACGGAATCGTGGCCCGAGTGGAAAGTTTAGACAAAATAATGTCTTTCCCTGTTGTACTGTAGGATAAACTAAGCTAAGAGACTGGGTGAACACAATAAAGCACTGCTTTGACTATAGCAACTGTAAATGTGCAACAGACACTGTCATCTGTTTTGCAGAAGGCAGCATGTGCTGCAGTGTAATTGGTACTGGAGAGGTATGTAGGAGGATGTACAGGAATCAGATGGAAACCCATCTTTTTAGAGATAAGGAACACTCACCTCGTGCAGCAGCTTCTCCAGTTTCTCCTGCAGCTCCACAAAGTACCTGGAGGTGACCAGGCCTTTCTGGGACTTGTCCAGACAGTCTCTGGCGAGCTCCACCAGCTGGTGCTGGATGAATCCGAGAACGCCATCAGCCAGGGGCAGGACCGTGCCCGAGGAACACTCTGCAATGATGTCGAGCAGCCGACCCTCCATCTGAGCCGTCGCCTGGCAAGACGGAAGACTTCATTTCAAAGCAGTGACAGTAGTGTTATGTGAACAATCCCGTTTAACCTGGTCCCCACAGGTGAGTGAGTCAAGATTAAAATCTCCTGTCTTGGTGTGTATGAGTAAAACAGCTCATGTGAACACTAGCGGATAATCTTGTAACATGGAGCTGTTTTTGCAAGCTGAACATAGAAGTACGATACAAGGCAATGAGAGAATGATGACATGAAAAAAAAAGTGGGGGGAAAAGCACTAACTATACCTTCGGAAAGCGTTCTTTGTAGACATGATTCATCATGACAATTTCATTGTCAAATGTTCCACAGGTCCGTCCAGGGCTGGATGGCAATCAGGTAAAAGAAGAAAAAAAAATAACATTAAAGATCATATTTTTGCAAAAGATATTGTTCATTTATGGATGCTAAATTTAAATCAAACAAAACAAAATATTTGCAAACAGATTCGGGGATGGAGAAGAGAGGCTTACGTGACAGAAGTACGTTGAAAGTTACTAGAAAAAAAAATGTCAAGCTTAACAACTGTCTTGTTCAAACTAAATCAAATCTACAAATGTCTTGCGGGTAAATTGCAAATGTTTGACTGAAAGCCTTTACTGCCATCCCAGGTCATAAACACCATATGTTTGAATATGATTCGATTCAGATCAGGTTCTCATCTGCAGTATCCATGACCACATCTGTTGTGTGCACAGAGCTTCAGTTACGAGAGGGCAGCTTTAAAACTGTTCGTAGACATTACAAATCAATGGACTGTCATCACAAATGTTGAAAATAGCCTCTATACATGGCATACTACAAATAACAATATTAACTTGTGACATGCTCTTTGCTATTTCTGGGCGACACAACAGTTGCAGTTGCTCAGCAGTCATTTTATTTGAGGGCAATAGCAACCGTTAACCCCTTGGGAACTATTTGAGGGCAATAAGAAACGCCTCGCACACCCTCTGGAGATATTTTAGAGCAACATAGACCCTCGTCAATACTCCTTTGGCACAGTCACTATGTGCAGTAACTTATATGGTTTTTCTTTTGATAGGATTACAAAAGTCAAAAGCCTGCTGGAGTTTGTGGAATCTGCTGATTAGGGGTCAAATTAACAGAAAATGCTGCTTTGCTGGATGTACAAGTACATTTTCTGGTTATAAACGTTTAAACTAGAAATTTAAAAGTATATAAACACACCCTCACATCCTTATCTAGCACTTGTCACCACAACAGCTACTTAGAGGGCTTGTGTAAGTGTTTAATGAGAGCAGCCATGTTAAACCGTGAGGCAACATGATCCGCAAGATATGCTTATCCAGGTTAACCATCACAGAGGCTTTTTTTTTCAGAACCACATAAAATAATTATAACATTCAAATCCTTCCAGCTCGTATTTCATTATATCTAAATCAGACTTCACAGAGAATTAGGCTTTAGTTAGTTTGAGGCTGAGTAGCTTTCTTGTTTACAGTTCTGCTACAAAAGGACCACACTTACGCTCACAGGTACCGTTTAACAGTCATACAATTATTTACATTGGGTACGCGCCGTGTAATAATGATGAAATGTACAGAGGTCTGTCTCTACTGCTCATTATATTCCTGAAGAATCTGGGAGGTGGAAGTCTGTATATGTGTTTCCACAGCGAGCATCCTCAATTAGTAAAGCAGAAGTTTCCAAGCACAGTGGAGCAAAAGCAGAATCACATTGCAGCTGTGGTTAGACGAGTCTCGTGTCTCGGGCCAAAAAAACAGGAAAATGATGACGGCAGACGAGAAACTTTGGGTCAATAATGAAGAATACAAATGGCAATGTCTTGACTTTTGTTTTTCCATCTTTTGTTTGAACTATTGTTCTGGTTCAGTTCAAATCAAGAAGCTAACCTGAGACTGCGAGAGCGCAGCCTGGCCGGAGGGGAGGCGTGCGCTCCCTCTTCGTCCGCCACGCTCTCTGTGCTCCGGAAATGTTTGAACAGGAAGTGGAGATCATCTTGCGTCGGCTGATGTGGCAACTGGTGCAATAACTCCTGGGAAGAAGAAGACTGGAGGAGGGAGGGGGCGGGGGGGAGAAATGAGGAAGAGAAAAAAAAAAAAGTTGGGGAGAAATGTGCACACTGGAATTTATACTAAATCATTTTTTCATTTGAACATTTGTATCCATATCAGGTTGCGCTTGTGCTGCTTTGATGACATCACATCCTGTGTCTCTCCACTGCTCGCTCAGATTTACTCGTTCTGTTAATGCTCAGAGTCTAAAGGCTTTCCTGCTCCTCCACAGATCAAAACAAGGACATGCTGTTACAAGGCCGCAGTAAAGTAAAAGATAATGAATCCCTTTAGTTTAAAAGAAAATGACTCTGTGAGCTTTAGTGTTCTGCTCCCCTGAAGCAGGATTTCTTTCCCCTGCTGCAGCATGCCCTGCGGCCCACAGAAACGGCTGTCGTGTTGGCCATGCATGCGTTAGTTTTTTCTCTTTCCGAGACAAAATGTGTGACACGCAGCCTGGAATTTATGAGAACTCCCATCTTGGCTGGGGCCTTGTGTTTCACTGGAGGAAGAGCAAAGAGAAGAGTGGCTCATCTGACTTTGTAGGAAAGAGACGAGCCGAACACAGAGAGAGAGAGAGAGAGAGAGAGAGAGAGCGAGAGAGAGAGGGGGAAAAAGGAAAAGGAAAACAGAGAGAAAAGCACACAGAGAACATAGGAGGGGGAGGCGGAGAAAGATACTCTGAGGAGGAAACCAGAGACGGTTCAGAAGCGAGCGAGAGCAGCATAAAGACCTCACTGACAGCGAGGCCTGAATGGGACATTGTGTGTGGAGCGCTGACCTCACCGTCTCCAAGCCATGTGGTCGGCCGTACAAAATTACAGCCGTGGTTATTGGAGAACGGAGATTGTTTTTACAGCCAACTGCAGTTTCAGCGGTGACTTTTGAGACAACACCTCGAGGTAAATCGGCACAGAAACCGTCAACAAACAGCTGATGGGTGTAGCCGGGCAGCACACTGAACACTGCACTCTGCGTTTGGACTTATTCCCAAACGGATAAGCCGAGTGAGGCAATATGAAGCGCGGTACAGTCCCTACTCCTGTGTGTAGTTACCCAGGGAAAAGAAACTTTGCATTTCAACAAGGTCCGTGTTATTTTTGTGATAAGACTCATAATTGCTGTACTTTCCCTCCGTCAAAAAGGGGCAGCTCACATTCTTTTGTATGGAGTCGTGTATTTTATAAGCATGGTCACATGCTAAAATATGAACTTAATCCCTCTTTGTTTCCAATAAAAATTACTTCAGGCAAAAAAGCAAGCCTCATGGAGTAAAATTCTGGGTGTTTTAATTGTCACGCATGTATAAAACTGTCCATCTATAATATAAATCATTGCAGAAAAACCTCATTTCTTCTTCCTGTCTGTAGTGGAAAGTGCAATAAAAGGCTGATGATAGAGCAATGCATCATCGTTAAACATATCCTGTTATGACTGAGTCATTAAAGTATAGCACACATTTCCATTCAGCTGTTTTTTGTCAATCAAGAGGGTGGTCAAGCAGACTGTCAAGAAACAGTGTTGTGATGACGGGAGGTTTTCCACCTGCCTTGAGTGATGATACTGGATATACTGGATTTAAAAAGTCTGTAGATTGTTTCTGCATCACTTTACTCAAGACAATAAATATGCATGCAGCCTTTCGCTGTGTTTTGTCTCAAGGTATAAAACACCACTTTCACAGCTCATCTACAGTATGGTTTAGGTCCCTTTGATAATATATAACTCACCCTGTAAACTGGGGTTTACTGTAAATCAACAAGCATTTATCGGTGGACTTATTTCCTTCACAGTGTGCGATCTGATGGGATTTGCACTTCAGTCAGTCAACACCTTAAGCTCACAAGACACCCTGGTCTTGTAAACTGATTGATACAGTGTAAGTAACACGGGAAGCTAAACGGTCCCACGACAGTGATTTGGAAAGGGGTCGAATATCTGATGAGGGGTAAGAGACGGACCTCACTGCCACCGCTGACGGTTGCAGGGAAGTGAAGACAGACATCGAGAGAACAGGAAGAGACTCAACCTACTGAGACTGATGTACTGGGTGCGTTGGTGCAGTATCCAGACGAGGGAACCGATGCCACAGACCACCTTCGCCCATCCGCTCTGCAGAAGAAAAAAACAGACGGCTCAGTGATAGCTTTCCGGCACATATGAAACCGACAGGTCCGGTTGACTCGCTCCAATCTTCAAAGCTCTTTCTTTTTTCTTTTTTTTTTAAACCTGAAAATGTCATTTCATGCAAATCTACAAGCAAAGTTTAACTCGATAACGTCTGACGCTTTAATCTGTGTCAATGAAAAGAAGAAACAGAAGATTGTCGTTTTCTTACCTTTCGGTGCGTGCCAGCTGGCTACACGGATGCAGTAATGAGGATGGCACAAATGAAGAGGGAGGACGAGAGGACGAGAGGCGGGCGGAGACACAAAGAGAGAGAGAATATAAACACTGTTTAATGATAGTGACAGAGTAAGTCTGGCTGTCAGTCATAGCACTGTTTGTCTGTCACAGCTCGCAGCCGGTAGTCTGTTGCTGAACACCTGCCAAGCTGCCCTCAAACTGCAGCACTGAGACCCACTGGGAGTTGCCTCGTGACTCATTATGCACACGCATAAACCAACTAAAATACACACACAAACAGTACCGAGTGCATATATCATGAAACTCTCAAATGAGAGAATTATGTCTACAGAAAAGGTAAACTTTTGGTGTGAAATTTAGATAACTCAATTCAGTTTATTTTGTATAGCTCAAAATCACAAATACAAGATTTCCCTCGGAGGGCTTTACAATCTGTACACAATGACATCCATGTCCAGGAAAAACTCCCCATATGAAGATCGTAAAAACCCTTTTAGAGGGAAAAAAGGGAAGAAACTTTCATCCCTGGATGGCCAGATGCAATAGATGTGCACCACCTCTATATCCACTGCCCTTCCACTTAATATAGCACATGGAGGACGGGGCCTAGAGTCCCTCGCTGATTCAAGGATGGTCAAATGTTTTCTCTCACGAACCTGCTCTTGGGGACATGCAGCAAAATCTGGGGTGACACGATAAAATTGGATGGTTCTGGTCCGAGTGTGACTGACATCTGAAGGATCAGTCGGGTGAATAAGACGTCTGCGTTTCCTCATCTGGTTCAGAGCCGATATGCATGTCATCTGCTATATGTTATTTAACGCCTTACTATTGATGCTAGCCTGTTTTATTGAGGTCCTGCAAGTCTGAAGAGGAAAGAAACTAAAAGTTAAAAAACATGGTTTGGAATCGAAAAACCTCCAGGTTAAGAAAGAGCATCTTTAATGTTGAACAGGGAGCTGCAGCTCAACTTTTAAATTGGTTCATTCTTATCCCTTCATTTGCATTAAAGAATACTTATTTCATCTTTACGCATGTGCCAACTTCTGCATGTCTGACTCTGCCGTGTTTATATGACAAAATAATTGCTCAAACAGCAGGGCTATACAGCTCGTGAGAATAACAAATAAACGCAGTGGCGCTCTCAAAAGTGCAGCCACAGCATCGGTCTCCACACTGGCGGCTTAAAAAGTCTCAATAAATATAGATGAGTCATGCAGGCTTGTGCGTGGCAATTCTATCAGGAGATCTCCCCTCTCCCATCTTCCAGCTTCAGTGCAATATGCCATACTGCACTGCTGCATTAACTGATAAGTCGTAACACATGATACGTCAGATAAGCAGCCTCTGTATTTAAAGTACATTCAGTGAGAGAGAAGCAGCACGGTATTTCCTGCGACTGGACGAGGGTACTAGTTACAGCTACTTTTCCTCTAAATCCCAGTGAGTCTGTACACAGTTTGAAGAAGCTTGATGAGAGGGCAAGCGTTGCAATTTTTCCCCATAATCACAGACGCCCCGAGTAATGAGTGTGTGCATCGACTTGCCGCCTTAATTGGCTTAACAAATGCCGAGGTCCATGTCCAGCAAATGGCCCTGGGGCCTTTTTTGATGGGTGGACTTGTTTCTCCATTGCCTTAATTCAACTACAGGGGCAAAAGAAACCAGCCAGGGCATAGTCATTACTCATGCAACTCAGTTTCCTCCTTTGCTTTTTCTTCGCATATGTTTTATTCGATAGCTTCAAATAATCGAAAAACCATTATGCTTTCATTTTTAGTTTTTGGAGAAGTAAGGCATTGATCTTGCTCGGAAATATCGGCCCTTATTCCATGTGTTTTGAACTTTAGCAGATTTTTGTGTCATCTTTACAAATGAACCTGCTCTAATGTTAAAGCTCGGGTTGGTAATCTTGAGAACAAGCAAGAATAAGATAGATTTGAAAAATCCTCCCAACACAGGAACCCAGCCAACGCTTTTTTATTGACAAGCTAGCGAGCCTTACCACTTTTCCAGTTGTTGTACTAGGCAAAATAGTCCAGCAGTAATGTGGCTAAGCTCGACTGCCTTAGAACAACTTTGTGCTAAAAAGCATTTAAATTCATTCTTACCTACGGGCGAACTGGAAGTTACCAGAGGTGCTGGCAGAGACATTTCTGGGGCTTTCTGAAGGGCTGCTGCCGGCTGCGGAAACAAAACAGTAATAAACCTCGACAATGAGCAACAACTATGTGTATCCTATGTGTGTGTTTAGTCATTCCACTTAGTAGCATTGAGAAAGCTGATTGGAAGATATCATCATGAGGAAAACTATTGTATCTCGTGCACATTATCACCAACAGCAATGGAAACTTGGTGTGCACACGAGAGGGAAACCAGTGCAAGTTGTGTGACTAAAATTAGGCTGAAGGCACACGTACCAAACAAAAAAAGCTAATGTGGTGGCCTGCATCAGCTTGTCTGTTTTCTACGTGATCATGTCTATGTAAAGCATGAGTATGAGCCTCTAGTTTAAATGCCAAACACTACCACACACTGAGCCGAGTAGACGCTCAACCATAAACAACACACAAGTACCTGTGGCGAGTGGGAGAGGTGAAAGAGGCCGTGAGAGCGTGGGCGAAGGGGTCCCGACCGCCAAACTCCTTCGTTTGTTGTTACGGGAACTGTGAGGAGCAAAACAAACAGCAGAGAGAAAGCATTTGCGTATGCTCGCGATTTTAAACACAATCACTGAGCAACAGTCATAAAAGACTGTTGCTCAGTGCAGTAAAAAGTCAGGTAAAATAAAACAGTCCACCTATGAACCTGAGATTTTGATCGTGATAAGGAAAACACTGACAACTGTAATGATACTAATAGTGGTGTTAAAACATATAAATACACACAATGCTACAAGCATGTATGACCATTAAAGTTGATTCTGATTCTTATTCTAAATCTAATTAAACAGGTGACATTTTGATGTTATTTATGAAAGATTTTTATATTTATAAGAGAATAAAAACATTTCGGACTACAGGAGTTACCAAAAATAATGATGATGTTCCAACATAAATCAACATCCTGGTAATAATGAGTTGTATGGACTATGTTGGAAGCTATTACATTCAAGTGTCACTGGTGATCAGAGGATGTCTCGGGTGTCTGGAAGTATTTTCATGTGAGAATATGGGAAACATCTGGAAAGAGTTGTGATTGTACCAGTGGGAGCAGCTGATGCTATAAAACAGCCTTGGCTGGTTGTTACACAATGAAATGCAAAGAAATATGTGGACCCAATGACTCCAATGACATAATACACTGTCCGCTCCATTAGAGATCTATTGCCACAGATGAACACAATCTGCATCCACATGTAGACAACACAAGCTGATCATTAGGCGGGAAAATCAATGACCAGATTATTTTTAGTTCAGCAGGTGATGAACCTTTGGATGCAAACTTTTTGATTCCTTCTGCAACCAGTGCAAACACTTTGTTGGACCAGTTTTGTTGAAATGTTGTATATTTTGTCAGAATTAATTACATTGCTACTGCTCAGCTGTTTTAATGGATGCAAAAAAATCAGCAAATCACTCTTTGGAGCTCCTGTAAGGAAACCTTTTTCTTCAAAAAAAATTTCCTCGATTCAAGTGATGACTAGCAGACCTGTTTAAAAGCTGGCAGAAACTACTAGGTGGCATTTCTCTGAGCATGAGTCACCCACACAGATGCCAGGTGTAATTAGGATGCTCTTACTTTTATTTTCAAATGATACTTTGTCCATTTCCTGTGCATGTGTGTGCATATATGGTGCCTGGATGCCTCTGTATGCCAGGCGCTCACTCAATATGTGCCAAAGTCTACATACGGAATAAAAATTGGGCTCTGTTTTTCATTTACTTTTACATTCCCCACTAAGCCGGATATAATCTGCTCATGCTCTTCGTTTCATCCAGATGATTTTGATGCCGTCTCACTCTCTGGCAATGACGTAAAAATAATCGCGGATCTGAGAGAACAACAAAGCCTGACGTTTCTGGGTCGACGCCGAGGCAGATTCAAAACAGTATATGGCCCCCAACCCAAAAAGACTCAAAGTGGCAGCGAGGGCACAGCAACAGAGAGAAGGGAGAGCCAATAAATGCTCGACTCTGGCTGCAACGACAGACCAACCACAGAAAGATGCTGTGCATGTGAACCATCTTCTTCTTATCGGAAAACATATAAACAGACACCCCTTTTAAACAACAGAGCCTGGGTAAAAAAAATGGCATGCAAACTTAAGCATCAATTCATTATTACACCGTGACCACGATTAACACTTGGCAGTAATAAAGCCACTTGTATTTGGAACCAACAATAGCAGTTTGTATGGACCGTGCAGGCAGCCATGGCATGATGAATGTAGGCCACTGAGATGCAGGCCGGCATGCTTCACATGGCTGCGGATGGTGAAGGACTGCATTTATTCACTGAGCTCCATTCAAAGTCATGCTGTGTTGACCGAGTTACATCACTGAAACAAAGCTACATGGAGAAAGTGGATATTTTGATACTGCACAGAATGACGTTAGCAGGCTGTTTGTTAATGGTTAGTACACATATATTGCATTAATTTAAAAAAAAAAAAAAGAGAGAGCTTTTCTTACAATTTAACCACTGGTGTTGCAGTGCATGCCATTGACAGCAGCTACAACAGATGCACAGTGTACTAGAATCACAACAAAACGACATATGCAGTAGAAATGTGAGATGATGACAAAATGCCATTTAAAATCCATAAATCCCCCCATTAGGTCACTATGGACGTATTGATTGTCAAATACACACTAAGTCCCTACAGGGCATGAAAAGGCGAATCTTACAGCTGGACTTTGAGAGGGCTGATTGCATTTATCTCGCAGATATAAAAGCGCATCTACAAACGCCACAATCCCAATGACCACATCAGTGTATCGATCCGCACTGGCACTTTGCGTGGCTTTATGCGACAGCTGGTAGCAGACAATGCAGTCTGGCCCCCATACACAACACTCTACAATGGCCACGTTTCTCTGTCGGAAACAAAAACTAGGGCGGATGTAGCAGCCGACACGTACAGTATCACAGACACCACAATGGCACGGTCGGTCTGTGCGCCGGTACCGTTACCGGGGACACGGTTTGAAGCAAATAGCTCAACGTACACGTTCAACAAATTGCTGTTTTTTTTGTTTTTTTTTTGTCAGACAGGGAACGGCTCAGCTCAGCGGGGAGCTGATGTCAACTCACGTTAATTACAGGCAGACAGCAGACGTTTTAGCTTTGCGGCAGACGAGACTGTGTCGCTGTTTCACACAGACACACATCGATCCAGAGCGGCTGTAATGATTTATTTACCTTTTCGACCTTTTCATCATGGCCCCGGTCACGAAACTAGTTTTGTAGCTCGGCAACACGGTCCAATAGTAGTTCTGGTCCGACATGTTGATGGTGGTTGAGCGATAAAATAAATCCAGATATGAGAATGGTCCTCTTGTTAGAGAGGGAGCATCATGTTAAATTGTCTTTCTCTTTGGGGAGTTGTTATCATTGGCGGTGGTTAGGCCAGTACGCAGTGTCCAACGGCGGAAACCCCATCTAGCTTCGGTACAAACTGACCCCAGACCCGCGGCTCGGCAGCTCGGTGATGGTGAGCGGCTGCGTTGCCCATGTCCGCCCTGCCCCTTCCTCTCCGTTACCAGCTAAATTTCCGAAACAGCTCGTCTACCGCGGGATATGACATTATCGAGCGATATCTTCGCCAAAATAGAGAGTGATACAAACTTTCCAGTCGCACCAGCAACGCTGTACCGCGCAGGCGCGTCAGCACGCGCCCAAGGGAGGCGGGACTAGTGATGCCTTCAAGCACTATCGGAAATATAAGAGTTAACAACTAGAACACAAACTAGGACCCGGAGAAAAAAAGACGGAGGAATTGTGTATGTCCAGCGATATTTGCATTCAAACCTCGATAACAGGCATGCAGCTTAATATATTTAAAAGCTATGAATGTAAAATGTGTATAGCTAGCTGCAGTAAGGATACAATTTAAAGCAGTATGAAGGATGCACCTTTGTAATCAGGTAATATTGAGATCCTTATGAGATTATTGCATTTTAAAACGCAGACACTGTTAAGGTAATCCAGACGTCATTCTCTCTGCAGCAACGTTTTGCACCTCCTCCTGGGGGCTAAGGGGTGTTCCCAAATCAGATAAGATATGCAATCTCTCCAGGTTGTTCTGGTTCTCCTACCAGTTGGACTGGCCTGGGAAAACCCTCCAAAGACATGCATCCAGTTGGCATTCTTATCAGATGCTCAAATCACTAGCTGCTTTTGATGTGAGGGGACCATGGCTCCTCTCAGGGTTATGCCAACAGAACCACATCATCTACAAATTGAAGAGGTGCCATTCTGAGGCCCAAAACCAGAGACCTTCTTTTTTTACTTCCTGCTGAGAATACAGACACAACTCTTCCTTCGGTTGTACAAGAACAAACGGCTCATTGTGACGGCTTCGGTACCCCATACTTGCATACCTCGGCCCTGCAGGAATCCCTTGGGGAACACGGTTGTAAGCCTTCTCCAAACTACAACATATATGTAGACTTGATGAGCAAACTGCCATGACCCCCTCCAATAACCTTCACGGGTAAAGAGCTTGACCACTTTTTCATGACCAGGACAGAATTTGCATCGCTCCTCTTCGATCTGAGGTTCGATAATCCCTCAAAGTCTTCTTTCCAGCACCCAAGCATAGGAAGACATTTAAATTGACAGTTTCACAAGCAGGGGTAATTGTATTACTTGTACATTTGTTTGTGTGCTTGAGTCAAAATCTATACGATGCATATTCCTTTTTAAAAATTAAATGAATACCAACAGTGGGCCCACCACTCATTTAGCCCCTTACTGAGGTAATGCAGTCCTTATGGCTATTATAACCACAATATATAGCAGTTTAATACACCATCCTAATCCCTTAGATCACTCGACTTTTCCGCAGACACACTACAAGTCCCTTTAGAACTATTCGAGTGAATCGTTCTTTCGAGAAACAGTTCACCTTTATTAATTTCATATTAGTACTACATTCAGTAAGCTATTTAAAATCTATTTGATTTGTGATCACTCAGACTTATTGGGTGCAGCACAGCAATGCTGCCCTTGATAAAACTAAAGTGACCATTACTTTGACTGGCAGAGGAAAAGCAGTTTGTGAGCGGCATAAACATATTTACCATATTTCCTTCTTTTAAATCCATAACCTGTGATCTGGCTCACAGATCAGGAAACTATAGTAGAATTTTGTAGTCTGTTATCAAAAGACGCAGGGACGTCCCTGAACCGGTTAAGACAATGAAGAGATGAATCTTTGAAACGGAAAGCCATTCGAGGAGGAAACTAACGAGCAAACTCCTTCGTGCGGTCCATGTGTGTCACTCCTCTGTTTACAGGTGACCTGTCACTCTTTGTAAAAGTCCCATTAATCATCAAACTATTTCTTCTGAATTCCAAACAGGATTTTTTTTTTAACACAACGAAACAAACAAACCACTGAGCAGTTAAGAGTTGTCTCAGCTTGTCTGCTCAGATAGATAAATAGATAGATAGATAGATAGATAGATAGATAGATAGATAGATAGATAGATAGATAGATAGATAGATAGATAGATAGATAGATAGATAGATAGATAGATACTTTATTGATCCACTAAGGGAAATTCAGGATCACCATTAATAACTCTGCTGTGACTATTTCAAATATTTAATGTATATTCATTTCACAATAAGCACAATTCTTCTTTTTTTTTAGCTGTAACATTCATGCATACAACTCTTCCACTATTACATCAGAGAATTGTGTGCAGCTTATCTCTCTCTCTCTCTCTCTCTCTCTCTCTCTCTCTCTCTCTCTCGCTCTCTCTCTCTCTCTCTCTCTCTCTCTCTCTCTCTCTCTCTCTCTCTCTCTCTCTCTCTCTCTCTCTCTCGGTTAATGGGGAACCTGTCTGAGCGGTGCGACGGCTCCGGCTTCTCAATAATCCTCATGGACAATGCAGAAGTTCCTGCCTCTCAGGAACGTGCAGGTAAATGTATACAATGTGTGACATGTGGCGTGCCTGCACAATAAAGCCGATAAGCTACAGGCACCTGGCTAGTCTGCAGATTTGAGGAGGAGAAAGGGAGATATAATATGAAATAATACTTACACATTTCCCCTGCGAGGTAGACTCAGTTCTTTCTAGAAAAGAAAAGATAGAAAATATTTAAATGCGAATATCTTTTCCTTCTTCTTGTGTTAACAATGCTTTAAAACGCAGAGATAAGCTGCTATATTGCTGCTCGAGCACATTGTTTGGCTAAAAGACTTCTTCGCAAATCAATATTACTCTCTTATCAGGGTACAGTTTTAATTTTGAATATGTGTGTATGTGTCAGCTGTTACAAAAACACACCGCTCAGAATAAAAAAGCAGGAATGTGAAGATGTTTAGCTGCATCAAAACTGCATTTTACATTAATTGCATGTATTTTGTAAATAAGGCAGCAGTTATTCGGATACATTTCCCTAAATCTTCTTTTTAATGCCGTGTGAATCTCATTAGATGCCGTTTGGCCTAGTTTATTGCATGACTAGAGCCTTCAAGTCACTTGATGGCAAGGATACAAATCCTTTCTAACCCATGGCTATTGCACTTGCGCTCAGCCAACTGCAAAACTACCTTTGCCAATAAGGATTAGAAAATTTCCGGAAGCGTGCCTCTCTGTGAGACTCTGTGAGAGACTCCTGATTAATGTCACTGACACATTCAAAGTGGGAGAAAACATATATAAACCAAGACAGAGAAAAGGGGTTTTAATTAGTGTATAAGTTTCAGCACTACTCAGAACATAAAGCTCAATGAACATGAACACTGTGATGTGTCAACGGACTGGATTTAAAGGAAAATCATTGAGCTGTAACCATCATTATCATTGTTAGTGTAATGACTGGGCTGAACTTACATTTTAATTGCACATGAATTATGGAGGAAAAGAAACTAATTACAACTCAATGGAAACACCCACAAACCCTGCATCTCCATAATAACAATAATAATAATAATAATAATAGCTGAGAAACAATACAGCTTTCATTACTTTCATAACAAAACAAATATACACATGAATTACCTAGCAGGAGAAAAAATATATGTAATTATTACCATTCTGGAGCTAATTAATAAACATATTGTATATTTTTAGCCAACCATACAGGCTGGGTTTTAAGCTATCACCAAGGCAACCAGCTTCATGGAGGAACCAATGGGCAGCTCCAACATAAACACATCAAACTCACATTAACTAATTGCATTATGTGCACCGAGTATGTGCCACGATTTATGATGGGGCCACTGTTTATATGTAAATATTGGACACGAGACACGAGAAGGGGAATGATCAGTATGATAAACATTCCCAAGTGGGAAGAACAAAGAATAAATGTCACTGATTTAAATGGAGAATCAACCGCGACACCCAAAGCAATTCTTGGAGGAATCTCCCACATCGTCGCCAATGGCTCATCATCATCATCATCATCACCACCATCATACACGGCCATAGGCTCCTGACATGGCATGCCACTCCATTTAGCCTACCTGTAGACCACGACGTCTCAGGATATTCGGCTCATCCATCATTGAAGACGATTAAAGAAAACAACACCACGGATCTCCGATCAGTTAGCCCATGCTGCGCTCGGGTAGAGTCCTCCTCGCTGCTGCTGCTGCTCCACCAACACCACTCTCCTCCTCCTCCTCCTCCTCCTCCTCCTCCCCGGGGCGAGCTGCACGAGCGTCCCCGAAAACGTGGCCACTCCACGACCTATTAATGAAGCGAGAAGGCGTGTTGACCCCACCCTTTTATTGACTTTTTTTTTTTTCGAACAGTTGTCAAATAAATGCAAAAGAGGCCACAGGTTCTCCTGTGGTGTAATTGTCATTTTCAGATCATCAGCTACATAAATTCTCAAAACAGCCCGTCACTTCCTCATCTCTTCATCTTTTAAGGTCCCTGGTTCCCACTTTGGCAAAGCCTCGGTCTCATGGATCTTCTTAAAAACGAAGCTGTGTTGCTGCACCATCACAACGGGCAGCAATCACTTGCAACTGTAAAGCTGCTAAACCCTCCAGGAACTAATGCAATCCACTAGTTACCATATGGTACATGCAGTTAATCTATATTCACTCATTATAAACTAACACAGCGTCTGCCTGGTGGAAAAACAGAGAGGATGCAGAACAATTGTTCTTTGAAGTGGAGATGAATAGCAGTGATTGATCTGTCACTCTGTGGTACTGTGATGTATTTTCTTTCCATATAGAACAATGGTGAGTCTTTCATCCTGGTATGTCACATGGTATGTGGGCAAGTGAATCCCTCATTGTTCTCTTGTAGTTCAATATTTATGTGAAACTGTTTCAAATTTTGAAAATTTAGCATCTAGATTAAGTATTTTATGATCACAATGTGAGTATTTCTCAAAATATAATGTCCATGTAGTACACATATATAGATTATGCTCTTCCCAAGACTGATGGTGGAGTTTTTGCAGCTACAATAGGACATAAAGAGTTTCTATGTGTACGTTTGTTGTGCTCCAGCGTCCTCCAGCATAGATCATCTTCAAATCGTCCATGCATGCTCATTTGTGAAACCAGTCAGGCAAGAAAGTCGGCCCTTTTTTTACTGCCCGGTTAAAGACTTCTTCATCTCAACATAATGTTTCAAATTCATGCTAATAATATGTTTTTCATGCTCCTTCTGACTCTGAATAACGCTCTCTCTAGCTTATTGAAGTCTGTACTTCAGCCTTAGGGCCACTAGAGGACGCAATGGAGTTATTGGTCTATTTATGTTAACTGTGGAGGACAAGTTATCCTCTCTTCTGCTTTATGCACCCTGGGAAGGGTTCAGCCCCTCAGCAGTCTGAAGGCACTATAATTAAAAGTGAAACTAAGAGAAAATGGCAACAAAAAAAGAACAAATTCATACCAGAAAGAATAAATAAAGGTTATAGTTTAATGCTAGTCATGCTCACTTTCTCCATTATTCACCACAAACACATTCAGCTACGCTGGCAAAGATATGAGTCAACTGTTGTACAAGTGATACAAACCTTTTATTGCTTGCGGCCCCTTGATAAAAAGTCAAAAATCGACAACATCATTTTGACGTAGCGTTTTCTTTCATTGTTCCATCCTATCATCTTTACCGCTCATTCACCTCATATCTAAGCGCCAGCATAATGCCGTGAGAATAGAGCTGTCGTTTGGCTTCATGTATAGTGTCTCTGCCTATTTCCAGTGTGATGAAATTCCCTTTCACTGCTCAGGAACTTTCCCATGGCGTCAGAACAAGTATTTTTCTTCTTTATCCCTCCTAAAGTGAGAAAAATGTGAAAAGAAAAGGTGATATAGCCACAAGAAGAAGAGAGTGAGAGTCTTCAGCGACAGATTAAACAACAGTGACAGTTTTCACGAGTCACTTTACACCTTTCACACACTTTCAACTTGCAAGGTAAGTTCACCTCCTCACATGATTGTGTCATCACCTCGGTGACTCACGGCTCAGAAATCCACAGTTTCTCTCTATTGTGACAGTGCAAAGCACTCTGTGGCTCTGGTTGCCAACCTTTATAGCCATACATGTTACATGTATGTCTTTGAGAGCTTCAACCAAAGACTTTTGTTCCATTTAGACCAAAAGAGGAAGTCTGCAGCATGTTACATGTAAAGAGACAAGTCAGTAAAAATAACCATATTTTGTGTCGCAGACATGTTTTGTTTTTCATTCGTTCCTTTTTTTTTGTTAGTCTTCTCACAAACCCTCACATTTATTTTGAAACTCCCTACACATTGTATGAGCTTTGAATTATGGCATTTAACGACATATTGTTTTATCATAATGTACTTACTATAATATACTTTAACAAGATTTGTATTAAACCTTTAATGACTTGACAGTTTTACTATCTGCTTATTCTTCCAAAGTCACAGTTTGGCAAAAAAATGTCCATACATGCACGTTTATGGATATTTTTCATAAAAGTAGATCTTTATCAGTCAGCAATCGCAGTACCGGGAATGCCCTCAAAGAATAGCGTCAATGACACAGACGTAATGAAGCAGGGCACTGACCCTATTTACTGATAGAAGTGAGGGGGTTTTCACACACTGATAACTGCTTGGCAACGCTCCACGGAGCAGACACCAGTCTGTCCCAACGACGGCAACTGAAAGAACGGCAATGTTGCTCTTTTATCCAACTTTGCAGGACAGCAGCATCTGACATTAGATATGTTGTTCGTCTAATTCAGAAAAAGAGTGCACATTCACGTCGGTGACCAGCTCTTGAATCACAAACATGATGTGATTCCAGCAATAGTAGATTGAGATAGTGGACTCAGGACACTTCCCTCTTTCAACAGACAACTTATTTATTTATCTCTTTCTTTAACCTTGAGGCATTTCCTCTGTGGGCTTCATTCAGGAAGGATTTAATACAAACAATCAGCTCTCTCCACCTTCTTCTGTTTGGTGATTGTATGTTGTCACACAAAGCTGATAGGGGGGAAAGAAAATGAGGCCGGACTGTTCTGAGAGTGACTTGCAATCTTTGGCTGGTGGAAGAAGATAGCGTTTGGAGATCTAGCCGTCAGGTTTCAGTGTCTGCTCGGCGTGTGAGCGAGACTCTAAACGCCTCTCTGATTTGAACCTGTTGCTGACCTTATCTGGCCGAGTTGTAAGGGAACAGAGAGACGCAGACTTATAGCGATCAGTAAACTATCACATTAACATTATCAAACCTGGATCAGCTAATGTAATTGCCCATTGTCCTCCTCCTACTGCAAGACATATGGTCATTTATTTGATTAAGTGACGCATAACTAGACATGGCGACGTTGCATGCTGAGGTGCACACTATGTACCAGTGACGTAACCAAATCTCATCCAGAACTCCCTTTATTTCACGCCTCTCCTATCTGGATAATATCTAACGGATGTACTCAAACAAAAACAAAATAAAAAAGGTGCTAAAGTTGAAATTAATTTCTCAGATTTCCAATTCCATAAATCGCATGATGTTAACGCAGAACACACTGCTGACAAAATGTTGCCTCATAATGACATTTGGCCCTCGCTGAGCCCATCACAGGCTCACCTGACTAGCCAGGGGTGTGGCAACACGAGCTCTATAAATAAAAGCATGTCAAGAATTTCATTCATAAGTTGGACAAGCCCCAGCTGCAGCAGTGTCAAACCAAACCTACCTGTTGGACTCACCATGCACAGATCACGCACACTCCTGCAACTCATCTCCTGCGTGCTGCCGCTCCTCGCCTCCCTCTCCAGCTCAGGGGAGAGCCGGCCTCACGTGGCCCACGGAGGCGCACCGGATGTGGACACAGCGAACAGCCAAACGGAGCTGCTTCTGGAGGCGGTGAAGACCGGGATCCTCGGCTCGTTGGGTCTGGACAGGGAGCCGACCCGGCCAACCCGAAAGGCCTCGGAGGAAGAGCGAAGGAGAATGTATCAGCTCTACGGGGAAAAAGTGAGAGAGATGAGAGGAAATTCCAGCCAGCTGATGAAGGAAACCCGGCCATCCATCATGTCTACTGTGCTCTTTCCAGCTACAGGTGATATATATACATATATATATTTGTTAGATATCAGACATCAGGAAGACACTTAGGCCTAATCTAGTCATTGCCACGATTGATGTGAACATTTGGAAAGTTAGAGTGGGAGTAGGAAAGAACAGTACATGACTGGTTCAAGAAATCTTCCTCTCCAGATGCAGACAAAAGGAGTTGTGCCAGTGTGGTTGTGAATAATCCCGAAAGTTCATGCTCCAGGTGAAGATCTCTGACTTCCTGGAAGCTGTCTGTGCTCAGTTTAAACATATGTGCCATGGCTGGAAATAGATCCAAAGAGTCCTGTAAAGAAAGCAAACACATTCCTGCTTTTAGAAACCATGAGCGTGATCGGCACACATCGTATACGTGATGTTACACGTTGAGCACGTGTTTTTCAAGAGAGCGTTGGAGGTCAAAATAAAAGTGTTTTCGCACTCTCAGTTGTTCCGCATTGTGATTTTCCCCAAATGTCAAATCATCACAGGATGTTGCCAACTTTGGTTCTAATGAAGCTTTTTCTTTATTTGTGTTTATTTGTTTCTTAGTGAAGTCAATAAAAGCGGTGCGGAGAGGAGGAGCGTGCCCACACCAACGTCCAGGCCAACGCATGCAGTGGTACAGAGCGGTTTTCCACAAAAACCCCAACATCCAAGCTGAACTGACGCTAACTCGGGCTGAGCTGAAGATTTCCAGGCAGATTTTAGATAAACCCACTTCAGTTCCGCCTGAGAAGAGACAAGTTAAAGTCAACAGGGTGACACCGAGGAACTCTGCTGCGTGGACAACACACACAAACTCTCCGATTCGTACCAATGTGTCGAGCACTCAAGATTTGATGCTGGACATCAGCCCCGAGGTGGCGATGTGGTTGAGGACTGACGTCGGAGAGGCGCTGGTGGTGGATGTGGGGATCGTTGTGGGTGTGAAAGACACCCTCAAGGCGAGCCCGACCATTTCCCTGGAATTAGGCCTCGCGGCGGCCAAACCGGCGGGGAAGACGAGGCTGCCTCGCTCTAACAAGGAGGACGTCTGCAGCGAACAAGGGTGGTGCTGCCGCAAGTCGGTCACCGTGTCCTTCAAGGACATCGGCTGGGCGGATTGGGTGGTGGCGCCGACCGAGTACACGATGCACTTCTGCGACGGCACCTGCCCCCACAACTACAAGCCGGCCAGCATGCACACGCAGGTGAAGTCTCGGCTGCATCAGATCACCAAAGGAGAGTCGCCTCGGCCCTGCTGTGTGCCGGCGGCCTACGAGCCCATGGTCCTGATGCACTACGACAGTCGGGGAAAGTTGACGCTGACTCCTTTCGATGACTTGATTGTCAGTAAATGTCACTGTGCCTGAGGAACTGTGCCTTTTTTTTTTTTTAAAGTTAAACCGTTGTAGGAGCGTAGCCACTAAACACGCATGTTACATGCTGATTGTTTCACAGCTGCATAGTTGTTGTTTTTCACTGGTTAACTCAATCAAAATCCACTTTATTTGGAAGAAAAAGGTGTTACTGCGCCACAAAGCCACTGTTTTATTTTGTGCATTGTGGATCAAGCGGTAGATCTGTTCGCACATAGTTTTTATTTATTTCAAGTTTTATTTATGGACCTAAATTTATATTTGTGTTTTATCGTTGTTTGATGTTACAGCATATTTTAGTCCTATTTAATTTGTATTGTCATTGCCATTATTTCAAGCACTGTAGTGTTTTATGAGGCATGTGGTTTTAATATTTAATTTGCTGTCTTGTACATTTCAATGATGATATGAAAACATAAATACTGTTGATTTATTCACACTAAACTGATGCACTTGAATATATGAACTTGTACTTTTCATAATAAACACATGAGCATGATACCTTCTCATACTTGTCATCTATTCAAAGACACGCTATCAACCACTGCAGGTTACAAAGGTCCCGGTGTGAACAGAAATCCGCCTGTAAAGATACGCTGACTTCTATCTCCCATTAAGGGCCTTGAAGTTTTGTTCGCCGTGGCCTTGACCAGTCGAGGAACAAATCATTGCTTTAATTTGAAAAGGGAAAACAGGAAAAAAGCTGCATGTTGTGTAAACTCCAGACTGCTCAGATTACATATCAATGACGATACTGTAAATGCAATTTTCATGACAGATTATCAAAGCTTTTTGTTGTAATATTTACTTTCAAGTGCTGTTGAGATAAGTTATTCGCAAAAGAACAAATGATTATGTGCGATATCCTACGATAAGAAACAAGAAAAACAAATTCCCATTAGAGAAAGCAGCTCTTAAGTGCAGCTCAAAGTGTTGTTAGTAAACAGCGCCGTGATGAGAAGCGTGTTCGTGAGCCAGTGAACTCAAGTGAACAGAAATTAGCGGCGAGCTCCTCAGGATGCTTATAGTTTAATTATAAGTTGGGTAAAGGTCACTTAAATATGAGCGAGTTGTTTTACAATTAATAAAGCAGACGCATGAAAGAGTGGGGCGTATTGAGTGACCCTGGTCGACTGAATAAATAGGCAGACAGATGAATAGGTGATTAATCAGAGCCGCAGACACAAATACGAGCTGCAGTTACACTTTTCTGATGGTAAATTTAGACCTGTGCCGAGAAACGGCTCACTCACCTCTTTGTTTTAATCCTGTCGCTATTTGTTTCAGGGGATGACATCCTTAGTTATTACACAACTGTGGGTGGATATAAAAGTCCTCAATCTTCGATTCTGAAAGGTCCCGAGTTTCAGTGCCACCCAAAGTATACAAGTATAAAAGAATTAGGGGCAGTATTTATCAAGGACCTTCTGTGTGTGACAGCATGAACTCATTAGCCACCTCATTTGGCTTTCTCTTTGGTTTTAATCCACACGTAGCCTTACCGGAAAACTATTGCTTGGATTAATTCCGAAATGATAGGGGGGGGGGGTAACAAAAATAGAAAATATGAACGAAAGAAATGTCCTGGCCTCTAGACGTCCCCGTCAGTCTCTGGTCTTTACCTGTTTAGAGAGGCACAACCTCTCAAATCTTTATCTCTCTTCCTCCTCAAGATCGCTTTAAGGAAAGAGACAGTAACAGTTTTCACATCCTCTCGTCGCGTCTGCTCTCAAAAACATAAAGTGGTGCAGACGAGTCATGATGGTGACCTTTTTAAATATGTTTGTATGCAAGCACCACATATGGAAAATTTGTTTTTTGGCACATAGTATGTATATATTTATATATCAATGTGGATTTGTTCAATGTACATGTTGTTTGCATTTATATTATATTACTGGAAGGGATTTTAAGTGATTTTTCTCTAATCTCACAAAACTCTAAAACCTATAGACACACCAAACATACGCTATTAGTTAAAGCCTCTTCAATGAACATGCTGAACTTAAAATGTTCTAAATATTGTGTTATTTGTGTTTTATAATCTTGTGTTTTTAATACCATCCTCGCAAATAGTCCATAACTATTCTGTAATTCTAATACATTTATATAATTTGTGTGATCAACAACATTAATTTAATTAAATAATGTAAACCTATAGCAGTGATGCAGCTGGATTCCTACAACTTTTGAAGCTGATGAATAAAATGTTCTTAGGGAAATATGTTGGCCACATGAAGAACATATGTTGCTTTTCTATGAAACATAACGAACGCTACATATATCATAAATGTACAAAAAAACACTTTGACATGCATTCATGCGCAGCATTTCATATTCACATACACCCCTAATTAGTTTTTACAGATGTATTTATATATTTACCTGATAATTTATTTAAATATGAATTGTCTATGCAGCTAAAGTATTCATCAGGGCAAATGTAATATAGCTGATAGAAAAAAGGAGAGCAGGATACATGCATGATTCACCACACAAGTGTAAACCTATAATTACAGACATATCAAGAGAAAAGCCATCAAACAATCAACCCATATTTAAAAAAAAATATTTACTTAAATACTTACTAGTCAAAATGTGGTGATTTGCTTTGCTGTGTGTCCAATATAACAACAACAAAAAAACAGGAGCAATAAAAGATCACCGTAAGCAGAACATACAAAACAGTTTATACAAATTATTCCTATAACGTTACACTTAAACAATAAGATACAACAATAATCTGTATTATTTCCATATGCTACTGACATTTTCTACAGTATTTTTTGTTTGTTTCAGCTCTATTAAAAGGCAGCAGCCCCTTTTTTCCTTGTAAAAAATGTAAATTTGTTGCATTATCAATGATCAGAGTCGTGTCCTATGAATCCGGCACAATATACAGGTCTTCTTCTTGGTAGTGTGAGAGGATGGAGAGGTTGCATTCTGGATCGTTGCTGTATATTGCATCATCTGGTGAATCACACTGCAAGTACACATCCTCTTCAGTTTCACTAGGCAACCTGGAGAGAAACAATTAGGTGTAGCGGATCACGCAGGACTTTTTCCTGATGTAAAAAAAAAACATTGTGACACAAGGCAAATATTATGTAAACTGTGTGGATTACTTTCCCCAGTTTCCATTCTTGCTCAGAGAAAGAAAAAAAAACTCCCACTCTGAGTCATCAGCTGGCACGTTTGATTAATTGACTCTAAATCATATGAAACAACAGGGAAAACGACTGTGTACATATGTGACAGCGTGATTGTGCAAAATGGGGAAATGTAAACCACAAGTGCGACATTTCTTCATCTGTCTCTCTTGTTGGACAAACAGCGGTTTCATTAATGTAATTTCCGCCTCAACATTTCTTCTAAAAAAAGTTGTAACCTGATCCTCACAATACTGATAATGATATTTAAATCGTATACAGCGCTTTTCTAAGTACCCAAAGACCCAAAGATCAAACCTGTTAAACATTTTTTGGACTTTAAATATGAAAATACTTCAAGCGCAGCTTACTTCTTCACTGCAGGCCTGGTCGTTCGAGTTGTCAGGTTTTCATAAATCGGGTTCGGGCCTGTCGACTGTTCTCGGATCATCGTGATGTAGTGATGGGAATCTTGTGGCGGCGTCTCTGCATCGTCCTGCTTTTTGTGGCTGCTCCTTTTATTTCCAAACCGCAACATGCTCCTCATTTTACCGTGGCATTTGTACACGGTCACGCCGGCTGCGATCAGCAGCAGTAAAAAGAAAAATGTCAGTCCGACAGCCAGACCTGTAGGGGAGCTGCTGGGGTCCGGACATGTGGAGGTGTCATTGCCAGGGATGCAGGAGTTATTGACGACCATTATCTGCAAGATACATAGACAGATATGTACTTTATTAATCCCCAAGGGGAAGTTCTTTTGTCAAAGTAGCGTCCCACATTTACAGACATCAACGTCAATGGAATAAACTAAACACACAAGATGAGTAATGAAAGAAAATAAAAGAAGAGCAGGGATGGAAGATATACCCAAAATAAAAAAGAAAATAGAATATATATATATATATTAGTATGAAGTATGAAAGTTAACGATTAAACTGAGAATAAACTGAGTGGCATTGCTCAAACTATTATTCGTAGTAATTTGAAACTATACATTTCTTGATGAATTATTTCAATGTTTTTGGGTTTTTTTCAAAAAATAATTAAATAAAAAGAGGATTAATTTCACAATACACTCCAGGAAATGCTGTAAAACAACATGCACTTTCAGCCAAATCAAACATTTTTCTGTTCAAGTGGAGGTCAATAAAAACAGTGAACCTACCATTTAAGGCTTCAACGTTGTGCGTCGAGCGCTGCGTTAACAGTGAAGTCGTGTGGTGTGTCTTTAACACTTCACACTTGCGACAGTGAAGTTCCCTATTTTTAAATCGTGGAAATGAACAACGAAAGTGCCAAAACCAGAAGATTTCCTGTAAAAGCGCTTCCTGAAAATAGACAGCTGCTGACAGGAGCTGGATTTTGATTATATTAAACCGTATGACTCAAGAGATAAGTTTCCTGCATGACAACAATGATGATTATCACATAATTGACGATGAACTAAAACTGTATTTATTTCTCTTTCTCTGGTTGAAAAGTCTCACAGTTTCCCAAAAAATAGAGTTGCTTTTTCAAAGAATGATATTCATCCTCGTGTGTGTCATAGTGTATCACACACACAGACACACACACACACAAAGGAGATTTTTCTCCTTTTACTTGTTTTAGATAAAGACGATGTTTGCTAACATTAGGACTGTGTATATATATATCGTCAACTATATTGTTAAATATTATACTGAAGAATAAACTAAATTTGATAAATCAATAAGAAGAGTGGAGATACGTTAAAATGTAGATATTAATAAATGTCAACGTTCTGAAACGACCAAACAAAAGATTTTAAGAAGTGAAGAGGTTCTTGAAGACAGCACCAACAAATGTATCAGTGATATGGGATGCCTTTGATTCTCTCTTTTGCAATATATAGATGTTTAGATTAGTTCATTTTTCATTTCACACAATGTTAAATGTAAATTATCCCGATAAACAATAAACACACAGTGATCAAAACAAGCTTTAGTGCTTCCAAAGTTGAAAGTAGCGTCTCATCTGGTAATCCAGCTCCATTAATAAACGATATGAAAAACCATTATGTAGCTTTAAGAAGTGAAACTGCAATGTGCTATCAAGCTGCTGGCACACAGACATTGAACACAACTGGTACATTACTTCCCCCTGCTGTTTCTCTCACCGGCTACATGCACAACACTTTTGGAATATTATTCACATCACATATGTTCCACGTTGATGAGCTAATGGTTGAATTTGAAACGCTGTTTTCTCACTGTTGGCTAGCAAAAGTCACACGTTAGGTTAGGTGATGTGAGTGTCAATCTTGTTGAAGCAGCATCTCTCACTACTTAACCTTTTGGAAACCTTGCGAGAAAATCCTCCCGCGCCAATTTTAAGTCCCAGCATGCCCCATTCAGACAATCTTTTGGCATAAAATACGTAATATTTCCATTTCTGGACCGAACGACACAGTTTTTTGACTGAAACTCCGTCGTTACAGGACAAGACTTTGTTTTATTATGATTATTGTTGCAGATTCAGATTCTTTAGGTCCTACTCTTTCCAAAAACATGTCTTATTGATCACTCTAGGAGCTATTTTGAGGAAATCTGGCTCATATCTTGCTGGATGTTCATAGTTACAATCAAAATTTCTTTTTTTGCAGATATACATTTTTTTCCCAAGACTTTGCTGAACAAATACATACAATAAACACAAGTATTGGAATTAATTTGGGGTTCCTGTGATGACGAACAAACATCACAATAAAACAAAGCATTGGCCTGTTAGGAAGGACTTTCAGTCAAAACAATTGCGTCGTTCGGTTCAATTTTCGCGCACGGTTTCCAAAAGGTTAGGCGGTGCAAAAAGAAAAATAAAGAACCAAGAGGGAAAACTTTCAGGGCAACAGGTTTATCTGATAAAAGCGAAGTGAAAGTTTCCCTCTCTGCTGCTCACTCGCTCAAGCCTCGGCGTTGCCGCTAATGTTAGCGCAGGATGTTTGCATATCAGATAAACATTAACACTATCTGGTGGAGGACACCTGCATGAAGTGGGTTTCCTCATTTGGACAGGGCCTCACGCACCGGCTCCACTTCAAGGCTCCGGCTCCCCCGAAGGCTTTTCCAGCAATAGTAGGTTGTGCTCAGACTCCTTCCCTCCACCTGCCATGTAGTCGCTTCCTTTTCCCATGGTGCCATGGTTACCTTACAACCACATCCCACATCTCCTGGACGGCAGGTGAAACAGCTCCACTGTGCCTCCAGGGCCTGTAAGGACAACAACAAAAAAAGAAACAATCCCTGTAGGTGTGCCGTTTGGACTCTCGGCATGTTGATTGTGTGTGTGTTTGTTTTTACTGAACTTTTTATATTATCATATACCACATGTATTTTACATAAAGGCCTTCAGCCTCTTTCTGTCGTGAACACAGCTGATTTCATGGCTGACACGCTGCAGTGAGGAAACAAGAGCGAAAACACAAAGGTATTTTTCTCCCAATTGATTTATCGTGTAATTGATTTGGGGGAAACAAATATGTGACTGAAATACTTCTTTCTCAGTCATCTAAGAGTTCATTTGTCCATTCACCTTTGGATATTCACCTGGAAAGCATGGGACACAATGTTGTGACATGTTTGATGTTCAGTGGTGCACATACAAGGCAGACAGTGCCACTTTCTGGCCTGAGACATAATGTCACAAACATTCAGGCCAACAATGACAAGGGAAGGTAAATTATTTTCTAAAAATATAAAGGCCAGAAAAGCTGAATTTAGGTTAAACACTTCCCCAAGTTCCTCACAACCTCCTTTAGGTGGGAAAAAGTTGGTCAGCATGTTCCACCTGGTGACACCAACACACCTCAGTGCCTAAAAATACATTCTACTGAAAAACTACACCAATAATGCTTTAAATATAAAACGAATGATAATAATAATAGTGATTGTTATTGTTATTATGATAACAAATGTGTGTTAAAAAGTGAAATTTGCGGTTGTTCCGCAGTCCAGATGTGCAGAGCGCCTCCACTCCACCCCCGCGCAGAGACGTGACCACGCAAAGCCGAGGCGGCTGCGTCAAGTCGGCCAGAGACAACCGAGCAGATACAAGGAAGTAGACGATTTGGCCTTCAAAATAAAAGAATGCCATGTCGCCAAAAAAAATAAAAAAAAGATGTAATTGTTCAGTTTTAGTCTGGCAAAAAAAATAAATGCTATCAGCTATTAGTTGACTAAATAATAACACAGCCAACAGACAACTGATGTGGTGGAGCGTTGAATGGCCTCGATAGTTTAATATTTTATCAATATCTGCATCTACTGTTTTTCTGTTAAGTGTTGTGAAGGTTGCTCATGAGCAAGCAACACGTATATTTAACCCCTAAAAGAAGGACAGGCCTACTGGGGAGAGTACCTTCTGATTTTATGCAACTAAACTAGGAAAACACTGTCTCTATGACAAGCTGTCTCTTACAAGGAAGTCAATTTAAAAAATATAAATATATGGCTTTTAATTCCGAGCAATATTGTATCGCCTTAGTTTTGTCATTTAATTTTTCTTACTTGTAATGTTGTAGTTTTCAACATTGTATCTATTGTCTTTTTTGTGTATGTTGTTTTAATCTGTGAAGCACAGTGTTTATGTCAAAGTTGCGATATCAATTTGGGGTGATTTGAGTTGAGGGTTGGGGAAGACCAAAACAAAACCAAGACAAAGCAGCAGTATTTTAGCCCTAACACACTCTAATAGTCTGACAGTGACTGTTTCTCCCTCTCTGTCGGGTCGTAAAAACATAAACACAACTATAAATCGCGTTTCCACCCCGCGCTGTTTTGTTTTCCTTATCGAAACCTCTCTACCCGGAAGTGGCGCGTCGTCACTGCGTGCCTCTTGACGCTGACCATTGAAGGAAAACGGAGCAGAAGAGCGAAACATGGCGACTTCGAACAATCCGCGGAAATTCAGCGAGAAAATCGCTTTGCATAACCAGAAGCAGGCGGAGGAGACGGCGGCGTTTGAGGAAGTGATGAAAGACCTCAGCATTACTCGGGCAGCGAGGGTAACGACGCCGCGTCTTGTTTTTTTTTTATTCTGTCTCCCCACCTTCTTCTTCTTCTTCTCCTTCTTCTTCTTCGTTTGTTTTCATCGAGCTGTCAAATGTGCATTTGTAGCGCGGAGCCGCACGCAGCCCGGGCAGCGGAGGTAAACAATAACAAACGACGCTTCCTGCCAGCTGTAGCCCCCTTTTTTCCTCCCACAAACTGCCCACCAACCGAGCTGGCAGGAGGCGACGGTTCCTGCGATGCACATATGAATGGCAGGGTCCCTCTTCCGAAAAAGTTATTCGATTTTTTTTTTTGTTGTTGTCCCACGCAAGTGGAAAGCAAGAGGGGCGTGCATGCGTATTTGACAGCGCGCGTCCAACTGCAGCGACGATTTTCTCCTCGTTTCGTGCTTTCAGGGAAAAGGGGATTACTATATTTATATTAAAAAAAATGTCCCTCCCTGTCATACATCTATTTTGTAACGTGGAATACTCGCGCGAGGGGTGGTAGCATGCACGCCGAAGTGTGTCCGCACCGTGGGTTTGTAAACTTGTCTGACAGGTCTTCAGGCCTGTGTGCACTGCAACGTGACGATAGACATTTACACCAAACGTGAAGCTAGCAGATTATGTCGAATTTTAAGCCACATACAGTACAGGCCTCCAAAATAAATCCTTCGGGAGGAAGGGATTCAGGCTGCTGGGTGGAAAGCATGATGGGTGGACAGATTATAACGACACAGCAAACATGAAGCTACTGCAGTTTGCTTGTTGGACCTAGAAGAAGACCGTGCAGCACAATATTGTTGTCATCCTGTGACATATTGCTGCTACAGGGATTATTTATTATTAGTAAAAACTGCAAATGTACTAATAAACCTTTTCCACTGGGTCTTTCCTCACAGAAGCCATTTGGCATGTCATATTTGGAAAAGCACAGGTGCAAATAATGAAATTATTGATGGCTGAGTTCCATTTAGCTTCTCCAGTGTTCGGGGTCCTGGTGTTGTGCCTGCCAGCATGTTCATGTTATCAGTAACACCTGTGCTTTTCCTACTAGTGCAAGTCAAAATGAAGCTTTACCCCCCCCCCCTCCCCACACACACACACACACACACACACATACACACATGCACAGATATCCGACTACAAAGGCTTATACATTAGCGAAATTGCAAGTTATTAGTTAGTCATATTTAGCTCATGTAGATTTTTATTTTCATTACAAAAATAAATAAAAGCTCTTGTTTGAACCAAAGTTAGACCCGTGGGAAGTGGGCCTGTGGTTTAGAGTTTCATCCTGTTCACACTGTGCCCTGCTTCTCCCTTTCATCTCCTCCCTGTCTCTCTTCTCTGTGCTCCTGTCCCGCTGTGGGTAAAAGGTTTTTGGATTGTCCTCTTCCTGATCGTGAAATGTTACAAGAAGTAATCATTTGTCCTCAGAGTCGGCTCGCATGTGGCCAAAGCTTATCAACGACGCCGGTGATGCAGGCGTATAGTCATTGCATTATTATTTGATTTCTGGCCCTGACAACAGTGAGCATGAGAAAAACATAATCGACCGGTTATGGGTCCTCAAATGGGAAATAGGACTGGAGGTCGCTTCAGGATAAGAACAATGTTGTCAATGTTGAATTTCCTTTGGAAATTCTGCCATGTGCGAGTTCAGTCCACGTTGAATTACCTCTGACGAGCTTTGCTTCCGCCTCAAGATTCTCACATGTAAAATGTATTAGATTTGCATTGCACTGCTGTGAATGTAGCAGCCTGCATCAAACTTTGCCAGGAGATGTTTAGGAAAACAGACAACATCAATAGGCATGGAGGGGAGGGGGGGGGGGTTCAGTTCTTCCGTCTGTCAAACAATATCACATAATTATAAGACATGCGATTGAGGATGGATTACCATACAGGTGTATAAATGTCATTATTAATAACCTGTTGTTTTTCTGATTGAGAAACAGCCATCTATTCCTTTTGTAAAGTTCACCCGGTGGCCTCTCTCTCTCTCTCTCTCTCTCTCTCTCTCTCTCTCTCTCTCTCTCTCTCTCTCTCTCTCTCTCTCTCTCTCTCTCTCTCTCTCTCTCGTCTTACCCGTTGTTGTTGCTCTTCTTCCAGCTGCAGTTTCAGAAAACTCAGTACTTGCAGCTGGGACCGAACCGCGGTCAGTACTATGGAGGATCTTTGCCAAATGTCAATCAGATTGGAAGCAGCACTATGGACATGTCTTTTCAGGTGAGGGATTATCTGCGTTTGCTTGTTTTTCCCCTCAATTTTGTAGATGCAGAGTATTTGCATTGAATGTTGTCAAATGAATATTTCATTTGAACCAGGATTTGTTTTACAGTAATCATCCACAGCTGTTTCATATAAATAAATATCCATTTTGCCCGCGTCAGCAGCTAAGTAATATCCTGCTCTATCTATTGAACCCGAGGCGGCTCTATAAAAATGTTTACATTTGCTTTTTTAAACAGCTGGTTGATGAGCTCCTTGTTTCCGGGGTTAAATACTCCACATGTTGACATATGTATGCAACAAGAGCACATTGTTAAGAATATATAGCAGAAGACAGAGTAAATATACACTATGTGTTTGTTCTACAATAGAGCTCTAGGCCAAAATAATAGTGCATTTATTTTGAATAAATATGGTCTCTAAATGAAGTCTTGAGAAAGATAATTCAACCATAAATATCTTGCTTCCACAAGTTATCATCATGCATAATGCTGGTCTTAATATTTATGATATAAATTGTGTTTTTTAACACCAAAAGTAAATATTTTCTGTGGAAGGAGCCAGAGGTTTTTGCTTGTCTTCATTGTCTCTAATATAAACAAACATAGCTGTGAAGTTAATACAAATTTTAGTTGTTGTAGCAGTTTCGAAGACAAAAGGAACTGTTTCCAAAATATATTTGTGTTAAGTTTGTAAAGTGAAATAATAAGGTTATAAAGTTAAAATGGCAAATTCACATTTTCAAAAATCTGTGTGGGAAATTTCCGAAATTGCGTAATCATGAATATTCTAAAAATGAAAGAAATAAGAATTTCAAGGTTGCATGTAATAAATGACAAGAATGATCTTATTTCATCTGGGAAAAAAAAAAAATCTGCAAACTGCTTTTCCTCATTAAATCCTTGGTACAGTGTCGCTGCATAATTTCCACATATGTCCAACCCTAATTGTGGAAACCGTGGTTGAGCCAGTTTGAATCAATAAACTCGCGTCCCACACATTATTTCCAGGCTGATAACCAAACATAACTTGAATTTGTATTGTTCTGTGTGATTTTGGACACCCTGTAAAGTCTGTAAGAGAAGAGCTGCTCCATTTCTCTTCTTTTTTTTCCTCGCAAAATGCACTGGAACAACAATCTCTTGCTCGAGGCATCCGAAGATATTGAAGCTTAACGCCCAGATATGGAATTTCTGAACTTCGACAGAAAAGCTGATGTAGTACTGCAGCGCCCCAGAAAACCTTTGTCCTATATCTTCATGTTTCCAGTGCCATCCTTAGAAAAATGTGTAGAAAGATGCAAACGACTACGTAGAAGTTGATGGCATAACATATATGAGCTCGGTACTATTCTATGGGGACTTATAGACATAAAAGTAAATCTGACCCTCACATTGACAACCAGCAACTCAAGTGGAGGAAATACTTGAGTACAGACAAAGATGGTGGGAGTTGGCACTATTGTGTCCCCATCAAGGCTCATTTCCTCCATGAATCAGCTGGTGAATGATGTCCTATGCAATTATTCCTCATGTGAATAGAATGACATTTGGGGGTTGTATCTGCATTTTCCAAATTTTCTGTCTCCACTGACTTTCGGCCGCTCAGAATCACAGGTTTATTTTACGGAGATCGTCTACACGCGCACACACACACACACGAGCGGACTGGGAGAAAAAAGTGGCCCGGGAGTCAGTGGCTTACTTGGACCCATACACTTAACATTATCTTGGACAATTACAAAGAAATCACATCATCAATGTTTTTTTAATAACATTTGGCGCCATCAATCTGCCTGGATGGACACATGATCCTGCTATTGCAACACTCCCAGGTAGGTATCGTTTGTAGATGAATCTGCGTGACTCTGGGTTGGTATCAGATGGTTGTATTATAACTACAGAGCCGTAAGGAATGTCAGCAGAGAAAGACCACACAATAAAGACACTGGAGTCAGAGGGTAGAATTAGTTTGAACTATATTGTAGAAAGATAGACTGGGGATTTCCCCGGTTTCCCCTCTGGTTAGTCCACTCCTGCTCACACACTATATAAAAAAGTGACTTGGCACAGGAATGTAACGCCGTTCGGTCATTTTTTCTTCTTTCTTTGTTTGTCAGAATTCAGGGCTGGACACAAACAGGCCGACGCGACACCACGGGCTGGTGGACAGAGTGTACCGGGACCGGAGCCGCATCACATCGCCCCACCAGAAACCCCTCTCTGTGGACAAGCACGGCCGCCAGATATCCTTTAACGCCGTCCGTTTATTGTGCCGTTCATGGAGCCTCTGAGGGGTCGACAGAGATTAGACTGTTCTCTTTATTCTGGTTGAACACACTTTGGATGTCACTCTTTCTCTCAGTAAAAAAAATAACAGAGTTGTAAGTCGTCCTGACCTGAAATCAAGGAGCCGTAAACACACTCAGTCGGTAGAAGAGGTCCAATCAGGCAACACAAGTGAAAACAGCTGTGTGGAAATGTGCAGGCTTCAGTCTCATAGCTGCAGAACGAGGTAACAAAATCATATAAATATCCGGATAGATGGATAGATAGATAGATAGATAGATACTTTATTAATCCCCAAGGGGAAATTTGTTGTCAGAGTAGCGTCCAACACTTTACAGACACCAAATAAACTAAACACATAAAATAAAATATAAGAACAGGGATGAAAGATATATACAAAAATAAAAATAAAAAATATATATATACATACATATATATATATATATATATATACACACACACACACACAATAGAATGCAAAGAACTGTGCAGTGTCTATTAAGGAAATTAAATTCAATGTAATTAAATTTGTCAAATATTGATAATTCACATATTGACAAATCAAATCTTGATATCGGAAAAATAATCTAAATATTTTCATTTTGTCTGTGGATTAATTATGTAAAATGACGTCACTGAGCAGGTGCTCCTTGTTTCTGTATCGGCTCACTGGGCTGATATGAAATGTTTCATTAGAGATTATGAAAACGTATAAAACCTAAAAGTTGCTCATGGATGATACAGATCTTTATATGGCTGCAGAATTATTGAATTATTTTTTTTTTTTTGGCACGCCTGTAAACAACTTCAGCTTCAAATGAATTAAAGCCAAATGATGACAGCGGTCGTAATGAGCAGCATGAGCCGGTCAGAATTATAGATTAAGCCTCGACAAATATCAGAGCGTGACGTTAAGCTCACTGCTCATTACGCCTCACTCGCATCGCGTACTGCTGGTTTATTGGACACATCACCAGCGATGCGCTTCTTGAATTCATCTGCTTGTGTGAATGCGTTGAACGTGCCAAGACCTCCAGTGTCCGGCTGTATTTTCTTAACCTGCGCTCCCACATTGACAGCTGTCCATACGGTTCAGTATATCTGTCACCACCACCTGAGACCAGCTGGAGGAGGTAGGACCGCCTCCAGGGATGAAGCACCAGCCCTTTTCAATTCAATTTTATTCATATAGCCAAATATCACAATAGTGTCTTGTGTGTTTTTACAATGTGAACAACATCTTCTGTCTTTAACCCTCGCATTGGATAAGGAAAAACTTAAATCTCAGTGTTTACCACTAATTCTGATCTTATGTAAATGTAATGATTCTGAATTGAACCACACTACTTTGCACTATTTTGCATTGTATTATTTCCTGGATGGTAGAAGATGCAAGGTCAGATCATTACAAGACAAACTGGAAACATAATGATATAACCCTATCATGTTGCATAACATGATAGATTGTTATCATGGACAAACAGCTGTCATAAACCATTATAAGATAACATACAGGATCACATTCAAATATAAGTGATTTTCTTGTGACCGCTGCACATCACACACCACATGAGCTTCAAAATCGGCCGGCATGACACGTGTCGATAATTGTGGGTTCATGTGAGAGCTGCGGTTTACAATTATTTTCATCATTTATTATGTTTCTGCTTGATTGATGTTTACCGCATATTTGCTTTTATATTTGCTTGTTTGTTTACTTTGTGTTGATTATTGAGGCGAGTTTTTTTTAATTTCTTTCCTACACAAATCTAAAATCTATCAAGTAATCTACTGATCATCTTTAACCTCAATCTGCATCATGTTCGGTCGCTTTAATTGTCGTTTTAAAAATTTGTGAAAAATCTGCATATTTGAGGGGCTTAAAACATCAAAGAAGCAGTTGGTGATGGTTTACTAATATTAAATTGATTAGTGGACTATATTTTGCAGCTCTATGTTCTACCTTCTTTAAAGCTTGAACTCAAAAGATCGTTTCTATGTGCTATTCATGTCTCTATCAGAGTCATGAATAGTTTCTCTGCTGCGCGACAGACACTATTTTGTTCTTAGAGTCGACTATACAATGCTTTGTGATTTTTTTTTCTTTTCCCTTTTGATTTTTTTTGTATTCTTGTGCTGCAGGACAAACTCTGACTCAGCTCTGCACCAGAGCACTTTAACTCCTGCCCAGCAGGCCTCTTTCACTGGAGGATCACAGGAGGTCCAGCCCAAACGAGGTACGCTTTGTCTCCGTTTACATGTTCAAGTTGTCAATGAATCCTTCCAGGACGTCTGGATGTGGACGTAGATGCTCAGCGACGTGACGTCGCTGAAATGTTGACCAGTCGGCTGGGATACATTTAACACTGTATTACTAAGCTCAATGCAGTTAAAACGTATTGATTGTCAGAAGCGAGGCTGTAATCAGGTCTGCTTCTAAAAAGCTCTCCACCAGGCCGCTCAGGTCTTTTCCTCTCATGCGCTGCAGGATCTGCTGGTGGGTGGGGCTGTTTGGTCCTCAGCCTGTTTATTTATTGTGGTATTTTTCTGCTTTCTCTCGGCGGTTCAGTTGAGTGTACGACTGTTTGTGATGACAGGGTCTGAATGTGGCTTTGAAAGCAGAGGAGGCAAAGGAGGTGGCAGCGTCTGAATAATTTATCTGGGAATGAATGATTATTTCAATTTCAGAAACAATTTGATTGACTTTGTATAAATCTCCTCGGAGACATGTTTTGGTTGAGCCCATTACTACCATTCAGTATTTATTTATTTTAATTAATATTATCTTTTCGCTCTCCAAATGTAACGTTCTTGTCTCTTCATTTTTTTTCTCCCTTCGATTCTTCTTTGTGCTTTTATCTTGGATCATATTAACCAAGGACATGTGGGCTGCGATTATTATAAGCTCGAACCGTCTCGACATCTGTAAACCCAGGAGACTAAAGCGATTTTCCGTGGTTGTTTTTTCCATCCCGACAGTTCTCCTGCTCACCGTACCAGGGGCTGAAGCGATCAAACAAGAGACCGATGAAGATGGACAAAACCAGAACTGGGAGTGCAAAAAGGTGACGCTTCTACGTGCACGTCATGTTTTCCCTCTATTGGCGTTCGTTTGTGTTCATCCCAATGCGACATTTCTTTTTTGTCTGTAGAATATTTCAAGGTCCGATCCCTGCGAAGTTCCTGGGATCCAGTGAGTATTTTACTGTTTTCCCGGTATGGAAGTGGTGTGAGGAAATGTTAAATCCTGATGATTAAATCCTAATCTTGGATGATGAAGCGTAAAATGGTATTCAAGTACATAAAGGCCGCTTTAACTTGAGTGCACATTTACTCACATCCGATAAACGCAAAGCGATGAATAGAAAATAGCTTTTAATAGAAGCCATGTGACTGTAATTAAACATCATTTTAAATTCACTCGGCCCAGGCAATAAGAGCTTGGGGACAAAGCATTTGCAAAAAGCACCGCTGGCACAGAGATATCCAAATATCTCTGGAGTTGTTAGTATTGGAAAACATTTCCAAGTGTTGCTTAGTAATACGATGCTTAGTGTTTACGTTCCTTTGTGCCAGCCGGGTGCATCAGGCTCGTCTTCACCAACCAGTTCTTTGTTTTCCCGCAGCATATTCCCGTCTCCGGACCAGCTGAACGCTTCGCTAAAGCCGGCGGTTCACAACACCGGCGGTTCTCTCCCCGACCTCACCAACATCCAGTTTCCTCCTCCGCTGCCCACTCCGCTCGACGCAGATGATGCAGTGGGCGCCTCGTTCAGTTCCTCCAACAGCACACAGAGTCTGGCGAACACGCAAGGTAACGCCGCCGCCGCCGCCGCCGGCGGTCTGCTCACGTTTAGACGCAACTTTTTTTTCCTTTCTCCAAAGATATCTGCAAGACGTCGATGTCTTTTTGTTTGAACGTTAACCACACTCCGGTGCCAATTTCTTTACGACTCTGTGTGTGCTTTTGAAAAAATGTCTTTTCTTCTTCTGTGTACTGGGTAGGAGTGAACACCTCTCAGCCCACAGTAACCATGGAAATGCAGCCCGGGCAGGACGACATGGTTCCTCTCATCCTGAATGCGGGAGACTCCCACCAGCATCAGAACCTGCAGCTCTCCCCAACATCTCCGCCTCTCACGCTCTCTCAGGTACGGCCGAGCGCTCTGCGCCGCGACCTCGGCTCTCCTAAGAAAAACAATCATGCGCGTTTAATGGATTGTTGACACCGTTTTAGTTCAGACAGCTCCCGGCAATTCACAGTCACATTGATTGTTTTTTGTGTGTCAGGGTTATGAGGTTCAGTTTGTGGTGTAAAAAAAAAATGCTAAAGTATAGATCAAATCATTGATTTTAAAGAGAGGATTTGAGCTTAAGAAGTAGGGAAATGTCTTGTATGTTGCTGTGCTCCCCCAGGCGGCCATTAACGCCATGGACCTTGAGCAGCAGCTGTCCCAGTACGCCTTCTTCAACCAGCAGCCGTCGTCCCAGAACCACCAGAGCCAGCAAGTGAGTTTCTCTGCAGCGCTCGAGTCAGCCAGTTTCTTCATTCTTAGACTCTCAACTATTCAGTTAAACTTCACTGTCGATGACATGCAGTCGTTGCATCTAATTGCACGCATGTATGCATTGTGGAATTTGAATCCCTGCGGTTTAATGCAACACACAGTTTACATATACGATACAAAAGCAATGTTTTAAGTGCAAAAAAAATCATCCCCTCTTTCAATAATAGCTTTCAATAGTTGCATCCATAGCATCCAGATGTGGAGAAAAAAACAGTCTCACTGCTAATGAGTTATTTTGTCGGAATAGTAAAAAAAATAACTATTTTATTGCAAGCAGGGCAAAGGCTTGTGTCTTGTGTCTAGTTGAGAGGTTATTGTTGAGGCGTGGTTGGATCTTAGCAGACATAATAAACTCTATAAACTGATATCTGCGTATGCAGACTGAGGGCCGATGGCACACTGCAGTGTTGCAGTCTCTCTCTCGCTGACTGCACTACATGCAGAGCTCCAAAAAACATTGATGTAAAAAGTAGAAGCAAAAAATAAATCCCCTCATTTTAAAGATGTAGCTTTTAAAATCCATCAATTTGCACCGAGGAAACTCTTAACTGTCCTCGGATCAACTCTTCCTGAACAAAAACCTTTGATGAAGATTTGCTCTGAAGTACAGTAGCAGCAGTTCATGAATAATAAAATAATGATTCAAAACAGGATTTGGTCAGGAGTTAAAGCAAGAAGCTTCTATCATGTTTTATTCTGAGCAATGTTGTGTTCTCTTGATAGTTATCAATATTTGAGCTTTCAAAAAAATGTAATGTAAACAAGAGGATCTATTTGTGAATGTAATGGAGTCAAACAGGATATCAGGATGTTGACGGTTTACTGATTACATCAGTAAGAATACACATATGATTAGTGAAAGATTTGAAAGTAGAACACCCCTGTAAGGTCATAGTATACATAAGAATGCAGCCTGTAGACATTTATATGTTGATAATTTGTGTTAAATGTGTGCCAACACACTCTCAAAGCAGACAGGGACGTACTTAATTTTTGATGAGCCAATATTAAAGCTCTAAAGTCATACTTGACGACCCCCCACGATGTCCGTCTCTGTAACCTGGCTCTTTATTTCGCAGCAGACCGGTCTGGTCCAGCTGCAGTCCTCCATGAACTCCTGCTCCACGTCAGACAACCAGACGTCCTCACAAGCCAACATGACCATGGACATGAACACGGTGAGCGGCTTCCTTTCCCGACACCGTGTCTTCGGCTGGCATCGACACGCTGACCCGTCAATGTATCCAGGCTCCTTGACAGTGTGCACATTTTGTTGTGAGATATGCATTTATCATGGAAAGTATATATTTCCTTCATGTTGCATTTGTTTGCACAAGTCAAAAGTACAAATTGATTCAGTAAAAGCACAACAAAATGGGCAAAACATCAAGGAATCAAAAATGCTTTTGCAAGGCACTGCGCGTCCTTCAGATCTTGGCTCTTGTTGCTCTTCTTCTGCTGCCGCAGTGGGAATGTGTTTGGATTACTGCAGAAATAATGAAGTGGCCGACGCTCTCTTGGTCTCACTTATTGCCGCGCGGGGTTCAAGTGAAACATTGTGAGGACACGCAGCGAGACACCAGCTTAGATCGAAGTTTCTGTTCTTTTTTCTTTTTTTTTTTTACCACAAATACTAAACTCTTCAGCCTGAATTATGCACCACTTGGTGTTTTTTTTAGAGGCGGCTTTAGATGTTCGACACCATTTCTAAGCTGTAGATTTGAGGTCCGAAGCAAAACCCGTCACAGCAAGATATCGGATGTTTCTTTCGGTTTCATGAGAGTTCAAACCGGTCTGCTCCATAAACGATAATTGCATTAGTTTATATCCGCATCGATGGGCCTTGAATGGCTTTATCACTTCTCTATCTCACACTGCCAATATTTGTATATCTTATCTAACTATTATTTTATTAGGAATGTGTGGAGATCTGAACTCCTATTGGCTTTTGAGTGATTAGAGATTATTAATCTTGTTTGGTGCACCTCTCGTCGATAGTTTATCTGTTATTTGCTGTGATTGTAACTTTCTCTTTTTTCTTTTCACAGTTATGGTTGTGTGTGTCTTAAGTCACGTTGATATTGTGATCAGAATATAAATCGTTTTCCTTTTCCAGTATGTGCAAATATTCTTCTTTTGATTTTTGTTGGATAAATAGATTAAACAGAGCAGACAAACAGAACAAAACAGAGTCGGTTCTCTCTGATCCTCCAGTGAGACAATCTTCACTTGTAAACTCGGATTGCTGGCAACATTTTTCCTCTCCTAATTAATCCCCTATAGCTTTTTGTGTGCCTCCCAGATTTTTTTTTCAGTATTATTAATGCATTGACGTGACATGTGGTACATAGTGGTCATTACTGTCAGCATTGGGTTCCAGTATGCTGGGCTTAAAACCATTAAAAATAGCGAATCAGTATATCAGTGAGTCCTCAGGTCAGGCTGGTAAAAGGAAAACTGGATAACCTACAGGAGTACAAGCAAAAGCTCCACATCCAGCATGAGGACATTGACACACACACACACACACACACACACAGAGACGCCACTGTGAATAACTCCCACCGTATCCTCTTGTATCAGGCGTCGTCCCTTCAGCAGTACCGCAGTAGGGTCGGATCCTCTGCCAATCAGTCTCCAACCTCCCCCGTCTCCAATCAAGGCTTCTCACCTGGAGGTTCGCCTCAAGTAAGGGCGCGCGAACCCGTGAGCTGCTGGCTCGCTCTGTATAAACGTCACCGTCCCCCTGCATCGTAGTCCTGTGGTTATCGTTGCCAAACAGGACTCTGTGGCTGCCCCTCATCCCCCCCCCACACCTCTCCTACAGCTGCTTGTATTGTGTTGACATTAGCAGATCTGGGCAAAGAAAAAGTTCATTTTAAGTACTCGAGCAAATCAAAACAGGCAATTTATTGATTCGCATGTTACTTTTCTTCTATAAATATGGAAGGCAAAAGAAGATGAAAGAATCTAGCGAACGAGAGGGTCCAGCAACCTTTTCACACACAGGTTGTTGTTTTTTAAAGTGGAGGTCTCACAGCATACACGACAACATAATTATTGTTATTAGTTACACTACGAGGGAAAGGACGTGAAGCTTTACATTTGCTGAGTATGCCAGGAAACATTCTTGGAGATGAGAAAAAGAATAGAAACATAATACATCATCATTTTCTAATTTTTTTTTTTCGAATGTCATGACTATGATTACACAAATGTTCTCATGACATCAGGTAGTCCCTGTTTTGCCCAGATCTGACCCCCCAGTCTCTTTAAGCACTCGGTGTCATTGATGTGTTGTTCTGTAGTTGTGTCCCCGACCTTCCTTCTCTGCTGCTTTTGTGGTATTTGCGTCGCATCTCCACTGTTTCCTCCCCAGTCTCGCTATATAAGACTCATACCGGAGTTGTTGTTTTTTATGTTCATCAGATCTTTGTGTTTATTTTGGTGTTTTTTTTTGTATCAGCATGGGGATTTAAGGTAGTACGAGAGGGGAGATGGTAATCCGACCCCTTTTTGAAGCGTTTTTTTTAGGAGAAGCTACTCATTGTTGTGGTTGAATCTCTACAAACTGAACCTTGCTTGCAGGGCGGTGCTTTAAGATAAACTAAACAACACCCAAGGTAAACATGTATCAGGGTTGTTAATCTGTGTCAGGCTCAGTATAAGAATTTAAGGCATTGTAACTCATTGACTGCTGAAGTGTTTGGAAAATATTCCTTTAAAAAAAACCTTGACTTACACGTTAACACATCTATCATGGAGGGATTTAGATTCAGTGCTCAACCAAAGAGTCAGCTAGCATTTTAAATTAGCATTTGTGTGACTTTGTGTGTGTTTGAGATGCCGGGAAAAAAGAAAAGAAAAGTGAGTTTGTTTGAGTGTGCATTTGTTTTTCCATGTTTTTGTCGTGTTGTTTGCTTACCCGGTTCAGTTCTGACCGAAGCTAAAGTAGCTGGCTCACAGTGCGGAGGTTATCCACGGGCTAAACCACAGCTGACAGGCTGCATGCTCTATTATCCCGCTCTGCCCTGTGGGGACATCTGCAGCAACACACAGATAATTTGGTTTTGAACTAGGAGGAGCACGGGCTGAGAATATGATCCAATTACTTATACATTAGGAGGCCACGATGAAATAGGAGAATTTCTGTCGCCGGTTCAATGAGGACATTCAAATGAGGAACTTGGAGAGAATTAGCTTGCGCTGGATGAGTCAGTGAATGCAGAATAAAGTCACAAAGGGGATTATCTTTTCTCTCCGTTTGGATTTTATTAATTCAAACACCAAGGCTAGCAGGCAGCAAAGGAAAGAAAGAGTTGCCTTTTCAAAGTCAGACAGATTTTTTTTGACATTTGTGGTCCGTTGTTAGTGTTCACTGACCTTTGGGATGGTGGTATAGAATGGTTATTATTCACACAAGTCCCTTCCTTATTTATTTGTTTTCTTATTTGTTAATTTAGTCAGTTAGTACCCGGCAAAAAAAATGGTTCTTTTGCAGGTTTTCAATAATATTCATATGATATTTAAATGTTGAGAGAAAATACTGTCAACGTGACACTTGTCTTGTAAGTAGCTCTCTTTATGAAATATTCATGCCTTACGTCTTGTGATAGCGGATGCCTGCAGATATCACAGCAAACTCTGTAAATATTGCATGGTTTGCAAATATTGCAGGGACCGATTTAGTTTGCATTTATTATTGAAACAGCTGGCTTCAAACTCCTCAGTGGGGTTTTCACCTGTTTGGTGTCTGTCTCTTACTTAACCCCTCATTTAAAAGCAAGCAGTTGAATTATGTGTTCACTACATGACTGTGAACTGCTTCTTCTGCGCCATCATTTTACGTTCAAGCCGTTTTCAAACAGCTTTTTCCTCTCTACAAAATACACACAAATATGACATCGTACACGAGCGGAAGGCTGTGAATCGGTAAACTCAAGTTGCTCAACTTAAAGAATTCAATTTCCAGATGCTGTGAGGTGATCTTTGTTGTTCCAGCAATGTTGCTGCTTTGACTGTGTCTTCTTCATATTCCACATTTCATGTTAAGTGTATAACTCCTGCAGCCTGGATGACGTATGTTCATAGTTGATGCTCCACACTGCTGGGAGATTATTATTATTTTTTTTGTATTTAAATAAACGGATTTGCTGTGTTTGTTGTTGCAGCACAACTCCATACTGGGCAGCGTGTTTGCAGACTTCTACGACCAGCAGCTCCCGTCCATTCAGGCCAGTGCTCTCTCACAACAGGTACAGACTCTCCGTATGCGTCAGGAAACGCCTAAATTGTTTAGTTCTTCTCTCGGCCTGCTCTTGCTCTGGAGCGTTTTACATGTGCAGCGGCGACGGCGATGATATTTCTTCATGTTGTGATTTGCCAGTTGGAGCAGTTCAACATGATGGAAACCCCCATCAGCTCCGACAGCCTGTACAATCAGACCTCCACCCTCAACTACTCCCAGGCGCTCATGATGGGTTTGACCGGTGGCCATTGCAACCTTCAGGACCAGCAGCAGCTGAGCTACAGTAGCCATGGCAACATCCCCAACATCATTCTCACAGGTGCCGCCTCCACGTTCGATGTCGCTCACTTAAGTCTTACAGCAAGTGGTTTAGTTGTGTTAAAAAAACAAACTAGAATAGCGCTTGTTTTTCATATTCGCTTTTATATTTTAACCCGTAGAAAACTGTGGAAAACAAAACCTGTGTTTGAGTCGTCGTAGGAACCCCAAATTGATTACAATACTTGTGTTAATTGCATGTATTTGTTCAGCAAAGTCTTGGGGGGGAAAAAGAAATCACTTTTAAAAAATACTTTGGTCGTAACTATAAACATCCAGCTTGATATGAGCCAGATTCCCCAAAAATGCCTCTTTGAGCGGTCAATAAGACACCTTTTTGGACAGATTAGGACCTAAAGAATCAAAATCTGCAACAAAAATCACAATAAAACAAAGCCTTGGCCTGTTAGGAAGGAGTTTCAGTCAAAAACCTGTGTCGTTCGGTTCAGAAATGGAAATATTACGTATTTTATGCCAAAAGATTGTCTGAGTGGGGCATGCTGAGACTTAAAATTGGCACGGGAGGATTTTCACGCACGGTATCCAAAAGGTTATTATAGTGGACAGTTTATCTCACACTGATTTATTTCAGGACTTACAAATACATGTGATTGTACCGTTATACCCGATAAACTGGCTTTAAATTGTCTGCCATTGTTGTTAATCTGCCTTTTCTGCAATGGGGAGTAATATATTTGCAGGTTATCTCTAAATAGCAGTGATACCGACAAACCCCACACTTCACCAGCTTGCTTCTAACTGCTAAGTTTCCAGTTTATAGGAATGTGCATGCACCGTCCTGACAGAGCTTTCAGTCAACACACAAATACTAGTATACAACACATTATAAAGCTATTAATAATGAACCTATACAAACCTTATGTAACCGGATGTTTCCTTTCAGTTGTTTGTGAAAATCCGCAGCCTGTTGTTAATGAAAATGTATAATTAAGATGTCATGGCTCTCACAGACAATACAAAACATTCAGTCTCTTCTTGCTGCCAATCATATCTTCCCTCTACCCCTGACAATCCCTAAAAGAGATGACTATGACAATAATGATAATTCTTTTAATTGTCTTTCCTCTGCTCAGTGAGTGGGGAGTCTCCCCCCGGCCTGCCCAAGGACCTGACCGGCTCGTTGTCCACAGATATCAGCTTCGACGTGGACTCCCAGTTCCCGCTGGACGATCTTAAAATAGACCCGCTGACGCTGGACGGCCTTCACATGCTAAATGATCCGGACATGGTCCTTGCTGACCCCGCCACAGAGGACGCGTTCCGCCTCGACCGGCTCTAACCACCGGACCACCTCATGCCCAGGTGTGTGAATGTTGCTGCACTGAGGGAGAGGGGAGGGGGCGGGGGGGGGGGGGGAGAGAGGGAGGAGAGGGACTTTGCATCTGAGAGGATAAGAACCAAGAGGAGCAGCTTTTTCCGGAGTGCGCTGGTCGAGACCTCGTCTGGGCAGAGCATCGATTTCACGCCGACTAAACTCAATCAAACCCCGAAAGAAACATCGTGCATTCAAATGAGACCTTGAAAAACCGGAAAGGTGGTTTTACGACTGATGACAAGATATGGAATGAATGATCTTCATGGTCGTGTCACTACGAATGACACTTTGAATTTTTTTTGATTTATTTCGATGTTTAGTTTTCATTGGAGGGAGCTTGATGGAAATATCATGAAGGGCAGAGGGAAGCCGGTCCAATGTTCTCTCCATCAATGACTGACTAAACCACGTCTGCAGAGCAAACCCCTTAAAGATCTACAGTATCCTCCACCTGTTAACGCTGAGTAGCTCCACGACTCAGAAGAAACACAAGTGTAACCTCCCTTTGTGCCGAGCTGATAGCTCTCAGCAGTACTTTCAGTTTGGGTATCAGTTCAGTGCTAATCCCCGTGTAGTTTGTCATAGACGTCAATTTCAGGCCCGGTTGGATTTTACCCAAATTTCCTCTAAAGTTTTGAGCGACGATGAAGTCACTATTTTGCCACCGAGTTCTTTTTCAGGAGAGTTTTGATTTTGATCATAGTAAATAGCAGCCATCGGTTATGCATGAAATCACAAATCACTGTGCATACTTGTTTTGCCTTAATAGCTTGACATTTTGGTTTTCATGCAAAGATGACTAATATGTAAATGAGAAGAAGAAAAAAAATTGTCAAGTCATTGTTACTGTTTTATAAGTGGTTTGGCCTACATAATTCACAGTTGCATTGTATTTTTGAGGTGCACTGATCTTTATCCATTACTCCATCCATCGTCACGACCGTCTCATCTTCCATGCATCAGTCAAAATCTCAAATGATTAATGAGTTCTTGGTTATGAAATAGACGTTTACATGCTTGTTTTGTTTGATATTTTACATGTACAGAATGTGATTAGATTTTGCGTCATGGTATCTATGCAAAACTACAGCGATTGGTTTAGGACTGTAAAATGAAAAAAAGATAAAAGGAACTATTTCAAAAGGAAGCCAATGTGCACGATTTATTACAGAATGCACAGTGAAGGTGCCATGTTTTATTTCTTTTGATACTTTTTGAAACTCTTTACATTTTTCTTTCAGACTCGTACGGTGTAGAGAAAAATGCTCAGTGCATGTGTCATACAGTAGAAGCTCTCCTAGATTACTCCCAAAGATGTGACCTCAGTGTAGTTGAGATATATATATTTTTCCAGACAATTGAACTGCCTCTGTACTAGAACAGCATTGTTGATGCAATGAGAATGTATTTAGGTCACATCTATACAGCCGTGTTGTTGCCATCGTGTCATCCTCATTGCCTCTTATATCTAGCCTTTATGTACTGTAGGACCAAATATTTTTCACTTGTTTTTTTTTTTTTGATGTGGCATACTATTTTTTATATGACCTTTTTTTTGTTTGTTTTCTAGGAACTACACTGACACTGAATATCTGTTTCCTCGTCATGCTTGTGTTGCCCTTTAACCATCTGTTCCATGTCTCTCCGGCCGTTGGCTCTGCATTTAAATGGTTTTAAGCATTTGCGCTTTAAAAAAAAAAAACCTCTGTGTTTGTGAATTGATCATAAATGTCTCATTTCTCATATTGCACTTTATGTATTCATTTAAAACACTGATTTATGAGAGTTTATATCCCCCCCGCCCCTTTGTGACTGTTATGTGCACTGGACCTGTTTGCCCTGTCTTTGATTAAACTTGCCTTCTTGTAAAAATAAAAAAAAGGTTATTAATTATTAATAGTTATTTTTGAACATACAGATTTAAAATTGGAGTTTTCACTTAATCAGTAAGTATTTTGTTAGCGGTCTACTGTTGCAGTTTTCCTGGATTTTGGACAAAAACATTTGTATTTTGGAAGACATGTGTCAATCACGTTGCTGCTTCTGCTATTATTGATGGCAGGTTTGAGAAAATAGATCTAAAACACATGTAATTAATTACTGATTTGCAAATGAAAAGTGTATTATTAAAATATTTATGAAAGTGCAGTATAGTGTTATTTCTCAGAAGAGTATATTTGAAATTTGCATTTTATCACAATATTGTTCCAGGTAATTATTTCTAAAAAAGCCCAATCTATGTTGATTTTCATGAATATTCCACACTATGAAAAAAGGTAATTCATTCTGCAGCTGCAACACTATTTATGTTATTTGTGTCAAGGTCCTCTAGTGCCAGCATAACCCACCATTATCCGCACATAATGTAAATGTACATTAAAGAACAGCAGTTAACAAATCTTAAATACCCCCCCCCCCCTTTTTTTTTTTATTTTTTAAAGAAGAATCACATTTCTGATCTTTTCTTTCCTCCTCCCCCTTTTTAATAATGTTATGACAGCATGAATAACTACACCTTTTCCCGTTTACAGCTTGGGTTGCATTTTATTTCAAGGGTGGAATCGACTTTGTTTGTTATGGTGTTTTGTTTTTTCTTGTTTGGTAATGTTGTCCTTTGTTCTATCTTAATTCAGCGTCATGTGGAGGCTAATGTATCTGCTAAGTGAAGCCTAAAAGCATCAGAAATATGGTAATCAGCCTTTTATGCACATGTAGGAGCTTTTGTTTGGTACTATGTTTTACACTGCAATATACTGTATGTGCTTTTTTTCTGTGCAACACCAACAGAGTTGTATTATGTCATGGTAAATCTAGACTAGCTTTGTATATTGCTGTATGGTAGGACTAATGTTTTTTGTGCTTTATGTGATATGATGTCAAAGTGAGAAAATGCACTGAGAAATACTGCGCTGCAATATGTCATCGTGGCTCGATATCCTATGCTGGACCTCAGACTTTATAGACTGAAATCTATAGGTCCATTTTCTGTTTGCTTTTTTTTGTGCTCATGTAGATAGCTCTGATGTGTCGCCTGGTACTGCCACCTTTATTTTTTGCATCAACGTTCAGGCATCCATTGGTAATACACCAGTGTTTACAGAGACAAGAGTTTACAAGAGAGCAATGTTTGTTTTACTCTCCATAAAGAAATGTTCATTGAAGACTGTACATGGAATAACAGACTACATATAAACAACTTGCAGTGTAGAATAGCAAACTTATTTTGCTTTTTAAACTGAATCGGCAATGTAATTTCAATACTATGCCCAAAATAATAAGTTATATTTTAAGTTTTGAAGTCATGTGAATTAATATTATTTTCTTTGTTCAAGCATTTCAAGGCCCTGAAAGCATTTTACAGACTTTTATTTCTCAGAAATTCCACTTCTACTTACTATGAGCAGTTACATGCCATCAAAAGTTTTTTTTTTAAACAGAGTAGGTTTTATTTGGATTTTGTTCAATTTAGTTTTACAGTAAATCTGTCATTAGCACTGCAACTCTTCTCTCTTTTAGTATTAATCAACAGTTGACCCAGAAAGCCAAAGTACGAAACAGCCATAAATGAGAGAATACTACTATTGTTTTTCAAAATATTGTAGTTGGGTACGAGTTATTTCATATATAAACAATGAACGTATCAATGCATTGTTTACATTGAACATTATTACAGAAATTCTTTCAGCATAACTTAAAGCGATGCGACTGACATATCCTGAATTCCAAAATATCTCAGAAAATACCCTGACATAGTGTATTTTGCTTTAAATTAAGTATTTAGTTTTGCTTTGTTTTATTAACCTGCTGTCAAACACTATTTTGTAGTGAATATTACTATATACATATTGTTGGATAAACGACAGAGTAAGAAATAAAATATCAGATAAAAATACTGTACAGTCAGGCTGTATCTATATACATCTATATGCATATATAGATGTATATAGATTGACTTTGTGACACAATATGAACACAAACTAAATCAGGAAGATGAAACAAAGTAATAGTAGTGCACAGTCACTCACTGGGTTCCCCACTATGAATCCTTTGTGTGCGTTTTGAGGACGGCCCGCTGCTGGTTCAAGCCTCATACAATGGCAGCTAAATTGTTATACAATGTTTTTTGTTTCTGAGAACAGTGATACTATTCCAAACACTGCACATGCATTTTACTGCCGTGAAGGGGTGCACTACGCTCCTATACGCTCGCAGCAACAGGAAACATTATTATGCTCATAGAATATGCAAAATCTAGCATTCTGCAGCACAGCTTGGCAAGTTGGTACTTTTTTGACCTAACCCTTTAAAAATTACGTGGTTCAAACCTTGTTCTTCAAATTGTATGTTTTCTATTTAAACTGTCAAATCGGACCACAAGAATCCAAGTTGGCTGTAAATGTGTGCTATATAAAAGATGAATTAAGCTTCTGTTTGAACTGTACCTGATGTATTTTTCTTGTGTGAAGGCTTCTGTCTTTGTATCTTTGCATTATTATTTGTAAATTAAATTAAATAAATATATCTGACTAAGCAAAGATGTTTCTTTAATGGTAATTTTGTCATTAGGTGGAGTACAAAAACACAATAGACAACAACAAACTAAAACAGTATTTACATGATGAAGATGATGAAGATTACAGCCCCCATAATTGGCATAACTCAGACTTTCACACCCACTCCACAGCTTCCCGCCCAGCTTTTGCTCTGCCTCTCCCACTCTGTCCACTCTAACAATTTTACTGAGTTGACATTGAACATTTTGTATGTGGGATGGGTATGATAAAAGAATAATAACCAAAATGACTGGAAATAAGAATTCTGTCTTTTCTACACAAAGATTCATGAGGTTTTTAATGCCATATCTATTAGAACAGACAAATCCTATTATGACTTTCCCCTTTTTGCTTTATTGGCAATACTCACACAGCCAATGACTTTTACCTCAGCCAATAATATGACAAATGTATTCTTCCTAGGACACTTGAAAACCTTGCAAGAAATATCTGAAAGCACAGCAACTAAAACTGACTGATGCCCCACTAAGAATCAGCAGTTCAGTGACTCAAATTTAAAGACCAAGTTGTCGGGCTTCACTATTGTTGATGCCCTGAAATGGCTCAAGTGATGCAGCGTCTTCTCTATCAGTTGTTTTACCCTCTTTTGGAAACTGGATGACTCCCTCTGCTGGTGGAATGCTGCAATATGAAGTCATCAATATTAATAAAGCATACAAAACTTGCACGTTGTGGGGGAAAAAAACAACAACATCCAGATCACACAATAATTTGAAAATCTGCCACAAAAGTGACCTTCAGTAAATTTCCAAAATCATATAATATGTATGTATAATAGCAAAGACATTTTACACGCTGTGTGTTTGGAACACTTTGGTTAAACCTGATCGATAGATTGGGACATGGTTCAGTCCTCTGCAGTAGAGGGAAACATGTGGGCCTCGAAGTGATTGATGATTGACAAAAGTGTGATCTGAGCATTGCTATTTCTCTTGAGTTTGACATATGGCTTACCAGTTTATTATTCTTTGTGTCTGTTGTTCAGCTCAGACCTGAAAGGCTTAGTCTTCTCATCCATTCAATGACATTACATTTCATTAAGTTAATTACTTCAACCAACTTCAACCAACACCAACTTCATGATTTAGGATTGTGTGTAAGTAATGTATTAACATGTCAAACAGTATGTGGACCCAGCTTTTAAAATATGAGGATTTCCTGTTTTTCCATGCTTTTTGTACCATCGTACAATGAACACCTTGGTTTATGGACTCTTTGTCTGACTAAATGACTCATTTGAAAATGTCTGATGGACTTTTCCATTGCATTTTCCTTTTTTTCCATAGCCTGCTTCATACCAACGACATATGAAATAGTAATGTATATAATAGCGGATCAGCTGGTCTTTAGCCGTGGAGTACGCCCTTAACACATCAGTGGGCATCACCCCGAAGTGGAGGTGAACGGCAGTTATGTTTACTTGGTTACGTGCAGACGTCAAAGCGCACACACCGTATCCCGGCATGCAGCAGGAGGCCGTTGAGAGATCCAGCACTTGGTAGTGAGTTGCTAGAGCGCCCAGCAGGCAGCAGCCAACGGGCAACACTGAGCGCACGTTTCCATGTGAGCAACCCCGAGCCGTCCACCTCACAGGCGACAGAAGAGTATGCCGCTCGGCCGCCTGGCGTGTAACCGCAGCGGCTTCTGAGTCGACATTGTCACCGGGTTTTCATTTCGGAGGATTCCTCCCTCCATCCTCCGGATCGCACCGAACGGGCAATGACAACGGGCTCGGCTACCCCGCAGCAGATGAGGGACCGGCTGCTGCGGGCCGTCGACAGCCACAGCAATGTAAGTGAAGCTAGCCGGCTAGGAACGCTAACGTTAGCTTGTTTACCTGAACCACACAAGACATGTCAAGAGTTAGCTGTCATTTAACTGTTTCACTGTTTTAGGAAACGCGTTATTTACACGTTCGGGTTGGCACTGACCCGTCGAAGTGACTGCGGAAGGTGGAGAGCTGCTGAGCTCACGGTTTGACAGCTTGCAGGCTAACTTAGCAGAAGCTCGGTCAGACACAAAGTTGGCGCATGTAGCACGTTAGCTGCTAGTCGTGGGGCTAAAGCTACTTGAGAGGTTTGAAAGAATACAATCTAAACGTGTGTCTCACCGTTGAGTCAGAATTCTTCTGTCCTTCTCTTGGGTCGTGGTTTGGTTGTAGACCATCTCACGCCATTACTTTATTTTCCCTGAGCTATGGGAGGTAGCTGAGCAGCTCTTAGCTCAAATAGCCATGTTAGGCTTTAGGAACGAGTCAGACCCTTCCTTCCGTTAGCCCTGATGCTAGCGGTGGACACATTAGCTAACACAAATCTGCCGACACTGAACCGCTGGTTGACTTTTTGACAGAATAAGAAACTAGCACTAATTAAAGTTTATCGCTTTTTGCTTCAAGTTTTTGCTCACTTTTGTTTAAATGTTTGCAATGATAGAGTTTTTTGGAGTTGACACTTTGTCATCGTTACTTTTCAACGTCGATTTGAGGCATTCAGACAAGCTAATGTCTCCTAAGCTAACTTGCACCCAAACTCACACGCGTTGCAGGCTCGGATCAATTGCGTTTCTAGCCATGACATTAATACATGAGACTTGGTTCATCATGTGAGTATCTCTCATTTGCGTTGACTTCATCAGGACTGTGAATAACATTTTAATATATTTATCAGTAACTGTTAATGGTGATATTAGGCTACCACTAACTGTGCAGATGAAGTGATACAAAATATGTGTTGGTCCTCTCTGCAGATATGCAATATGGTGGCTGTAATGGAGGTAATTTCTGGTCTTGAAAAGTGTCCTATCACCAAAGAAGCACTTGAGGTAAGACAGTTGATTATATGTTAACTTGTACTTCATGTTGAATTTTATTGCTTCATCTGTTTTTAATTCTCAAGCATTTATTCATGTAGGAAACTCGACTGGGAAAATTGATCAATGATATAAGGAAGAAGACCAAGAATGAAGTTCTTGCGAAGCGTGCAAAGAAACTCTTAAGGACATGGCAAAACCTGATTGAACCTGGGCCAGCTGTGGCTGCCAGTGCTCCTGGCTCTACCAATGGCAGTTCACATCCCTGCAGAACAGATGCCTCTCCTCCTGACATTTCTGTGTCTGGGAAGGGTGTCCCTGAAGTCAAGAACAGAAACGATGTTCACAACAAATACTCTCCAAAAGCTGAAAAATCCAGCAGCCGCAAACGACGAGCGGAGCACAGGGACAGTGGAGTGCACTTACCAGAAAAAATCTCCAAGATGTCTTCGTTTGATGTCTCTGTTTCCCCACCACCCACCAATGGGATTGCAGGCAGTCCTGATGCCCCGCCAGACCAGCAAGTCGTCTCGTCTCCTGACAGGACTCGGATTGAGCACCTTGACAACGATAAAATCAACAGAATTCCGGTTAATGCTGTCAAGCCTCGTCCTAGCTCGCCTGGAGTGGCCAAACTACCTAGCACTTCCTCTATGATTAAAGTTGCTGTGATGCAGCAACAGACCAGATTGGATGAAGGAGGTGGAGGGGGGTATTATCAAGCCAAAAGTCCCCGTGGACTCACTTCCAGTCCAAGGAGCATGAAGCAGGAAATAGTGAACAAGCGCTCTTCAGCATATGCACCAAAAGGAACACCTATCCCAAGCCCTTCTTCTATGGACTCTCCCTTGTCTTTGTCCCAGCCGGTATCCTCCCCAGCCCAAGCATCATCTGCAGACAAATTGCCAAATGCGTCTCATAGGTCTTCAATGCACTGGACCAGTTCGTCAGAAGTCCCCTCTCATTGTTCACCGCAAGACATATCTTCCTCACTGGAATCCCCATCAGTTTCCCTTTCCCCATCTTATCCACAACACAACTCAGAACTACATAGACCAACACCTGACGGGGCCATGCCTGTGTCTGATGACACGGACGGGTCAACGGTTCCCAACTCGGAGCATAAAAGGAGGAAGTACAGGTCAAGAGACTACTCTGTCAACCTAGATGGCCAGAAAATAGAGGACACGACCAAACCTGTACGGTTAAAAGAACGCAGATTAACATTTGATCCTGTGACAGGTCAGATCAAACCTCTGATACATCGAGAGTCTTCTCAAACAGAGGAAGTCTCTACTCCTGTCCTTGTTGAGTCGAGGCAGAGAACTGAAAGCACTGTACAACAGCCCGCTGCTCCGACCCCAACCCCAGTTCTAGCCCCGACCCAAGCCCCAGGTTCCGGACCTAACCCTTTCCATCAAACAAACTGGAAGGAACTGTCCAGAAATGAAATCATCCAGTCCTACTTGAACCTTCAGAGTAATGTGCTCACCTCTTCTGGGGTCCGGGCACCGAGTGCACACTTTTTCATGTCGGAGTATCTGAAAAGGGAAGAACAGGACATCAAGGACTCACGGAAGAGACATGTTCTGCAGACGGACAATTCAGTAGAGGAATTACCGGGTTTGAGTCGGGAGGTGACTGACGGGGACCTAGACAGGATTCACACACATCACTGGCCGGGGGTAAATGGTTGTCTTGACACCGAGGGCACCTGGTATGATTGGACAGAGTGCATATCATTGGACCCGCATGGGGATGAAAGCAAATTAAACATCCTGCCATATGTTTGCCTAGACTGAGGGGCATGGGAAGGTTGCTGTCTTTCTCCACTCCTTTTCTTTGTCTCCCGAAAGAGACACAAGATACTTTGTGATTTTGTTTGCCCACTGTGAGTTTGGCAAAAGCCAGGTCTACTAAACTCTTTCCCCCATGCCTCCGCCTCTTTCTGTGATAATCTAATTACATTTTGGAATATAAAAAAAGTCAAGATTTAAAGAGTAGTTAAGTTAGTAATACCAAGGGCTGTTTCTGTTTTATTTTTCAAACTGAAAGCCACAGGAATGATGAGGCCCTAGTAGCGGTGTGCTGATCCGAACACTGAAGGCAAGCAAGAGAGGACAGAATTATCTCAAACAACCGGAAATGGTGTTATGATTTGAACTTCAGATGTTCTGAATCGTACCTCTATTTCAGTCTCACTGGGATGATACAGTTTTCTTTTCTTTTGTTTCCTTTTTAAAAAAAAACTTGTCTAGTTTCTTATAAAGAATTGCATTCTAGGGTTGCATTTGAGGAAAGGCTGGGGTTTAGCTGTCCTGTCCATACCGCCATGTTGGTGCCCAGTAAGGTGTTGATAGAGTTCATCTAGCACAGGTAGAGCCGAACATGTCCAGCGTATGACATACTGGATCATATTGGGCACGTACATGAAGCTTTATGTCAGATATAAAGAGTAAATTATAAATTTCTTATGTATACATCTATTTATTTTGAGCAGTTCATTTATGGAACATTCATCCAAACAGACGTTCAGAAACCAGTAGATTTGTTTTATTTTTTCCTGTCGGTCTAATCTTCAATGTTAAAGGGCATACAAATGTTTTTGCATGGTCTTTCTCTAAGACTGGCCAATGCATTTGGTCATTAACATTCCATACTCAACGCTCTTTCTCTCCGTCTCAACACACAGCTCCTGTATGCCCATCTCAGCTCTCTAAAATAAATGTATTCAGAAAAATGATTTGGTTCAAAGTGGTTTAATCATAGGGCGGTGTTTCTTTAAAAATTAATTAATCCAAAATTGCAACACAAATTTTTCCCCAAGCTTAAGATATTCGGTCATGTCAAATCAGATGCCGCTGATCGCTAATTGCATTCAGAGACTAAATCAAGGAGATATTTGAATTTTGGCACTTGCGTTGTTTCCTTTTTAGATATCGTTTGCCTTTTTGGATTTTTATCACAATATTTTTGTGAGTTAAACGGCCTTTGTGAATGTACGGGATTGACACCTTATGTCAATAAGTTGTTGTTCTTCCTCTGTTCATAAGTTGACAACTTGTTGGTCATTTTATCACTGACTGAATTTCAAATGTGAGTTGTGACTGATGCTCCCACAATCCATGTGCCCACAGTTTATTCAGAGTTTAAGACACATTTAATGTTTTTGCAGCTGTTCTAGAGTTTAGAAAACATTTAGAATGCTGTTTTGAGGAGTATTTCTTTTTGCATCCCGTTTCCAATACAGCAAACATAAAATGGGGAGCGAGAGAAAGCTGTGTGCATTAGATATTTTTGGCATTTTCCATGTACAAACTAATACTTACTTTTGATTTCCCTTTATAATCATCGGTCACTACCAATTTTTCTCACATGACGTAAATTAAGATTGGCTTCTGCGCAGCCTCTGTCTTTTCATTCTTTCAGTCATTCATCCCTACCAATGTGCCTTGCTAAATGGTAATTCTGGATTTGATTCCGCATAAATCACGCCTGTCCGTGGAGTTGCGAGAATTGCTGGTCGCAGGATCAATATGACGCTGGTATATGCACCGTTTCTGTTACTTTTTGTACACACTGATCCAGAGAGGGTGAAGCTGCAGATAATGAGAAACTGCACAACAACGCAGCTGGCAATAAAGGAAAAGTGCTACAACTGGTTGATTAAGAATCTGTTTTCTGGAGTTTTGACTGGGGCATCTTTATTTGTTCAGTGTTTAACATCTCTCCATTGTTTGAAAATAAAATGATCTAAATCTTCAGCTCGGTCGACTGACTCGTGGGTCTTTTGCGGTGCCATTGTGTTCAACAACCTTGGAACATGTTGCCCCATTAAAACCGAATGGTCAGTCTGAGCTCTGTATACGTCTGCCTTTTGTTTTGAACTTCACTGTTAAAATTGCATTATGCTGTAATTGCACGGTTCATCCATGTGGGGGTGCACATGGTCCATTTGTCACTTGTGTCTGCATCACTGTGGGATGGTTTGAGTAACTTCAATTCAGTGGGAATTTATTGATCACTTCTCGTTTTTTTCAAGGCCCACAAATATGTCCCTCTATTTTTAAATAAAAGAATAAGCCAAAATATTTATTTTGTCCTCTATCGGTGGTAGCCAGGGATTGTCAACACCAGCAGTAAAGGAATGCTTTCCTGTGTTTAAAAAAGGTGCCTCCTGCCATTAGCCAGAGATTGAAAATGGTCTTTATACGTCTGACAGGGGTACTATGTCACCACTGTGACTCAGAACGCTGATGTAATCTTATCACATATATCAGGATGAGTAACTGGCTGCCCCCCTCTTGGTGTGATCACTCTCATAGTCTGAATCAGTTGCATGCTCACCTATATGATGTAATCACCTGCCACAGGTAGAATCACAGCTGTAATAAGACTGAGGGCAGACACCTGGCCACTCGTCATTATTAGTTTCCAAAATGATGCATCCCGTCTTGAAGCTAATGAAAGGTAGGCAACATTACGTCAGGTTGTGCAATTCCAAGAAATCTAAATTAGGTCATGATTAGTTGGGGCTTATTTTCATGATGTATTAATGTGCTGATAAGATTTTAAAGAAGAGCTCTAGGATCTTTTCAACTTGCCTTTTTGGGGGGATCTGAACAATACAAAACCCAGAGATAATAATTTAACTGTTATCCATGACAAAGGAAAGTATCAGAATCTCAAGTTTGAAGAACTCTGTTCTAATTATTTTGTTTTGCTTGAAAAATGCATGAAAATATGTATTATCAAAGAATGTGCTCATTAATTTTCTGTCAAATTATTAATCAACATATGTTTTGCTTTGGTATGGAGGACACACTTTCAGGTTCATTTTCAGCATGAAACCTCTCGATCAGAAGCTCTACAAACCTAACATTAATACAACAATAAACAATTAATTAAGTCAGGAATGTAACTGAAGGCACTATGGAACCAGAGTTGGAGCCAATGTCAATTTTAAGGTAACCAGCTGCATCATTTGCCAATTTAATGTTCCTCACTAACCAGTAGTCACTGTCTCTCTCAATGGGCCTGTTGTCCATAACTAGATTATGGCTGCTCTGAAAAAAACATCTTGGTATGTGTCAGTGAGTCGGCCTCCTTTTTAAAAGAAAAACCATGTTGGTGGAACTCTTTCTTTTTTTAATACGTGATGTGTATTATGTTTTCTCCAGCTACAATCTATAATTTAGTAATCCACTGTAATAGACGTCTTGGTTGCATTCAGGCTGTAGTGATAATTACATCTTTTTTTTAACACTTTATTCCCAAAGAAAAACGTGTTTCCACCTGGAGCAAGTTTAACAGTAAATTATTGTACCAGGAAATTCATTTTAAATTGCTGTTCCATTTTCTTTTTTAATTACAGGAAAAAGTAGACTTGTGCAGACTGGCCGCTTCTTTGTGGAACTGAAAGAAGAGAAAGAAAAAGACCGTGTGATTTGAAAAAAACAACTCAACTCTCAGACTAGTTAAGTCACTGCGCCATTAATATGTAAAGAAAGAAGCAAATACTGCCGAGTGAGCTGTGAGCAGACATTACTCTAAAGCAGATTTATAAAATCCTAGCGTGAGAAGAGAAGCTGTCTGTTATCTAAAAACCCCCATAGCACCGACATTACGTCACCCCAGTAGCTAATAAACTTTTTTCCCTTTTCAACAGTGACTCAAAAATGTGCGACAATGTGTCTAGTCCGCTCCACGTCTGGTATGCGGGGAGGGACCAGTGGATCACTCCCACCATTCAGGAATTTGGGAAGTTTCCTTCCATATAAGGAGTTTTTGATGTCAATCGCGATCTAAGGAAGAGAAGGGGAAAGGTGGAGTCTAGGATCGATTAACCAAGCGTACAATCAAAGAGTTTACAGGAGAAGCGAGAGGACTCTTGTGTGTGTACTTCCGGGATTGATAAAAATATAATGTACACGTTTATACTGTGAATTAATGTGTAGTGAAGTTGTGGTTGTGGCACATCCTGCTTCATCTTCATTGCACATCCTTTGTTTGCATGGCATGGGCATGCATTAGTGTAAGACAGAGATTAAAAAACAAACATTACTTTTTAATTCATGTTTATATTTGTAATGTTCTACTCCTACAACTTAATTTTATTTACCAACACGAAGGTCAATCTGTTTTAAAGCATTTGCTACGATATACTTTTAAAGTGAAAATGATTAGTTGCTAAAAAAAAAAACAAAAAAAACAAACAATAAAATTGACACAAGACACACATTAAGAGATTCAATCAAATATACTAAAATATATAATACGTGATTTAAGTTTGTATATTTTTCCAACAGCCAGTTGAGTAATGTAATACTATCCAAATTGCACGAAGCCTTATGTTGCTGTTTCATGCCAGTTTAAGACAGTTTAATCAATATATACCGAGGTCCTTCACTCATACTCCTGTAGGCGTTCCTCTTGTAAACCAGCAGCAGGGAACTATCTTGACTCTTGAGTCGACGCTCTTTGATAAAAACCGTGGGACCGCTGTAATTGGCGGCTGTAAAGAGAAAGTTAGTATTTAGTCCGCTTCAAGGTTTCATTGGCAGAGAAACACGGAGATTATTCAGTACCGTGTTTATCTTCAAGTATAGCTGTCTATTTGTTTTACTTGCATAGAAAACTCTCAACTCGTTAACAATGTCTTTTAACAAAGGTCCTTCCTTCGGATTATCAGCGGAAATCAAAAACAAGGTAGGCGTAAATATTCTTCTTTTATCATTTTCTAAAAAGTTGCACTGAACTTCTCTTCCCATCATCCATTCATAGTGCGTCGGAGTCACCTGGCCTCCATTTTGATATGCGTGCCAATGTCAAGTATTTATAAGTATTTGGGTAAAAAAATGAATCTGACGAGATTTAAAAGTGTTTTACGTGATAAACTGTTTTAAAAAAAATAAATTAACAAAACTTGTTTGAAACCAGCGTGGACACTTTACAAAGTGTATATTCCTCCCGAGTTTCACGTCTTGAAGTAGAATATTTCCGTTTTTTTCTTCTTTTGCAGCAGAAAAAGTTAAAAACGCACTATGGGCGTTGTCTCACTTGGCGAAGAAGCGTCGTTGTGGCAAAAATGTTATCCCCGTTTCGTTTCCAGCGTTTTCTCATTGTCGTGCACCTCGTTGCCCGTCGCTGTGACCCGCAGTGATCTATTAGCTCTGGCTGTCATCCATCCTGATGATTCACGCTTTCCTGTGTCATTTTGCATTGCTGATTTATAACTGCAGGAACAGAGACCCCGCTTTTTTGTGCGTGCGTGCGTGTGTGTGTGGTAAGTGTCGTGCTACTTCGCTGGATCACGCCAGTGCAGGGAGGCTTTTCTTTTGTGGAGAATAAGTCCTTGTGTTGACTCCAGCATGACCCCACTCGCGTAATGTGTCCCAATTTGAGTGCGGCCTTGATGAGGAAGCACCTCGTTTATTTGGTCCAGCTTGTGCACCCGGATCCACTTAACATACCAGAGCTGATGCTGCAGATTACTTTCCTCACCACGTTGTTGTGTCTCGCACCGAGCTGCTGTATAACCATGGGGCCTTTCCCTCTAATACTGTGCCGTTACTCCTTAATGCGCGCATTGTTCTTTGTATTTAGGCCTACAAGTAATGGACATGGGGACTGACTGCTGTCTGAAGCATCATGGTCTTGCCCATTCATAAAAATCAAGCTGATCTTTGATAGATTAATTTTTTTTTCCACAGTTGTTGGACAAGAGAGCTGAGTGGAGCAATGAGAGGAGAGACGTGTCGGTCCAATGAATGAATACTTTGATTATTGCAAATGGTCAACTAACTAGTTTTCTGCAGTAGTTTCGAGCAAAAGTTAAGTGAGGCTCAGGAGGTTGTTTGCCTCATTTCACGGAGCGGTTACATCACCGATGACAGGAAACGGCAATCAAGTTATCATCTCACCATCTCCCTTCTGATAACAGACACAGGAAATCTTCTTCTGATTCTTCTTCTTCGAGGGGTCATGACTCTTATTTATATTTTTATTTATGCTCTGTGAAATGTGAGGCAGAAAACTAAAAGTTCACCATTTGCAATAATCTTTGTCCATTCATTCACTGGACCAACACTTTTCTCTCCCCTTGTTGCTTCATTCAGCTCTTGTCCAACAACTGTAGGGTAAATTGATTGTGTTCAGCATGACTCTTTGCGGCTAATTAAAATAGCTGGACTACAGTTTGCTGTGACTATATATGACTATATATATCTCTCTGTGATACTAATTGGCTGACGGAAAATGTAATTAGAAGGCAGACATTCCTCAAGAGTACAACCAGCTGTGTGCCGAGAGTGCAGCCAGCTCCTATATTGTGGGTTAAACTCTGGCTCTGCTTCTCTTGGCCTCAGGGACAAAGACGGAGTGTTTGCTGATTGTGGGTTTGCACAGAGCTCAGTCAACACCTTTTCTCCTTTACTGGAGGAGAATGAAATTTCTACAGAGTTCAGTCACTCATATTATTATTTTTTCCAGTTTCACACAACGCACTTAACTGTTTCATGTGAACATGCAGGGCTTCCTGACTGGCTTCTTTCAGCGCTAGTGTGGCTTGTTGCTCAAATAAATCTTAACACCTCAACAGTGATGCCCTTCACAAGAAAATCAATCACTGGTGCCACGTTAAGCCCCTTGAAACGCTCCCCTCCCTCCTGCCTTCCTGTGTTATCAGTGGTGACTTCAGCAGCTTACCAAACAGGATATCCGTGTTTTTGGGTCGTCACCTTTTTATTCATGAGAGCTACAAAAGACAAAACCCCCGTGTCGCATTCTGCACTGAAGCCAAGTAAAATTCATGGATGAACCTGAACACACGCAGTCAAAATGAACTTTAGAGGATACAATATTAACATGTTGTGCTTATCAATAACTTATACATCCTAAAGATGTACAATATCTATCTCAATGACTTTTGAATCCTAAAGATTTATTCTCGCTCTCTTTCCTGCTGGCTAATATTGCTGCTCATGGACCACATGTGACCTTTGACCTTCTCTGTCCAACAAGATCGCACAGAAGTATGACCTTCAGAAAGAGGAGGAGCTGAGGGTCTGGATCGAAGAACTCACGGGCGCTTCCATCGGCCCGGACTTCCAGAAAGGCCTGAAGAGTGGAGTCATTCTGTGCAAGTAAGCAGAGTTCCGATGTCTGTTAACGCAGTTGTTTTATTATAATTATTATGTCCAGTGGTTTGGATGGTAAATGAGAGCGTTTTTCTTTTTTTTAAATGTATTTTTTTTTTTTCTCCTCGCAGTCTCATCAACCATCTGGCCCCCGGCTCTGTGAAAAAGATCAACCAGTCGACGCTGAACTGGCATCAGGTGAGTTATTAGATGACACAGCAAACTTATTTTTGTTTTGTCCCTGCGCTCCGAGTGTTTAGGCCGTCCGGACACTGAACCGTGCTCGGTCATGGTGATACTTTGTTTGTTGACAGCAGCAGCTTCGTTTGCCTTTTACAGCCGCCACTTAGAGCCGCTTGCGAAACTCGTCTTTCTTTACTGAGGTGCAGCCGGTCACAGTAAACACACTGCCGTCATTTGAGACTTGTCCTTTTACAGCCACCGGACTGCTTTTTGTTGAATGAGGAAACGTGCACGCGCATCTAATCACACCTCCGTTATTCTAAACCCTGCACACGCATCGTTATTGATCGCTGTTTCTAGCTGGAGAACCTGACGAACTTCTGCAGGGCCACCACGGAGTTCGGCCTGAAGCCCCACGACCTCTTCGAAGCCAACGACCTCTTTGAGAACGGCAACATGACGCAGGTCCAGACGGCGCTGCTCGCACTCGCCAGCATGGTGAGTCCTCTGACTATAGTGACGGGAGTGACTGTCACTGAATTATTATGGTGACCGATTTGTTTTATCCACCGTTTCTCAACCATTTACACCTTTTTTTTTTTTCTCTCAGGCCAAGACCCGGGGCTGCCAGTCACAGGTGGACATCGGAGTGAAGTACTCTGACAAGCAGGAGAGGCTGTTTGACGAGAAGATGATGAAGGCTGGGCAGTGCGTAATCGGCCTACAGGTATGGTGTTTTGTTTTTTAAAGATTCCTGTCTGAGCAGCAGCGTTTAAAATGTAAGAGTTGGCAGCCGTTCCGCTTTAGATCTGAAACCAACCTATCGCATTCCTCTTTATTTAAACCACTTCTCATTTATTTGCAATGCCAAACAGACAATTGGCTTTCATTTCCAGTCCGTGGCAGTGACTGTTATGCAATGCCCTTCATGGTTTGCTTCGCCCTTTGCCAAATTTGGCGGGAGACAAAAACGCCTTTAATCCGGGTGGTGCCGATCATATTGAAACCACATTCAGCTGCTAATGCTCAGCCGTACCAGAACTCTGCTACTATGTAGCCCAGCGACTACTCATGTTTGTTGCGTTCAGGGGCAGCGGTAAGGAACGGGACAGCCTGGCGTCACACAATTGTCGCAGACATCATAACGTTGAGTCACGATCGTTCAAGAGAGAATAGCGATGCTTCAAAGAATGTATTTTCTTTCCCCGCCCCGACTGCCGCATGTGTCGAAACCATTTGAAACCTGTCATGAGCTCCCGTCACGTGTGGCGTACTTCAGAATAAATGCCGCTCATTGTTCCAACTCTGTTTTTGTTATTGTGTCGCCACGAGGGCGACCTAGTCGGTGAGGGAAAACTCGCAATACCACATTTGAGTCTGGCGTCGTCATACCCGACGGCTGCCTGAAACCTAAAATGTTACGTTTACCAAGTTGAACTCTCTTTCGTGAGTTCCTGTTATGGAAGATTTTACCGCTGTTATTGTACAAGTGGATTGAGGAGAACTTTTGCTATCAAATCTTTACAACTATATATTGTGGCGTTTTCTGTCTCTTTTTTTAAGATGGGGACCAACAAGTGCGCCAGTCAGGCAGGTATGAATGCATACGGCACCAGGAGGCACTTGTATGACCCCAAAGTTCAAATCCAGCCCCCCATGGACAACACCACCATCAGCCTGCAGATGGGAACCAACAAGGGGGCGAGCCAGGTGCGGCAACCTATTGCCAACTCCTCATGAAGTCACAATTCTATGACTGTGAAAGCTCTGAAATCGGCTCTTGTTGGAGTTGTTTAAGGACTTTTATGGGGGGGGAATGTATATAAATGTAGTTGTGGTCCTTATTTTCTGTGTCCCACCCCCTCCCCCCCGTCTCTACCATAGGCTGGGATGACCGCTCCAGGGACAAGACGTGCCATTTACGACCAGAAGCTGGGCACAGACAAGTGTGACAACAGCACCATGTCTCTACAGATGGGCTACAGCCAGGGAGCCAACCAGAGCGGCCAGAACTTTGGCCTGGGTCGGCAGATCTACGACGCCAAGTACTGTCCTCAAGCTGGAGAGAATGCAGAGGATCAAAACGGGGCAGCCGTCGCCTGTGATTATATCCCAGATTTCCAAGATGAGGGCTACCAAGGTTACCATGAAGAAGAGCAGGTGTGCCAAGAAGATGGGACAGATTACTAGACGTAAGGAGGAAGGGAAAGAGCCGTCTGTCTAAAGGAGACATGTTCTGCAGAAGGAAACTCTCAAGGCTCACAGGATGTTGCACTTTTTTTTTTGTTTGTCATATCCTTTTTTTTTTTAGTTTGAAATTGTGCAGAACCATGCTACACATATCATGATAAAACTGTATTTCTGTGAGGTTTTTGTATTTAAAGTGACCACAAAAGCCAATATTTTTTTGGCTTGGCTAGTTTTTATATTCCAGGATTCTTATAAATGTGCCAAAGCCCTACTATCCTTCATTTGTCTGTGTTTTTTTATTTTATTTTGCTGACTTATTAGTTGCAGAAAGGGAGATGCCGAGGATTTAGGAAGAGCAACAGAAACAAAAGTGTTAACGTACACCCTGTTTTGATCAAAACACCCATGCTTGTGTTGTATTTGTATACACAACATAATTCCTGTGAATGATAATGTAAACATGTTTTGTTACTTCAGTATCTTCTTCATCCCCTCAGTATTTGTCATTTACATACAGTATAGTGAGCACTTTCGGTTGTTCAGACAGATGAGGGAACAAATCATTTTTTTTATATATAGTCTTTTCATTCATTTCACTCATTTCTTCTTTTTTTTTGTAACAGGAAATATTTCCTCTGTTTGTATAACCAGTCCAACTGGAGTAAAGCTTGTTTCCTTTGGAATAAAGATGGTGGGGGAGGGGTTAAAATAACACAAAGGAAGTTTAGAACATTCCAAGCAAGAATACTGGATTCTCTTTTGTCAGTGAATAAGTCTTCCATATTGGTTGACATGCAAACCAATTGTGATCATTTTAGATGATTATTTATGCTTTTTGGGGGATTTGAATGGGATTTGTTTTGTACCTTGACTCTGAATAACATTTGCTATTGGACTATTTTTTTTTTCCTCTGGAATTTTCCAGCCAGTGGAAAAAAAATGTTTGAATTGAGAGTTGTTGTGAATACGGTGTAATAAAGATGTGTATTCATATCATGTGTTGATTTGATTTGTAAACAAACTGATGTCATGTTTAAGCACAAAGGATGAGCTTCATTCACTCGCTCGCTGCAGTCAGTCGTAGTTTAGCTGAAAAAGGTACACAAACTTCATGTAGTACAAACTGGAAGGGTTATGAAACTCTACCTCTTAGTGCAGTCTCAAGATTGCTGCAATACATTACTGTGCACTAATATTATCAAAACTGACGAGGTATGTTACTGAAGCGTTTCTTTAAAGTAGAGAAAAAAACTCCCTGGTATCCAACCCCACACATTGTTTTAGTTTTAAGTGTGCAGGTTTTGAGATATGTATCTTGATATTGGAACAATTACTGGAACAATATTCCACCTTTTAGCTCCACTGGTTGAATCTCGCTCAAGTAGAAGTTGCAGGGATGAATCCGCTAAGGGTAAAATATTGAAAGATTTACTCCTATAATAGCTGCAACTATTTAAAAAATACTCATAACAGTGCAAGTGAAGATACAAAATCAGTGTTAAGGCCCCATTAATTTTTCAAAAAGTCAAAAAGGAATCTGCAGTGTAAGTACTGATAAAGACATTGGAGAAATGTGTAATTACAAAGTATATCTGAAATGTGGTGTCTCAATATGGAAATATGTAAGTAAGGTCATATTATGTGAATTAATGTATACTAATTAGTTAGTGCTGAAAGGAGTATTTACATTCTTTAGGATCCAACAATTGAAAACAAATACTGAGTTAAATGTATTTCATCATTTCAAATAAACTGTGTCAAATTTGCAGCCGACCTCTCTCACTCTGGACACAAACTCTTCAAGACGCTTCCCTCTGGCAGGAGGTTGAGGTTCACGACTCACGCCAAAAGAACAGTTTCTTCCTGTCTGCAGTTGCATTCATCAATAAAGAAATAAACCCCATGACATTTACATCCCTGAGACAATGTCTTACAGTTACACACTCTTGCACATCACACCACTTTAATAATATACTTATTTTAACATACAGTTTTTGTTGTTTACAATATTTTATTTGTATTTTTAAATGTCTTACAGTATTGCAATGTGTTCATTGTTATGCACCATTCACCCAGACAAATTCCTTGTATGTGAAACGTACTCGACAATAAACACTTTCGATTCTGATGTCTGCATTTGTTTTCCTGCTTCCTCTTGATTTGTAGAGGCAACGCTAGGCAGCTACATTACTCGAGAAGATGACACAAAAGGGACACGTCGGTACGAAACTTGACACTGTACAAAAACGGGAGTTATTGTGAAACAGCACCACCTGCAGTTCACAGTGCGGACTACCGCCGGAGAACACCGCCGGATGTTTGCCTGAAATCGCGCGATATCAGGCTCAACGAGAGTTCTGAACGTTCTTTTCTCCCGGAACTTCAGGCAAGATGGTAGGTGTATACCCGATTGTGAAGCTTTCCCAAATACAATCTAAGTGCATCTGAACTCTAAAATAACTAATGGGGATGGCTGGCTATTTCATCCGAAAGTTACACGCGTTTGATGGCCAATTATGTCAAAATGGTTGCTCAGAGTGACGGATAAATGTGTGCTTAGAGGCACTGTATTAGCCTGAGCTGTGGCTAAGCTAACCTGGTGGTTCTTCGTCCATTGCAGTCACAAAATATCTTATAATTATCATATCACTGTCGGTCCGAGCGAGGCTTAATACGCGCTTTCATCTATGTTAATAGGTCACATTGAATTCTGGGTCTGTTGGTGTGACTGCGAGCTGTATACTTAGTGGGATGTTGTCTCTTTTAGGCAGATACCGAGATCAAGAAGAAGCGTACCTTCAGGAAGTTCACCTTCAGAGGTGTGGACCTGGACCAGCTTCTGGACATGTCCTAGTAAGTGAAACCCTGCTGATCTGGAGCAGTTACAGCTCCGTGGTAGTCTGCCAAAGAACTTCTCACAAGTTAAATGTGCATGTAAAATGACTTCAGTGTGACGTTGCCACCCAGTGATAACGTCCCACACTGCCCCTAAAATGGTATTGAGAAATGTTCACTCCATCACATTCAGATGATGTGCATAAAGCTAACTGCTTGCCGGAGCTAACTAGACATTACACGTAAAACAGGAAACACATTCCTACAACGCTTCCCCGAGATGACCAAAGGCCTGATCTACATCACTGTCCTGTTCCCCTGTGTAGTGAGCAGCTGATGCAGCTGTACTGTGCTCGCCAGAGGAGGAGGCTGAACCGTGGCCTGCGCCGCAAGCAGCAATCCCTCCTGAAGCGCCTGCGCAAGGCCAAGAAAGAGGCTCCCCCCATGGAGAAACCAGAGGTTGTGAAGACTCATCTGAGGGACATGGTCATCCTGCCTGAGATGGTCGGGTCCATGGTTGGAGTGTACAACGGCAAGACTTTCAACCAGGTTGAAATCAAGGTGAGATGCTATTGGTCAAGTAGTTGGTAGCTTACCACCTTCGGGCACCTTCGTCTGATGAAATAGCACTTGTGGTTCCAACAAAAGTTGACATTGGTGGCGATTTTTAGACCATAATCAGCATGAATTCTAATGAGTTGTGTTATTTGTGTGGACACAACTCAAAACACCAATGCTTGCAGTTGGTCTCATTTTAAAGCAGTTTGTTATTGTTGTTTTGTTCATTTCCACCATTAGTTAATGTCAGAATAAGAATGCTTAAGGTTGACCGGCCGAGCATGTATACAGGCCATGTATAATGGAATCCAACGGTTCCATTATACATACAGAACCATCTTAATTGATGAATAACCGATTGTAAAGATGAAATTGGACACATTGGGCATTTTAGGCATCTTATACAGGCATTGGTTTTTTTGGCATCATTAATGCACAACTAAAGTTGATTTAACTCGAAGATAATCTTTGGCAATACCTTTTTTGTGTGTGACTGTTCAACATTTTATGACCAACCACATTAGTACAAGAAGAGTCCTAGTGTTCATAAAGCATTGGTAGTGACAACTGACATTTCTTCTAGCGCTTCTACTCTGACCCATAGCTCCTCCTGTCAAATGCACCAATAAAAGCTTGTAGTTTAAAGAATTGTTTTATTATTATTTTTTAAGTATATTTTTCTTGAAATCTTGTCTGACCTGAGATTATGATTATGGCAACTACTATAGCACTGTATATGCTTTAAGTGCACCAAAAGATATCTTGTTTCTAATCTATTTCTCTTCTCCATAGCCTGAGATGTGCGGCCACTACTTGGGCGAGTTCTCCATCACTTACAAGCCAGTCAAGCACGGTCGCCCTGGTATTGGAGCTACACACTCTTCTCGGTTCATTCCTCTGAAGTAGATGGCTGTATTATTTGTATAAATAAAAAACGGGTTGCTCCACAGAACTTGTCTGCTTTTCTTTCTTTTGCATATGATTTAAAAAATAAAGAAATTGCTTGATTATGGGGTATAATCTTGAAGTTTGTCTTAATGAACAATATGGGAGGCTTCAAGATAACCGATGAAAACACAGACTGGGCCTGTAATGTAAATCTACTGATTGATAATAGATGACGAGAATATTTCAGTAAATGTGACTTTTAACGCGGAGTGATTACAGAAAATCAACTTTCAAAATGAACTGGGTTAAAACTCAAGTGGTACAGAGCCACACCAGTAGCTATTCACATTGGGTTGCTTTGAAAATACTGATAAGTCTAATGACTGGTTTGGTACCTTGTGTTTTAACCTTTTTGTTCTAGGTGAGCTCAACGTTGAATCTGAGTGGTGTATTAATGTCATGTCTGTATGTATATATACACCAACGGTGACAGTTTATGCACCATCAAAAATAGTAGGTAGGAAAGTAAAAATAAATGTCTTAACAGTGCTGCAGCTCTGACTATTGACGCCTCTCCGGTGCGCCCCTGAAAGAGGACCGGAGTGAACTCCATCGGGCGAAGGTTCCGCCTGTATCTCAGCTACATTTTGTGTGTGGCCGCTCTGGGCCATGGATTCAACCTCTTGCTCAATCTGTTTATTGTCACCAAGCTAATGAAATCCAGAACCTGATTATAGAAACAGTGGCCAGATTGGTAAGTAGTCTATCTAATTACATCTTATTCTGTTAGGACGAGCGACTAAACGTCTGTTTTTACAGGAAACCAGCAGCCGTTAGTTTAGCGGCTCGCGAGCTTCCAGCTAGGTAGCGAGCTAACGGGGGTTAGCTTCCAGAGCGAAACTGACAGAAGAGCTCTGTCATGTCAAAATGTAGCTTACGTGAACGTTTTAAGCAGACATAGTTCGATAACTGCCATTTCCCAACAAGCTGGGGGTTCGCCATCCACTGCCAACGATATGCGCTGTTAGTACAGTTCAAAATGTGAACACATTAATATACCGGTGTTGTCCTGACTGAGTAGCTCGTTGAAACCAGAGAACAAAGCTCTATTGTAAGACAGTTAGCTAGCGTTAACTGTTCACATTAACAATGCTGTATTTAACTATTCCACCCGACTTCTTACTCACTCATAAAATATAATCGCTATCGACTACTGAGTAACCCGCAGAGACAAAATGGACCCTTTCAATGTATCGTTATGTTTCGAGTTGTAGCGTAATTCTTTCCATTGAACATATTTTACAAAGAAACACATTGGTTACGTTTACTGCACAGCGGATGATTTGAGCAGACTAAGTCAGTGCACTCTTCTTGTACAGACACACAGTTAGATCTACTGAACATTTTGGTTAATCTCCATTATACACTCATCATCCCTCTCCTCATACAGATACCCCGAGTAGGTAGCAGGTGACAGTTTAACCTGTGATGCTGGTTTTCGCTGAAGTGACTCAAGACTCAAGATTCCTCAGCACAGCATCTTAATCTCCCACAACTAACACTCCTAACACTAATATAAGAAAGTATGTTCTCTTTGTTCTCTGGTTTTCCAAACTGCTGTTTTCCTCATACTCATCCTTTACCCAACATGGAAGGATAAAAGAAGGAATGTGGGGTATTCCCTGTACTTCATCCGCAGTGGAGTCAAAGATGTATCCACACAACACATGAGAGATTTAACAGGAATTGCTTCTGAGTCAATATTCTTAAAAGTCTACATGAGCAATTGATGTTTTTCCTCTTGTCCTTCAGGGACACTGTGCCAGAAAGAAACAGCAAAACTGCCCCTCAGCCAGGAATGTCTTATCAGTCAAGAAATGAGAAAGAAATTAATCTTCCTGCTGTTATAATAAGTCTGTACCCCTGTTTACTCGGTTCGTTTCCTATTTTGAATTATCCTAATACTGTACTTTGTTCATAGGTTACGATATTGGAGTGAGGTGTGTTGACTGGTGAATGCCTAGAGTCAAGAAGGTAAAACTTTGTGACAATAAAGAGGGTATCTGGAAAAGGTACAGTATAAGGTTCATGTTATCTCCTTTAACTGCTTTGATGTTTAACCAATTCCATTGAAGGAATTCAGGTGTGTCTGAATTCTTGCACCTCTCACTATTGTTTTCTAATGTCAACATCCAGCTGTGTGACAGTGAGCATGACGGCTGTGGACGGCCTTTCGGACAGTACAGAGGTGGTGGAGATGGAGGATGTCCCATCTCAGTTCTTTGTGGAGAAACACTCTTGGGAGGGCCTCCGTGACATTATCCACTGTAGCAGGAAGTACTCTGGCATGATCGCCAACAAGGCTCCCCATGATTTCCAGTTTGTGCAGAAGAAGGATGAGAATGGACCCCACTCCCACCGCTTGTACTACCTCGGTAAGCTGGTTGATGCTGGATGATGGGGCACTCTGCATCAATTTATAAGCCTGTATGTCACTCCTTTGTGCTATTTTCACCAGACCCCATTCATGTCTTTCTGCTCTACATAGTGGAATATGATGGCCTCCTCGATATTAAAACAATCAGTGTCAAGTTTTTCCTTTTTTAAGTTCACACCAGTTGTTCAAATTGCCTTTTTTTTCTTTTCTCTGTACTTAATAGGAATGCCTTATGGAAGCAGAGAGAACTCATTACTCTATTCAGAAATCCCCAAGAAGATCCGAAAAGAGGCCCTCTTGGTGTTGTCATGGAAACAGATGCTGGATCATTTTCAGGTGAATTCCCCTTCTCTTCTCGTTGGTGCAGTGCCAGTAGCAAATGGCACAACTTTGAGATAAGCAGTCTGTGAAGGTGTGGTAAAATCACTGTTTTTAGAAACCTGAGATAAGTTCTAAAACTCAGAAGATTAAGCACCCATGGTATAAACTATGTTAGGAATGCTGGCTCTGTGCTGTGTTGATGGGTCAGTGATACACAGTGTGCATGCTGCTGTTTAAACACACATACATGTATAGACCTGTTTAACTTGTATCTGCTTACATTTGATCTTCTGCTCTTTCAGGCCACACCGCACCAGGGGGCTTACTCTCGAGAGGAGGAGTTGCTGAGAGAGCGTAAACGTCTCGGAGCCTTTGGTATCACCTCCTATGACTATCATGCCCAGACTGGGCTGTTCCTCTTTCAGGCCAGCAATAGCCTCTTCTACTGTCAGGACGGAGGCAGCAATGGCTTCATAGTGAGTACACTGCTGTTTTTTGTCTTTTTAATTTAATTTGGAATTATTAGATACTCAGGACAGAGTTTAATTCAGAGCAAAATAAAAATCCACGAGTACAATATTCCGTAGTGAAGCTGTCGTCCACTTTAAGCTGCATGTTTAATGATTGTTTTAAGTGCATCATTAAATTTGACCCCCTTTTGCATTGTGTTTGTTCCTTCCTGTTTGACAGGCTACTTTAAATGAGTTACTACTTACACTTGTTTAGTGTACCTTTTCATGTAGACTATCCTTGCATCACACAGGTCTCACATCTTCTGTTTGCCTTGGACTAAGATTGTGTATGTTGCTTTTAGCAGTCTGCTTCTGTAAAGCCTGTGGAGCTCAAGACCCAGTGCTCAGGGACCCGCATGGACCCCAAGATCTGCCCTGGAGACCCTGATTTCATAGCCTTCATCAACAATAACGACCTGTGGATAGCCCACATTAAGACTGGCGAAGAGAGGAGACTCACTTACTGCCACAAAGGTCTGACTGCAATAAAATGTCATGCAATAAGTAGCTGTAAATGCTTAAAAAAACTCTTTAAATTACAATAGCGCTGTGAATTAAAGTAACGATTGTTTTGATACAAGACAATTTTGATTTTCCTGTATTTTAGATATTATCTCATACTACATGTAAAGAAAATTACATTGAGTTATTACTTATTCTATCTATACATCTCTGTCTCTATCTCTCTATATCAATAGCACTACATGGATGTAAGCTTTTTCCCCCTAATTCATTTCCTTTTTGTTCCAGGTGTGGATAATGTAAAGGAGGACCCCAAGTCTGCAGGTGTAGCAACATTTGTCATCCAAGAAGAGTTTGACCGTTTCACTGGTTACTGGTGGAGTCCCTCGGCAGTGGAAGGTATATAAGGCAGATTTATTTTAACCGTGTAGTTTTACCTCCATCTGTAAAAATGTGTTAATTTTGAGTTTGCACACACTATTTTCTGTATACACTTCAAATTAAGGATTTTTCCCGCCCTGTCAGATCCTAACGGTGGTAAAACAGTGTACCTGCTGTATGAAGAGGTGGATGAGACGGAAGTAGAGATCATTCATGTTCCATCTCCAGCACTGGAGGAACGAAAAGCAGACGCATACAGATATCCCCGTACAGGTCAGTGTAGCCCAGTGCTGCCTACACTGTGCACATGCAAAGACTTGGAGCAGTTATATGTGAACATTGATTTTGACTTCCTTACTTACAGGTAGCAAAAATCCCCAGGCTACCCTCAAACTGGCAGAGATCAAGACAGACCAGCAAGGAAGAGTGAGTCTTCCACTACCTGTCTTTGTCTCTTTTTGCTTCTCTAAAAATGATAGTTAGGCGTTCCTAACGTGTGTTTATGGTTGCACCTACAGATTGTGAGCACACAAGATAAAGAGCTGGTCGTCCCCTTCACCTCTTTGTTTCCTGGGACAGAATACATCGCTAGAGTCGGATGGACGAGTGACGGAAAATAGTGAGTGTTGCTAATAAAGACTCGATGATGCTGTGATTCTCAAAATAAGCCACCAACATATATACTGCTATTGGGATTAATATTGCAACATTAATTGGGACATGTGAACACGATGATATATGTTTGGGTGCCCTGAATGTTTAAGAATAGCTAATTGAAACACTCACAAACATTTATTTTGTGTATTTTCAATCTCATAGAGCTACTCTTCAGTTCATAACCTAGAGTGAACCGTTTCCCTCTGCGGAAGAAATTGTTCAATATTCGTAATACATAAGTGTCCGAAATGTTTCTGATTTTCATAATAAACATGGTTGCTCAAAGTTGAGGCAAAATGCAAAAAAATCAGTCCAATTTTGTCTGACTTCAAGATTTCATTGTGTTTTTTTAAAACATTTTCTGCTTTCTGTATGAACCGAATCTTAACTGGACAAAGTGCTTATGTTTATGATTTTGTGTCACATAATCTTTTGCTTGCTCTGTGTCCCCCTAGTGGCTGGGCAGTGCTACTGGACCGCAGTCAGAGAAAACTACAGCTGGTCCTGCTGCCTCCGGCCCTCTTCATCCCAGTCACAGATGACCCAGCTGAGCGGCAGGAGAATCTGGGGGCAGTGCCCAGTAATACACAGCCATACATAATCCATGAAGAGACTACAGACGTATGGATTAATGTAGGTCTTTCCACATGGTACACTCTTTTGTTACCCGAGATCTAATGTCTGTCATGTTTCTAATGAGCTAATTGTTGTGGTTGTGAATGCTTTAAGGATTCAGTAACTGACTAGTCTTCTCTTTTGTGCAGGTTCATGATATATTCTATCCTTTTATTCAAACGGCAGAAGATGAGTTTACTTTCATTTGGGTGAACGAGTCAAAAACAGGTTTCAGCCATCTGTATAAAATCACATCCCTGTTACAACCAGGCGGCCATTGTTGGACGGAGGACTACCAACAGATGGACGGTAAAAGAATAGCAAATGCTCTTTCATCTCATCTTTCCTTTGAAATATTAGTTGTTTATGTCAGTGTTCGGTGTGTCAGAGAGGATGTTGATTCTGTTATCTGTTCTCTCCAGGAGACTTCAAATGTGCAATCAAGGAGGAGGTCACGTTGACCAGTGGAGAATGGGAAGTGTTGGCAAGACATGGTTCCAAGGTTAGACAAAGTCTGTCTGAAAAATAATGATAAGATGTAATTAGAGGTTGTTTACATCTGCTGCAGATGGAGGATCATTGTGCGGCTGCATTGTTCTAAATCGGTTCCAAAAATACTACATTAGTCATTAAGTGTGAATAGGAACACCCTCAAACACTGTTAAATCCGTTCAAACTCTTGTGATCTTGTGAACACGAGTAACACAGAATTCCGTTAATATAAGTGTCAGTTGCTCCTTCATCTCTTTATAGTACCTTTCAGTATTGTGCTTCTGCCTCTTTGCTATTGTCTTTTCAGTGTCTCTTAATGTTTCTCCTTTTAGATTTGGGTGAATGAGGCATCAAAGTTGGTGTACTTCCAGGGCACCAGAGACACTCCTCTGGAGCACCACCTGTACGTGGTCAGCTATGACTCACCTGGCGATGTGGTCAGACTAACCAAGCCTGGCTTCTCTCACAGCTGCTCTGTTAGTCAGGTAAACCATGGATTAGTTTCCCTGCTCATCCAAATACATACATGCACATTTCATTAGTCCATTCATCCAGTTGTTTATTTATCCATATTCATAAGAGCTCACAACGTTGTTGAGATATTGCTCTCAGTACAGTCTGGGGTATGTATTTTATAACGTAAATGCTTTAGTAAAGGAAATGTTATTCCCACAGTGTGGTTTAAAACATAAAGCAGATTGTCATTGTAAAAGATGTAGTTCAATGTATTGTAAGTTATACATCATGACCTAGAATAAAACTAAATCACAATGTGACTAAAGGGGTAACAAAACTTGGGCAAATTGTGATTCAGTGTGAATGCTACAAATAGGAGATTTAAGAAGTTAAAGCACCTTTTGAAACCTGAGGAAAGCTGTCAAAGCCAGGGATTGTTTGGATAAGCTGCACTACATGGCCTAAATGTTGTCTGGCTGTCAGCAGTATTGTACAATGCCGGTAGCTCATGTTGGGCTTTTAACTCTTCCTCGTCCCTCCGTTGCTTTTTTAACACAATTCTTTATTTTTTTTTAATTTGGGCTTTTTTTTCCTCTCTTCTTTTATTCTGCAGAACTTTGACTTTTTTGTCAGCCACTACAGTAATGTGAGTACGCCTCCATGTGTCCACGTCTACAAACTGACCAGCTCAGAAGGTGACCCACTACACATGGTACCTGATTTCTGGGCCAGCATGATGGAATCGCCAGGTAAACAGGATGTGATGTAACAACCGCCATGCAGTAGTTCCCTGATGTTTTCAACCTGCAGAGTTTGTATTTACATTGTCAGGCTTGCTAAAGTCTTATTTGACAGCAGTCTGGCCAAGTTTGAAGGTTCCAACTATCTGTGCTTTTATTTTTGAAACAATCAATGGAGCTGAGACTGTAGGGGGACGGTGAGGTCTGGCTTTCATTAAATCAAGGACAGTCGGTTCGATCCACAGCCGCGTCCTCCAGACAACCCTGACAGAAATTCAATAATGTGGTGCTCAAACACTTTAGTCATTAAGAGCGATTTGAGTCAGAGTTGATTGTCGTTTAGGATTCATTAAAAGTACCAGGAGGGAGAAGGTTGTGCTTTGTCATTGTTTTTTCCAAGTTTTTCTGCTTTGGTGGAAGTGTAGGGGTCAAAGAGTAACTGCCAACCTTTATTCTGTGTTCTGTCACACGACGAGCAACAATTGATATGTTTTTGTTTCATCCTGTTTACATCTGCTGCTACATTCACACCGCTTTACTCGAGTAAGTTTAGTCACTTTATGTGGTTAATTTGAGTCATTCGCGTTGGAGAGGGGTGAGAGGTGGGGGGGGGGGTGATGTATCTGAGGTTGGTGGAGGATGTTTTACCTTTACACCTGACATTCAAATTCTGATACTGTTTTGCTCTCTATAGAAGCCCATTTCCGCCACAAAAAAATGTCATAATTATGACAACAAAAAATAAGTAGTAATTATGACCAAAAAAAGGAATAATTATGACAACAAATTTTTGGTGGAAATGGCTTTTTTCATAATTCTGACATTTATTTATTTTGTTGTGGCAGAAATGGGCTTTCATAGGTCTCCCATAGTCCAGCCAGACTTTTTTTATCTCCCTCCTTTAAAGTTCCACGAGGCGTTGATCCCCGATAGTTTGGGAACACGCTAACCTAATGAACACGTGTGTTAATATGTCTTCCAGGTTGCCCGGGCGATTACAATCCACCTGAGATTTTTGACTTTCCAGGGAAGTCGGGCTTCCAGCTTCACGGGATGGTGTACAAGCCTCATAACCTGCTTCCTGGCAGGAAACACCCGACGGTTCTCTTTGTGTATGGAGGCCCACAGGTCCGTGGATGTATTCAGTTTATTAGTTGTGTTACAATGGAGATAAAAACATTAAAGAAAAACATTTAAAACAATTGTGTGTGTATGTTTTCAGGTGCAGCTGGTGAACAACTCCTTCAAGGGGATGAAGTACCTCCGTCTGAACACGCTTGCGTCACTGGGCTACGCTGTGGTCGTCATTGATGGGAGGGGTTCCTGTCAGAGGGGCCTTGAATTTGAAGGAGCACTGAAAAACAAAATGGTAAAGTATTAAATCTATTCAGTCAAAGAAAACAACTTTAATTTAACATGATGCAATGACATAAAACATGCACAATTGCTAAGTAACTCAATTCAACACTTGTCTCTTCAGGGTCAGGTGGAGATCGAAGACCAGGTGGAGGGGCTGCAGTACGTAGCGGAGAAGTTTAAATTTGTGGACCTGAGCCGCGTCGCCATTCACGGCTGGTCCTACGGTGGTTTCCTCTCTCTCATGGGCCTCATTCAGCGACCCAATATCTTCAAGGTGAGGACACTTTTTTTGTCCTTCAGCCCTTTTATCCTTAAACCAAACACTCGCACATTTTCTCTCAGTGAGCATTCGCTGATAGGGATAGCTTTTATCACTATGGCATGCACTTTAAATGGACTTCATTGCCAAATTCCTGAAGTAGAATGCTTCAGTTGAACTTGTGATGTAGTTGCAGCTTACATCCACATGGTGTCTGTGTTGCACAATCTCTTGCAAATAGCCTTTATTCACTAAGTAGATTCATATATAATTACATGAGCTACAGGGATTGAACGTTTAATATACCAATGTTTCTTTTGGCTGAATGTATATCCAACTGTGCCAAAAACAAAAAAAAGGCCCACAGCACGTACTATAGAATGATTCAGTGAATCTAATCAACCACCTTCCTCTTGTGAGTGGCCCTCTAGAGTCTTTCTGCTTTTCCATCTGACTGCATCGTGTTTCCCTGCCAGTTGGCTATTGCAGGTGCGCCGGTGACGGTGTGGATGGCGTACGACACCGGCTACACAGAGCGCTACATGGATGTGCCTGAGAACAACCAGCAGGGCTACGAGGAAGGCTCCGTGGCGCTGCATGTGGACAAGCTGCCCAGCGAGTCAGTACTCGTACTTGAAACTTGCAATTTAACCATGCTGCGTGTAACTGCATAGATATTTGTGCATGATTCCCTGTCAAGTCGAGCTTCAAATCCTTTGAAAGACCCTGACACATAATTAATGATTGGAGCATTCTGTCTCACATGTGGAGAAGCCATTCTTTCACCAAATATTTGCGTTGGAGTCATTTTGGTCCTTGACCTAAAATATGATTTATGAACCTTGACGATTTGAACTGGAAGCAGTAGCAGTGCTTTAATGCAATCATGTCCATGCTGTGACGCTAGTATTTGTTCAGGTATAAACATGTTGGTGATTTGTTTTTTTTGCCTTGCTAATTAAAAAGGACATCTTCACTCTCTTCATGACCGCAGTTATACAAATGTAGAAGGCCTCAGTTTTAGGAACTAATGTCCCCCGAGGGCCCGACATACCGCATGTTGGAGCTCTGCTCCGTGATGCTGGAGTGGCTTGCAGCTGCAGTCTTTCACCTTTACTATATTAACTTCAATAAATCTGTGAAGGCTTTTCCTTCTTTTTTTTTTAAATCCCAAAGGGAGGAGGAGTCTTTCTCTACTGCACAACATGTGTTTAATGGTTGTCTTACCATTGGATGGAAGCCCATCGTAATGTAACCGTGTATTCTTTGTCATTCCAGACCCAACCGTTTGCTGATTCTTCATGGATTTCTAGATGAGAACGTGCACTTTTTCCACACCAATTTCCTAGTGTCGCAGATAATCCGTGCTGGGAAGCCCTATCAGCTTCAGGTTAGCACCACAAGCCTTATTCCACCCACATAACAACTGTTAATACTATAAATGCCAGGATACATACATGTATCACGTATCAGTCTGTAATTTAGTTGCCTTATTTAAATGTTTCAGGTTTACCCCAACGAGCGACACAGTATTCGCTGCCCTGAGTCTGGAGAGCACTACGAGATAATGCTGCTGCACTTTCTACAACAATACCTCTGAAATGAGACGACAGGGGAGCAGTGAAGTCTAGTTTCCCCTCTGTGTCCTCCTTTTACGCCTCCAGCTCACCGGCCATCTTTACTCTCCCTCACCTCTCCACCCAAAACCCGAGTCTCCGACCGTTCACGCCATCATCGAGCGAGCGTCAGACGCTCTTGCAGCCACAACCCACTCTCTCCTATAAAGGAGTCGCACGACCTTTCCATTACACTTCCTTCTTTTGCTCGTTCTGTCTCATGTTGTTACTTGCTTGTTTGCTCTGTCTTCTCCATGCCCCCCCCCCCTCCCTCTGTACAGTCCGGGGTATGGGTTACGAGCACAGATATTTGGTGTCTCACCCTGAAAGCTGAACAAAGACAAGGAGAAACATTAGCAGGCTGTGTCACATTGACTCATCGCTCACCCGCATCCTCACCTCTGTGACCCGTGATGGGTTTTTGCCAAATGTTATCGTGCCCCCCCTCCTCTCCCCCCTGCTCTAATTGTTTTATTCACTTGAGTTAGTGGAAGAGATGGGATTACAGTTCACAGAAACGAAATGGAATTGACGCGCATATTCGCAGACATGAGCTCACACACTATACATATGTAAAATACATACACACTCAAGCACACAAAGAATTGCAATATCCATACTGATCTGGGGGGTCTCGCAGTTTGTGTAACAATGAAGAAAGAAAGAACACTGAGATTATTCTGCTGTCCACTTGTTTTAAGTGTGTTTAAAATAAAATATTTTATGGATTTTTATTCTTTTTTTTTTTTTATTTTTTTTTTTAATAAGTGCTCACATGAGCTGGCCGCTCATTGATATTTTTGCTCCGTTCTTTCCCCTCACATTACATTTCTTGAGATGTCTGCTTGCCTTCTTAACACATAATTTATATTTGCCAAAGTACCTCATGACCCTTGATCATGCTGGTATTTCCTTTTTTTACTGCAATAAAGACAACAGGAGGGTGAGCGCTGGAGTCTTACAACAGCTTTGTACCACCGGAATAAAATTTGTACATGATGAATAAATGTATCAATCAATCACACGTTCTCCTTCACGACTGTGTTCCTATTCGAGTGTAACTCCGAATGATCCATGTCACGTGATTGTTTTAACTTAGTTTCATGTTGTGCATGCTTGTGTTTTCTCCTACTGATCGTCCTCTCAAACCACAATGATGTCGCTCACCTTTTTGTCTTCTTATTCACATCAGCAGCGCCTGGAGATGCACCGGTGCTGCAACAACAAGGGCTCCCTAAGCGCGCCGCACCAAGTGAAGCTGCAGATGCTCGAGGCGCTCCTGTCGCCTTGCTTTGTTGCCATGGTTACCTTTTTTATAAATAGGGTGCTTCTCATCGTGAGGAATGCCTAATGTTGATCTGAGTTCAGATGAATCACCTCACACAAAGGGCCTGATGCTCAGCCTTCGTATGAACCGTTGAGAAATTGAATGAGCGTGTTGTCCACAATGTGAGAGTATTGCTTTCAGATGGGGAGAATATGGGATACTAAACTGCTATGCTGTAGTGTGTGTGTATATAGATATATAGATATATATATAGATATAGATATACTTCTCTGCAAGTAACACGTGCCGTCCCAACGTTTTAAATTCCCACATACTGTGGCAGCCAGGCATTGACTTTCACCGATGTGCCGCAGGGAGAGGTCGGGTCAGAGCACGCTCCGTCAGATCAGGTGTTACAGAGGTTGATCCTGAGCGAGGCGGATCAGGAGGGATGAAGCACTTTAGCAGTAAGCCCAACAAGGAGTCAGAAAGTGGGACACTGAAAAAAATCGAAGCTGACACCTTGAAGCTCCTGAAGTTTGTCTCCACGTTATGTAACTAATCTGCTAAAGAGATACTAGCGATCTGCCACGTGTGGCTCCATGAAAGGCTTGTGTGTCCAAAGAAAGTCTCACAATCCAGATTTCTGCACGTAAACTATTAATAACAAATGAAATATTGTTTTTTTCAGGATTCATGCAGTATCAAAAAAATCGTATGGTGACACTTAAGTGTACCAAACTGTGGAACCAATTTTGTCTCCAGACCTCTTTTTCTCTGTGTTTGAGTCATTGTACCCCAAATTAATTCCAATACTTGTGTTTATTGTATGTATTTGTTTAGCAAAGTCTTGGGAAAAAAATGTATATCTGCAAAAAAAAACACTTTTAAAAGATATTTTGATCATAACTATGAACATCCAGCACGATATGAGCTAGATTCCCTAAAAATGTCTCCTGGAGCATCAATAAGACACTTTTTTGGAAAGATTAGGGCCTAAAAAAATCAGAATCTGCAACATAAATCACAATACAACAAAGACTTGGCCTGTTAGGAAGGAGATTAGTCCAAAAACGGTGTCGTTCGGTTCAAAAATAGAAAAAAATACTTATTTCATGTCTGAATGGGGCATGCTGGGACTTAAAATGGGAGCAGGAGGATTTTCACGCATAGTTTCCAAAAGGTTAAACCAGTATTTGCTTCTGTGATACTTTTGTGAATTTCTGTGTTAGTTATGTTGTCATCGGACTGTTTGATGCTGATTTAACCACCACAAGTTGTATTTGTTGCAAACTTGTCGAAGCTGTGAAAGTCAAACAGAAGAGACGGACACAAAGCAATAATCGTTTAAATCAATTTTATTGGCTCACTATGGCCCCAACCATGGTTAAAGTCTCTTAAAAAACAATTTTACATCTGGCAAACACAACAAAGACAATATAAATTACAAACAGGTAGCACCAGAAATATATATATATATATTTTTGTGTATATACATATTGATTCTTTAGCATTTAAATAAGAAAAGGGAACATCTACAATAACGATCCTTCAAGTCACAAACACAACAGATAATGCTACAATAAATCAGTAACAGTTATATTTCTGAAAAGACAGATAACAATCCTTCATACACTCTGTACAAACCGTGCCTCTCCTATTGAAGTCAATGTGACTCAACATCAAAATCTCCACCAAAAAATTGAAGCTGGTGAAGAATATGCTTAACTTGATTTAAAATTGCAGACAGAAAATACATCGTAGGAAAGGTTGGAATGCTTTTCATCGCCTCACCAACACCAATTCAAACACAGTTTCTGCTTTGCGATCCTAGTTTACAGTGATTCATAACTTTACGTCATGCTTTTGAACATGAATCTCATCGTTCCATGTGGAAAAGTCATAACTTGGTCCGCACCATTGGGTTTTTCATTTCACTCCTCCACGCATACTTTAACCAGCCGTTCTTAATCAGTTCGGAGCCGTCAGTGCGGTTCACTTGCTCCAAAACCACAACCAAACCCTCGAGCAGCCCACATACACAGTTGACTCCACGTGTCAGGTGATGCGTCTCTACTTGTTGGAGATCTTTTGTGGCTTGGAGCGCGGCGGATGGGCCGGGACTCGCCCTGCGATTCTCTCCTGACTGAGGGGCCCCCTTCTGCTGCGTGCCGACAGATGGGATCAACTGCAATGGTACAACATATGAAAAACTTTCCACTGAAGGTTTTCATTTGTTCCTTCTTTTTTTTTTCATCGGTGGCTGTAGGTGCAGAGAGGAGGAGGAGGAGGGGGAGGAACAGAGGGGGAAGAATAGAGCAGCGGAAACCTGGAACTCGTTAAATGTGAGTCCTTTTAGCTTCTATTCTGAGGGGCCGTGGCTCTGGTGTGAGGTCTTCCTCGCGGGGAGACAAAATGGAAACCTTTAACTCATCAACCAAGCACCGAGAAAAGAAAGAATAGTCCAAAAAATGTACGTCTTTCCCTCCCTCGTCTTTGTCTCGACTTTTTCTTCCTGTCTCTATCTGTTTATGACTTGTTTGCGATCACAGCGGGGGCGATCATCATCCGGCTGGACTTCAGAGGGTAGTAGCGGCCCCTCCAGGTCTTCCAGAAGATGCTCTGCTTCCTTTGGTCCCGCTGCTTTGGAGGAGGGCTCTGGAAGTATCGCCCGTTTAGGTTGGAGCGACCGCAGTTACTGAACCACCAGCCGCCTGGACGACAAGACAAAAGGACGACGTTATGTTGGGTGCCCGGTCCAAAAATAGAAACTGGAAAGTAGACTAACAAATGCATTTCTGCTTGTGATTTATCATTTGCTACTTACCAGAGAGGTGCTTGGCGCAGTTGGTGTCATTTTTCTGGTCGTTGTCTTGGTCATGGGTGGAGAAGGGCAGGCCCGCGGCGGCGTCGGTCACCAGGGAGCTCTCCAGAGGGCTGGAAGTGTCTGTCTTCTGAATTTTTAGAGAGTACTTGGTTTCTTCTCCGCCCAGCTGGAAGGGGAGGCGGACAGACGCGAGATCACCGCTCCAGTCAGACAGCTGGATGTTGAGGATGTAGCCGCCGTCTTTAGCAATGGAGTGGATCTTCTCTAATCCCAACCAGAACTCTCCTGGAGGAGAAAGCAACGAAGGGAAATGGTGAGAAATGTACCCAGAGTGGAGGCCGTGACTCATAGATACTGTGTTGACTTCTGTTTGGCTTTTGATCCAGTTCAACCATTTGGAAACTGTGCGTGGAAATTCTCACGCGCCAATTGTAAGGCCCAGCATGCCCCATTAAGACAATCTTTTGGCATAAAATACGTAGTTTTCACAGTTTTTTTGACTGCAACTCCTTCCTAACAGACCAATACTTTGTTTTATTGTGATTTTTGTGAGAGATTCTGATTCTTTAGGTCGTAATCTTTCCAAAAAGGTGTCTCATTGACCGCTCCAGGACGCATTTTTGGGGAATCTGGCTCATATCATGCTGAATGTTCATAGTTACGATCAAAATATTTCATAGAACTTTGTAAAAGGGTTTTTTGTTTGCAGATGTACATTTTTGTCCCAAGACTTTGCTGAACAAATACATACAATAAACAAGTATAGGAATTAATTTGGGTTTCCTCAAACGACTCAAAAACAGGGAAAAGGAGGTTGGAGCCAACATTGGTTCCACAGTTTTTCTCGGGTTAAGCTCATCAGCGATAAGTTGCTTTCAGGGCGACGGATCCTGCCCTCTGATGCAGTGGTTGTAAAAGACAGTAATGCCGTGTGAACTAATCTGACCTCTGGCTCGGCCAGTTAGCACCTGTTTAGTTAGTGAGAGTGAGATCAAAGTCAAAAGAGCATTTACCATTCAAGCTGCCAAAGCCGTTTTCGTAGGCATGCCATAACTGGTCAAAGTCCACTGAGCCATCTTGGCGACTTTGGATCACTGTCCATCCGCCATCTGGAAGGAAAGACAGAAACAGAATGATTAGAAAAAGTGCTCACTGATTGTCTAAGTGCTCAGCAGCGGTTGGCTAATCTGCACTGAGAAAGACACAAAGGGCAAAATGTGGAAAGGTTTTCACTCCACTTACCAGCTGTCATTTCACAGAACACTTTAAAGGGCTCTGCATTGATCGGCTGGATGGTGTAGACCCCACTGCTGCTCTCTCCTCTCAGGAACAGCTCATGACAGTCGGATGCCATCTCTAGAAGAAGAAGAAGAAGAAAGGGAAAAACCATGTTTAGACAACCAGCTCCGTAAAGTGTCGCCGTGACCGCCGTGTCACCACACGGCTGGCGATGCTATTTACACGACACACTTAACACGTGTTTCACTCCATCTTTCCTCCCCTGAACTCTGTTGCGTGTAAAATGATCCTTGAAAGTTTGCTGGGCCGCTGCCAAATCCCAAGTGAACTTGTTTACTCTTTCCTGCATTCATAAGTAGGTCATGAACACTTCAGGAACATCTCAGCGACACGTTTTTCCACATTCCGAGAGCAGAGTGCTTACAAATACTGAACAACCGAGTTTATCTGGATGTCTGGAGATATAAATGTGTACTTTATAGAGCCCTTGACTCCGCCTTAACAAGCGGGACAGGGTGAGAACTGAGTGTCTTGGATCTAAATATGACCTTTCTCCCAGTTCCCAAGCAGACTTCCCTCTTTACGGCCTGCCTTGCCTTCCACGGGCTATTGAGCGGCACACACGACTCCCATCCACATTCCTCAACCCCCCTCCTCCCCGTCGCCGAGCCCCCTCCTCCCCGGCTCGTCACACCTCTCTCGCATGCACAGCAGCCAGTCGGTGACGCAGGAGTGCATGGGCGCCGCGTGGCCGCTGCATGCACGGGGAGTGATCAGAGGGCTGGTGAGGGGGGTTTAGGGACATCGGAGAAGGCCGTAACACAAAGCAGGGGGACTCCAGAGCACAGGACCGAGAGCATCTCGCCAGTAAGATGGATGGCATCATCTTCTGATGCGATTTAAAAGATTTAAACATTAATAGAGTCCTTTTCCTGAGAGGTATGGGGGTTCTTGGGGGCTGGTTGTGGTCTGCCTCAGGGTCAGGGGCCTTTCCAAACTATGGCACACTTCTTAGTCATTACAATGTAAGAGAAGGTGGAGATGGAGGTGGGGGACTGTGTCGTGGTGGGGGAGGAAAGCAGATGATGAGTGAAGAGGAGGAGGAGGGATGTCTGACTCCCTGACAGATCTAGGGGAAAGGTTGCTCATTCTTGAGGGTTATACAAATGTTTGTTTGACTCAAAAATCGTCTTAAAAGGGGGCGGAGCCGAGAGCCTTCAAGTCAGTACAGGATATCTGTAGAAAGTTCACAGATAAATATAGACCGCCGTTTCCCATTTCCCCTTGTTTTCCCTCCTTTTTCTCTTGGCTCATGCACATGGACAGTAATCTGAGGAACATTGCATGCTGGATTTGTACAAAGCCGCCCCTCATCGTGTCCAGGTCCCCCCCTCCTCCCCCCTCCATGCGGCGCTCCACACCACAGAAACCAACGCTGTGAGTAATCCTGTTAAACTGTGAGACCTGACTGAACACTCAGTGACAAGTAAACTTTCCCCCAGTTGAAACATTGCCAGAGAAACTTGTGTCTTTTCCTCAATCCTCAAATCCTGCTGATGTCAGTTCTCTGAGGTGTTATTGTGATTGCTCTTAAATCCCACCTCCGCCACGTTCACCTTTCACCTACTTTTCATCTCTGGCCATCAGAAACGGAGCGGTTGACTGTGTTCTGTAATTTATTCCATAATTTATCTGTATTCATTTTTTATGTGCCATTTCCATTTGGATACATTCCTGTTTTATTTAAACTGACTTTCAGTGAGACTGATGTGAGGCGGGTGAGAAAGCTGAACGTGTGTTTAAATTCTTTCCTGTTGGTGTGTGTCCAGTCCAGTGAAGTCTGGATGAAAGCATCCATTATGTCTGCAGACACGTTCAGATGGAAGCAGCAGCTGCACAGGGCATCATTTACTGCCTGTAACAATCACTGTGAGCCACAGTGTGAGGGGCATTGACCAAACTGGGTCTCATTCTGACTATGTCCCTTTCTTATGTGTTTTTCTTTCATTATTTATGTCCCTGTGATTGGAAAAAAACAGCAATAAAGATGGATATTATAGTTTATAGTTGTGAAAAGTAAGATGTCTACTTTTTTTTTACAAATGTAATTGTGCTAATGGTAACATTTCACAGGCTATAGGAACAGCTTCTACAAAAAGGTTCACCATATTTTGGCGTCACGCTGAGCAGGGAAGCTTGTCCCAAAATGATTAGATTCCTTGATTTTAATTGCTAGTGATTTGAGCTTCTTTGTATAGCCTTACTAAACAGATGGCCAGCCACATTTGGCGTCAGATTGTGTACAGTCGACTTAGGACAGTGTCAGGAGGGGATTTGTGCCACTTTCTGGCTTTACTTACCGACTGGCGAGTCTTGTTGCTCGGCTGCACCCCGTTGCGCGTCAGTGTTGCTGCTCCGCGCGGACGTCCTCTGTCGTGACTGCTGCACCTGAAGATGGGAAAAAAAAAGATATGAGATTGCAGAAAATTTGACAAACATGTGAAAAAGCTCATGCGCAATGTAGATGCGTGAGTTTGCACGTCGTCGTTTCGCAGCAGGGCCTCCTCCTCACCTGACTCTGCAGGGTCCGGATGCGCACGTTCTGCTTGTCGAGCTTATCCTGCTGGAGTCTGATCCGCTCCATCAGGTCGTCAATGCGTTTGTTCTGAGCCTCCAGCATCAGCTGACAGAAAAAAATGAAATAAATGTAAAGGAACCACTTTTTTTTAAAGCATTTTAACAACTTGATTCAACACGGTGCCTGTGCGTAAAGTATGGCCGCGGAACTTTGGATGGCATCACCACAATTAACAGAACAAACCGGCCACTTGCAGGGATCCATTGAAAACCCCTCCGAGGCATAAACCCTATCGGCACATTTCCACTCCTCGAAGACAAACACTTGTTCTTTTCACGCGTCTGTGGCGTGATATGTGTTACGTAACGCTCGTAACGCCTCCCAAGCTCACACACTGTATTGTAAAACAGGACATGAAAAGAATGCGCAACTAACCGCCTCTCCACTGTGCCATATGGCCCAAATGATCTACAGGTTGTAAAAATGTTCCAGCTGGGAAGAATTATCCACACATTCTTACAGCTGATGCGTGCAGATCTCTTTGTCTGGTCGCCTTTGCGTGTCCCTGCACGTACTGCACGCTCTCCCTTAACCTGCTGCGTGCCCTTTGTGCATTTTGATTCAGTGCCTTTGAGCTCCCACAAAGGTCCAACGGTCCATGTGCACTGTACATCCAATAACTTGAGTCCCGTTAACCATCTGCTGCAGTAAAACTACAGTTTGTACTTTGTGAGGCTTCTATTGAACGTATGAGTATGATCATGACGTCTTGCATACAGTGGTGAGCTTCATTTAGACATATATGTTCTTCCCAAACTCACTCATTTAACTCCCTTTATTTAAACAATCAAAAAACCATCAACCAGAAACTCGCGTCCTCACCTGAATGTTGCGCGCGTCACTGTTGTTCTTGGCCCCCGCGTCGGTGTCAGGCAGCGGCGCGCCTCCCTGCAGCATGCTGTCCACCCTCTCCTCCAGCCGGCTCATCCTCTCGCTCGCCGTCCTCCTCTCGTGCTGCATCTCCTCCGCCTTCTCCCGCAGCTCGGCTGTGACATTGAGCAGTTGGCCCTCTCGGTCCTCCAGGCCGTGCGCTCGAGCCTTCAGGGCCTCCCCCTCCACGCGCAGCTTCTGGCTTTCCTTCCCCAGCTCGGTCACCGTGCGGTTGAAGACTTTCAGCTTGGTGGAAATGTCCCTCATCTGGACTTTGGTTTTGTCCACGTGCTCCTTCAGCCCCTGGCCCAGCTGCAGCAGGCCGTGCGCGATGACATTCACGTCATCCCACGCCGCGTACTGTACCCGCTTCTCCTTGGCACCGCTGCCCGAGGATGAGCCCCCTTTCTTCTCCAAAGGGAAACCTGTGGCCATGAGCACCGCCAGGCAGAGAGTAAGAGTTGCCAGTGTTGTCTTCATTGCTGCTGTTGTCCTAAACGGTTGAGATTTTTTGTTCTAAAATTGTGTCTAATTTCTTGTTGCAGAAGTGTGCAGTTGCTTTTTTTTAATCTGAGAGCGAGGCTCCTGGCTGAATGAGCAGAGCGCCAGTGTTTTATAGGTTCACTGCCCTCAACTGTAAGCTGCAAGTAGCCTGCCATTGGCCAGCCGAGGAGAGGGAGGGGTGCAGTTACTCTCAGGTTTCTGTCCCTCCTCCTCCACCTCTCTCGTGTCCGAGGAAGAGGAGGAGGAGGAGGGACACACTACAACAAAAAGACAGGCATTCATCTGTGCACTGTGGGAGACGTAGTCGACATTATCTGGATTAAACAGTTGATATCCTCAGCATGTCTTCATTGTGAAGTATTACTGCATTTACACAAAGTGGAATGGGTTTCTGAATACATTAGTTGATCTCTTCACCAGCACAGAAACACCCTGACATTGGTTGAAAGTGAACTTCTATTAAGCTCATGACATAAAAAGGTGTAGTTGCTGGGAGACTTAATTCAATACACAATACATCTGCAGAGCTTTTTGTAACCTTGTGTAATTTCATTTACGGTAAACTGGCCTGGTTTGAACGGGAAGTCTGAAGATTACTGAATTATGAAAATGATGAAAGTGATGAATGCCATTGAGCTGTAAGTGGACCACACAGACTCAGGAAGCCCAGACTCATCCGCATGTGGAGGGGAGAATTTGAGCCTCTTTTCACCGGGCCATTAAATCACAGCCGTGAAGGGAAGATGTCCACGTTATTGTTCCAAATCTGTATCATCAAGGAAACTATAACACTAAATCTGAGATATTTTGCTCACAAGCCTAAAGAAAGAATTCAGGCCAAAATACAGACGTGCGCATGAATTAATCTGTGCAGCAAAAAATAAATACTAGTCAACTTCTGGTCATGGGAGGGAACCTTTTCCTTAATAAATTTGAATTATCTGTATATATATATAGATAGATAGATAGATAGATAGATAGATAGATAGATAGATAGATAGATAGATAGATAGATAGATGGATGGATGAGATCCTTTTTTGTTTGATCCAACAGGTATTGTTCAAAAGGTTTCCTAATAATCTGGGCGGTGGATGAAGTCAGTGACTCCGTGCAGCGTGCCAGGAAAGGGAACATGACTACAAATTGGCCTGAGGTGCTCCTCTGCAAAGCTCTACGGCCGGGCAGACGTGAGGACTGTGAGAATTAGGGGAAAGGTCACAACACAGAGAGCGCCCACATTACAGGGGGTGTAGGTTTTTTTTTTTTTTTTTTTACAACCTCGTATAGGCCTTGAGTGATCTGGTTGTGGGGCCAGACCACAAAGAAATAGCTGATTTAACCCTCTCGTGTCTGCGGCCCAGACTAAGTAGGTGAAAGGTAACTGGGAGACTGCTGACGGTGCTGAGAGGGAAAACTCAGTGCAGGGGAATTACATGGCTCTTACTTAATAGTCTAGACTGTAACAAACATGCGTAATTTCCCTGAAAGCCTCGGCAGAGATGTTTCACTTTGACAACCTCTTAATAAACAATACATCATTGTTTATCGCTCAATCTTTTCCTTTCAATATGAGCAACGAGGTCAGCCAAATTAGATTTTTTATCAACTGAAGTAATGATATTCTTTCAGTCAGCCAGCTTATCACTGAATGGATGTGTTTTGGATATATGTACATGTGATGGTGAAGTAGATCTAAGTGGTTGAAAGGTATTTGTCTGGTCACAGATACAAGCAGGGACATATCTCAAAAAGAAAACACCTGCTTCTTCAGAGACATTGAGTCACAGTTAAACTTGTACACAATCGTCTTTGTGCATGTACAGAATGTGCATGACTTATTGCATTTATTCTCTATGTTACAGAACTCACAGACAAACAATGATTCTTTAAAAGGCCATTACCTACTGAAAAAACATGTGATCTATTGGGTTCTACATGCTTATCATATTGTTCTTTAGGATATTAAAGGGTTCTTAATTAATGTTGGAGTTATTGGATGGTAGGGGATGGTATGAATTAGGAAATAAAACCTATGATCTGGGTGTGGGTTAGTTTAATCTTTTGAGGCACCTTTGTGTTCTTTCATGGAAACGGTTCATTATATTATTATATTTCTTCTATGGCATCACTCTGAAGAACCATTTTTGCTTCTCTTCAAGCATTATAATGAGGCCAAATAGAGAATAATTTGTTCTTCTTCATGGAACATCAGAGATATTTAGAAGTATAGCCGAGTGTCGAGCTGGTTGTCCAGGACCCCGTGATGTGATAAAGTGCATTGTGGGTTTTTAAAAAGGCCTCAAGTTGATTGTGAGACTATTTTATTTGTTTCAAGGTTGCAGTCGGTAGTCAAACTGTCTCGGAGAAATCAAGTTTGGCTTGAATGTGTTTTTTTACTATAATTGTGGGATGACTCATGCTTGTTTCTATCATGAGAAATGATTTTGTCATAAGACAAAATTGCACAACAATTCAACAACATATTGTCAGTCAATGTTATAAACACTTCTGACTCCTGTGTCAGTGGTGGATGAAGTGTTCAGATCTTTTACTTCAATATAATATGAAATATATATATATATATATATATATGTATATATATATATATATATATATATATATATATATATATATATATATATATATATATATATATATATATATATGCATATATATTTGCATTGAAAATGTTACAAAAGTGCAAAGAGCATTGTATACGTGTTGAAAGTGGGCGACCCAACAGGTCAACAGTCACATTGAGTCACAGTCGACTATACATTTACTTAAAGACAAACAAAGGGATTCATTGAATATTTGTTTTATTGTTTTTTTTTAAATAATGTGCAAGCGTCTGTCTCCTCTGTATCCTCACATTCAAGCTCTGAAGCCATACAGTCATACAGTCATGTGTCACTGATCATCACCGGATCCACACCTCCCCACAGCTGCTTATTACATTTCCAAAAATGGCCGCTCCCATGCCGAGCCGGCACGGTGACCTTTTACCCAGATTCCAAACACTAAACATCTGTAAATCCCAGTGCAGCCGCAGACTTAGTCGTGTACAAAGGATGGGAAGAGGGAAAAGGCCGTTAAAAAACCTCCGCTTCCCACGGACAAACTGTGATCTTTGATCTTTTCCATTTGGGACTATTTTATGAGATTTTTGAATTTTATGTTTCCTGATTATTTATTTTTTTTTCCCCGCTTGTGTTTGCCAGAAAGAAAAACTGAATTCATATAAAGAACAAACCTCCAATAAAATATTTGGACTCATTTTGAAGACGAAACTGAACGACATTTTGAGGAAAAATCCTGCATAAAGTTTGACTAAAATTTTTTTTTTTTTATCAGACTCATCTCAGCATGTGAATATCTAAATGAGACTCAATATTACAAGTCAGATAGGACACCAAATGACATTATCACACATAAACCATGTCTTGGGAATGTGTCACCTGCTGCTCACCTCACTTGACTTGGATTAAGCCAAATGTCACCTGCTTTCCTGGATGTTCATTTCTGATAGCATGAGATATTCGCGAGCAGCTGACTGCACGGTCACTGGGGCTCAGGGCGAGCGAACGGAGGTCATTGTGGGGATCGTGGAAGAAAAAGAAAACAGTCCGGATGGACTGGATGAATAAAACTAGAAGAGTTTCAGGGAGGAACACAAGAAGATGCTGCTTTTCAGGGGTGTCGTAACCGCTAATCATAACCATGACTGATGAAGAAATAAGATAAGATTTCCAGTTTTTTGGTGGGTGGTGTGGTCAGGCATGTGCTGAATATTAGATGCTTTATTCTAAACAGGATTTAGAGATTTTTGACTGTTTGCAACATGAAAAGTTGCAATGTTACACATTAACATGCACTCTGTTACAGTACGTGTCCCAGAAAACCTTGTCAGGGGATCACCGTGCACAATGCCAGGACCCATAAACTGGTTCACCGCACTGGAATGCAGCCGGAGTTAATCATTACACCTGCGTCTCCCTCTGCTAATGTGACAATGTCGCTGTTTTAACTTTTATTTTCCACTCAAAAGTAATGAGTTGAGTGATTTGCAGAGTACATGTTCTGTATTTCTATTGAAAGGAACGCACATTGACCTTGTAAAGTATGATTTAAATTGTACAGAAAAGCCTGACTGTCAAAAAAAAGAAGGCATTATATCAGTATGGACAGACTAGACAGCCATGCAGAGGAAAACCTTGAACCAGTTCCCGCTCTACAGTATATGGAGAACATCAGCCAGCCAGGAAAGACACACTACTGCCCCCCAGTGGTGCAAAGCGGGAGCAAATTCAATTTCTGGTTGTTCAGCCTGACCCTTGACCATAATACCACTGAGGCCCTTTTGGGGACTGTTCTGCTGAATACGACATGGCACCGAAGCAAATGAAAACCTTTTTCTTTCAGCCAGGTGGGATGCATTTCACCTCTGGTTTGGTTTCAGAGCAAACAGCGAGCAGGCGAGGAGGATATGAGAGATTTCCTGGGAGGACTCAGACATGCTGTTTCGGACAAGGATGGTCCATTTTTGGCATCAGCGTATAAAGACTCCTTCAGTTCCCACACAAATGTTGGACTTCAGCCTTTTTCATGAGGCCAACACGTTTACGGTCTCTGTGTGCTTTGCTTTTGTAACATCCTTTGGTAGCATGAGCAAGCGACAATTTCTTTTCATTGAGATCAAAACCAAAGTCACACAGGACGAGATGAAAGACAATGTGCCCCCCCGCCCGCCCCCGTACCCTGTTTGTGCAGCTGACTTAATTCAACACATATACACACTTCATACATGCATGTATCTTTTTTTGCATGCTATGATGCATAGTCGTCTCCTTTTACATTCCGTACATGCACCGACGTGTGTTACATGATACACATGTATGTGTTTTCAGCATTGCTTCTGCCTGACCGGTTCAGCTTTTGTTTACCATGAGATAGTTTTACTTCGTTCATGAGGCACAAGCTCCTGCGGATTGACTTCCCATATACATCCTCACTTCTCCACACTCTTCATGCTGTTTCCGTCTGTGCTTTCACTGCTCTTGGACTCAATGAGTGTCCCATCTGGCAGGAAGCAGAAAAGTACAGAATGTACATATATCCCAATTTGGATAATGTAAATATGTGTGGACCATGGTTGACCTCAGCAGCTGTGTGTGCCGTCAGTCCTTCATGGTGCTGGAAATCTATACTGGTTTACAGTATTTTTTTAGATAGGACCCCGAAATCGAAGAAAATAATATTTTGCGTACAATATTTAATTTCAAGGCGGTTCGGTATTAAATTGAATAGTTTACAGCAGTTACAAGACTGCTGTAAACTTGCTTAATATGTTTGACATGCAAGACATCATTCAAGCTGATGACCTGATGGCGGAAATAGCTGTCGCTCACTGAGGAATTATAACTGAGGTTTATAGCGAAGGTTCCAGGAAATACAATATTGCACATTCCCATTCTTGCTGAGAGTTAGATGAGAAAATTGATAGCACTCTCATATTGTTCCTTTAAATGTGCAGCTCCAGCTAGGGGACGGTTAGCTTAGCTTAGGATAAAGAGTGGAAACAACAAACTACTGGCCTGTTGGTTTTAAAATGTGTTTTTTTTGGTACAAATTCAGCAACCGGGACATAACGTGTTCATTGTGGAGTGGTAAAGGTACTTGATTTCAGAAAGAGCCATGTTTCACCCTGTTTTCAGTCTTCATGCGAAGCTCACAAGGTAAATGCCGCACTAGGGTTAGAGTTACAGAGACACATGACACATTTTGGAAATGAGATGTTATATATGTTTGTTTTAACGGCAGAGTTCAGGGTCAGGAGGTGAAGCGTGATGTGCTGTGGTTGTGACTAGTGTACCTTAGGATAGTTTAAAAAACAACAACGTTACATCTCAAACAATGATTGTCTTAAAGCCAGCTAGAAGCATGCTAAATGCTAACCGACCAGATAAACCGAGTGGCTGACTTATATTGTGCTTTGAGAGTGAACCTGGAGCAGATAGTGGATGACATCATGTTCAGACAGGTGAGTGTACAACAACAACAAAGCTGAACTCAGATGAGAACACAAACAACAACTTTATTAATACGCACAACGCGTAGATGTGACTGTGTTATCGATTAGAAAGTGAATACGCGTATTTCTCAAAAAATGTCAAAATAATCCTTTAACAGTGTACTAATGATTATGAACACACTAAAATATCAAATTATTTTTTCTCATAAAAACATCAAAAGCACATATTTAGGAACATAATGAGAAAGCCTGCAGTAGTACTCTGTTTGCTCAGATAGAAATCCCTCTGGAGATCAAAACAAGTTAGCAAGGTCAAGGATGAATTCCATGCTAAATGCCGTAGCCATAAATAACTCAAACTCCTATTAACATTGTCTGGGGATTCTGCTCCGATGAGCCAGCTGTGGGTGCTAAACGAGCTCTCCAGAACCCATCTCTTGCATGTCATGGACCCAAATCCTCAGATGTGATAAGCAGTAGCTATTTAGTCTCCACAGAGTTTCAAAGGACACATTTCCTCCTCTTTTTGTCCTCATAAATGATCCCCTTGGTGGTATGTACCACAGTTATTAAGCCTGGTTCCCATGAATTCCTGGCCTCCTGTGGAAATTTCCAACACGCATACTGTGTTTACCACAGAGTAGAGAGCACTCGAGGCCACTGGGTGTAGGTTACTGATCATAGTGATACAAATTGATTGCCCCGTTCATTTTAATTAACGGGAGTGGAGGTGGAAGCAGGTCGGATGGAGAGGCACTCGAACCGAAGAGGGATCTGATTGTGAATGTGGGAAAAAAAATGGTGCAACTGGCAGACAGCCTCTTACTGTTGAGTGCTCAGCAGCTGGTGGTTTGGAGAAGGAACATGAAGGAGGACTTGAATTACAAAGTGTTCCTCCAGAACAGTAGGGGATCTGACCTATGACTGCGCCACAGCAGCTGTGCACTCTTTAGCGCTGACATTTCTGATGACATTATACACTTTTATCTCTTGTTTTGGTTTAAAAAAGGACATCGCGCTGTACGTTTGTTTGCAGAATCCGTCCACGCCACGGTCTGCCAACACAGCACAAAGGCTGAGGTGAAACAGTGACACAATTTTCCCATTTCCTGCCCATAAAACCACGACGAACTAAACAAATAACACAAACAAAACATGTTAAAAAGGAGGATTTCATTGATTGTTAGGTTGTGTTCCCATCTGACAGAGCCCGGCTAGCTGTTTCCACCCGTTTACAGTCCTTGTGCTAAGCTAAGCTAAGATAATCGGCTGCTGGAGGTAGCTTAATATTTACCGTACAAACTCGAGAGTGATTACGATCTTCTCGCTTAACTCTCTGCCAGAGTGTGTATTTCCCTAGATGTAAAACTATTCTTTTAATGGTACCTTTATGGAAGTGTGTGGCGTTGTAGAGTCTGATTGTTGTTAGACACAAGAGGGGAGTTGTTTTTTTATAACAAGACATTTATTGGCCGAGCCACCTTTGCATAGGAAGAATTGATCCGATGCCACATTGAGTTAACGACCTCTGACCATCTGTTCTCTGCTGAGTCTCTAATGACTGCCTTTATCCATGTTAATCTCAAATCCCAAATCCTAATTGAAATTGAATGGCCTCACAAAGCGCTTTCAGCTTTGTGTTTTTGTCTGTTTTCACAAGTAAGTGTAGCAACAGGTTGTTATGGAGGTACGAGAAAACCTTTTTTTTTTTACTCCAACAGTCCCAGGATTAAATTAGCAGATGCAGTCTTGTTATTACTTTAGCATGTGAAGCAGTTTTAGTTAATCTAAATTGACCTGTTGTGGTATTTTGTGTTCTTTTGTCCAGAGCCTGATTTTCAACTTCTTTGTACATGGGTTGAAAATGCCAAATTTCCAACTACATTTTGCCCCTCATGTCCCACTAACTCACTGAGTAGATATAAACACTAGCATACATGACAGATCAAAACCTGTCATGGAAAGATGTTGTACATATTTAAAAAAAAAAAGCCTGTTTCCGCCACTGTGATTAAAAAAAAAGATACTGTTAGTCCTAAATATGAGATACTATCTCATAATTATGACTTAACTTTCTCATAATTTCGACTTAGTATCTCATAATTATGAGATGCTATTTTTTTCCTCAATTTTATTCATCACATTGGCGGAAACGGTCTTGAATAAAATCCCCCTACTAGCACTAAATCTAAATCTCACTAATTATGTTGTTTGTTTCCCCTGCAAAAAAAATCCAAAGTGTAAAAACAACAAGATAGCTAATTCCCCTTAATTCTCGTCCCTGTGCTAAGCTAAGCTAGCCGGCTGCTGATTATTATCTTCCCAACCCTTGCAAGAAGGAAAATAAAACGTATAGTTTCTTAAATGTACTATTCTTTCAGGCTCTCTTACTCAATCTCTCAGTGGAAGTTGCACCTGAAGCTATACGTTCAGATCACAGGTCTCCTCATGTGAAATACTGAAGCCTGAGCAAACACGCCCGATCGCATCGTATTTGCCCTCAGAGCCACAGCAGCAGTTTTCCCTCTGGAACAATGTGTGGCTGTGTAGTTGCAGTCGGTGCGCTGTGCGAGTATTAATGTCAGTCCAGGGGACAGAGTCCACAAAGATTAGTTTTTACAGTGTTTACTTAAGGGACGTGTGCTTCAGGGCTTCAAACCGTCTTTTCCTGTCACCCTGCCTCCACATTGACATCCCTCCAGGTCTCATTAATGCCAACAAGCATCTGAACCTGAGCTTCAGCCCACCGCCTTTTCTTGTCTGTCTGCACACCTGCTGTTTGTGCATTGACATTGTTGTGCAGGGACTTGTGGGAAGATGTGTGTTTTACAACCCTTCTGCATTGCAGGGGATGAAGCCTTCAACAAATAAATGAATTGCTTGTTTTGCTGACCTTCGCACAATGGAGCCTCCATCTAGTGCACTTTCGCTTACATAAAAGTACATCAAGTCATCCTTCAGGTTGTCTTCTCTTAGTTCTACTCTCTGTGGTATTTTATTTATTTTGTGTTTGAGTAGTTCTTGGCTTTTGCTCACACACATACACAAGTGTTTCTTTTCATGCCTAAATCCAAAGCTATTCGTCTCAAACTGTAACTTTTTCAAGATCATCTATATTTAAGCATTCTGAATCAGATGTACTGTTATTTCCTGGACCGCAGTGAATTAAAGCCTTGTGCTTCTGCAGGTAAACATAATTATCAAGTTTTGGCTGAGAAATGTGCCATGCACGCTAGGTTTTTAATCTTTAAATTCAACATTTTTCCCCTTTCCAAAGCTTCTGTCATTGCTTCAGGCCGTACACACTTGGCTTTCCCTCCTGGAGCCTAATTAGACCAACCTACAATTAATTGCTGCAAACAATGATAATCTTTTGGAGCGACTCGGTGTACTAAAGTTCAATGTTTTGGAGGGGCGGGGGGCAAAGGGGGTAAAAAAGTTTGAGAGGCGAGAGAGAGGGAGAGAAGGATCGAGGGAGAAAGGGAAAGGGGGAGAGGGAGAGAGAGAGTGAATGTCTTCTAGTTACCTTTGGAGTGATACTCTTCTTGGCATCCCTCTGCGTCCTGTGGGCCCCCGTTAGGCGATGTGAGGACTGTGACCCGGAGCGTAGCCGGGTTCAAAGTGTGTAAATCAGAGGCCTCTCTCTCTCTCTCTCTCTCTCCCTCTAACAGCTCCATGACCTCCCTGCCTGCTGCACATCCTGTTAACCAGCATGCGAGGAACAAGGCCTGCCGCCTCCTGCCAAGCTCCTCCAATCGCAAAGAAGCAACTCACACCAGCGCAGCGAGACGATCTCCCGCTGCCCCTCGTGTCACCGCGAAAAACATTTGTCACCGGGGTCATAATCCGTGCAGAGTTTTTAAAAGACTTGACTATACGTTCTCACATTTGTCAAACCTTCTGTCATGTAGTGGGAGAAAGGCATTCGGCAATTACTGCGCTTAGTTTGGAGTCTGCGAACCTTGTACATTTATTCCATTACATTCATTTGAGAGCTCGTCATATGGATCAAAGATGTTTATAATACATAATGCATCGTTACAGATAGTAGCACATAGGATAGGAAGTAGTACAAAGTGGTTTACCTTCATCAGCTTCAGCATGAAAATGCCGTCAACATGTCAACAGTAATATAATAATACTCTCAAAGGTGGTATTTTCTTCAATAATGAGTACTTTGATTATTCAAGTACATTTTGCTAATATTACTTTCGATCTTTTCCTTCAGAAAGTCTTAAAATGCAAGACTATTACTTGTCAATTTTACATTTTTGTACTGTTACTTATATTTAAATTTGTAATTATGTATTTCCAAGCCACTTTGGGGCATTTATCAATTGCCTATTTACACATCCAGCAGATATGGAGCAACATTGGCATTTATTCGTGTTTCTGGTCTCAGAATGTAAGTCCCAGCTCTGTGTTTGTTCTCCACCAAGTCAAAAATACTTCCTCTTCAGCTGTTAGTCCTCCACAGTGTTCACCAGCTTAATGAACAAAAATAATGAACTGAAAGGCACAAAAATTCTCAGACGATCCGAGAGGAATTGCACAATAATTTCAATATTTTAAAAAACACAAAGTGAGGATCTGACTACTTGATAGCTTATGCAGACGAGCAATAAATCACTTCACTTCTAAACTTCTCTGTCAGCATTATTATTTAGATTTCGTTCAAGCTTTAACTACAGATCAGTGAGTGAAGGCAAATGAGCAGCTACTACGCTTCTACACCTCGAGGCACAACGTCCTGGTTCTGATTGATGTTTGAATGTCTGGCATAAGGTTGCAGATCACCGATACTGCCTGCAGACAGACCGACGTGTCCACTGCAGATTGTTTTCCCCCGGCTGAGTGTGATCTTTGTGGCATGCATGAGCCGGTAAACACATTCCACCTGTAAGTCTAGATGGCTGTGCCATGAGAAATGAAGAGGTGTGGAATGATGATGACAGGGGGATGCAAAGTGACTAAGTTGTTGACTGTGAAGCCTTCCCAACAACATGGTTGGAACCTCCCTTTCCTTTTCTCATACTGTTTTTCTATCGAGAGAATGAAGCAGGTATAAGTATTCGAAAGCTTTGCTGCTTCGTGAATCATATATTCAGACCCTGGCTGTTTGTCTGATTTGCCTCAGGGTGCAGTGTGTCGACCACAGACTGCTTGGCAACTTGTTCACTTGTTTATTCTCACAAGTACCACTCGACGTGGACTCCGCTGTAGGTGAATGCCAGCATGTGGGCGGATCTCTGCAAGATGCTGTTTATCCTGTTTTGTAGCCTCTTTTCATACTAGATTTGTAAAGAAATGTCCCATTCTTGCCTCTGTCACTGTCTCTATTTCAAGTGGCAGCAAGCTTTGTCTTGGTCTCTATGTCTTACTTTAATTTAATGAATAGCTGAAGGTATACAGCATGTTGTGGGGTTTTCACATTACCTGCTAATGCTGTCTTGGTAAAAGACAGTCATCCTTTTAAGTTGGCCTCAAAAACTGCAGCTGCACCACTGTATGCATTACAGCACTTTATATATGATGGTGAATAATCTAAAACTATTAGAAGAACTAGTGTATTCTAAAACAACCAAAAGTCTGGGTCTTGGAACTAAACTTTTTATTTAGCACGTCTATTTTCCACTCGTGTGAAACATTTCCAATTGATGGTATCTTAAGGTTTCGTGCTTATTCAACCATAAAGACTGGTCTGATGATTAATTCACACAGCACTGAAAAGAAAAGGCAGGAACGAGTACAAGCCACTCTGGTGATTTACTGTCTTTGAACCTGCAAGTGGTGACGCTATCTGCAAACCAAAGAAAGCAAGTGTCGCTATAAAAAGTTGAATTGCGCTGTTCTGTGTACACAAGGCAGTCAATATATTTGTTATACGTGTTTTTTTTCTTTCGGTAACCATATTACTTATGAATACACTCACAATGCTGTTAAAAAAACTGTTTGTATCCATATCAAAGATGCACTGCTTTCACATCATATACATTGTTGATTTGACCACTAAAATAAATAATTTTGTCGACTATAGGTCGATTCACAGCTCTGTGCAAAGTAGGTCAAACTGAGATGGAAAATGAGGTCATTAAACCTACAGAATATATATGGCAGCAACTTCCCAACACATAACTCAAACAGTCTCTGCTTTCCTGTTCAAACACTGAGCTCCTTCATCGACCTCAAGATGGAACTCACCCAAAAAGCCTTCACGTTAAAAAACCACCAACAACCAAAGTTTATTAATATATAAATGTGTGATGACACATACATTTTACAGAGTCCTCGTGTAAAGGCTGAATGGTCTTTAGGTTGTTTGATCTCCTGCATTTAAACAAAGCGATGCTCGGCCAGGATCATCAGGATCGGATTTGGTTTAATACACTGAATGGTCCAAAGGAAACCGAGATTTAGAAATTAAAGCAAAGGAAAACTGCATAAAATATGCCCGGAAACATTTTAACAGATCAAGATCAAGTTAAGAAATGCAGTCCAAATTAGCACCAGTTATGATTTTCCTTTCATTCATTGGATTTATTGGAAGTTGAGGTTAGAGAAAAGCTTCTTGAACTCATCCTTCAAGACAAGACAAAACTGGATAAATTGTGTGTGTGTGTGTGTGTGATCAGTGGAGTCAACATGAACTCTGAAAGTAACTCAGAGTGATGCTGCCCTCTGTTGGTCAGAATAAATCCAGCACAATCTGAATCTTGTAATAAAATGTCCTTTTCTCTCTAGATGTCTCTGGAGAGAAAAGTGGACAGAAAGTCCATAATAATAAAGATAAGAACTGATTATTCCAAATTACCCTTTTTTGAAAGTTTGTTGGATTAGATGTGTTGATGTCTTAATGTGTCAGCGTCATTTCATGTTGTAATATTAAACTAATAGATTACATAATATTTGGGGGTATTTTTGCCTTTAATTGATAGTGAAGAAATAGGACAGAGCTAGAGAGTGACAAAACATGAAGGTACCAAGGATTTAACCCGGCAGGTTGAGGTGACATGGTATGTGTGGAAATTGACACTTTGGTACAAAGGTGGTCTTGTTTTACACTCTACTTATTTGTTAAACTTAAATTTGAAGTGAGATGGGTCGATGTACCAAAGACTAATATTAAAGGGTACCACAAGAAAAGCCATTATATTAATCTGTAACTGACTCTGCTCTTTAATACCATTGTGTGGAGTTTGTGAAAAAAATTAAAATGTTGTGAATATGTAACATAACCAAAGAAAAAAAGTACCGTTTTATCTGAACTGGGGAGTGGGCGTATAAAGTAGGATTGAATGTTAATACTTCTAGGATCATAATTAACTCGTTACTTCATTTTACAGCCATGTTAAATGTTTTTCTTGGACAATTTTAGCTTCGTGCTGGGCATCTATTGAAATTAAATAGGCTCAATGTGGCGCTTTGTTTAAAAATCAATAACTTGAGAATATTTAGTATCATGAATGAGTCCACAGTACATTTACAATTGTGTGCAGTCACACTGCCTCTACACCATAACCACAATTTAAAACAACCACCTATAACAAGAAAAAAAAACTTGTGCTTGACATGCAACCTTAAGAAACATCTACTAATCTTTGAGGAGGAAAATAAATACACATACACTGTGACTATACACAAACAGTAAACACAGGACACCCACTCATCTTAATAACCAAATTTATTTCAAAGCATCTGATCGGGTGAGATTGAAGGCCATGTCAAATGAAGCTGATGGGGGTCTTCTGCTTCACAGTAGTGGACTCCATCTCAGCTTCAGCAGACACTGTGAAGACAAGATACCAGTTACACACTCACACCATTTAAAAAACAACCATTTAACTTAACCAGCAAAAAAACACTTTAAATGCCTCAGGAACGAAGGGACCGACTAAATCTTAATTGCAATAGTGCGACTCAGTGATATTTCTGCTACCAATTGTGTTTATAAACTCGGCCAGCTGTCTGGTGAGGAAATTGCGAGAATAGGTCGTAGCCCTGGTGACCAGCTCAGAGAGCGAACCACAGAAGTAAACCCATGCGAGGACTGAAATGCACTGTAAACTACAAGTCACGCCAGGTAATGGAATTAAGATTTAGTTTTTTTTTTTTAAACAATTCCATTTTGTTTTGGGGTGGGTCATGATGGGTTCGCGGCAACACTGAAATGCAAAGTAACATTTTAAGCTGCAAACATCACAAGTGAAAGCATGTTTTTTTGCATGGTCGGGCTTCAACATGCAGTCGGTATTGCTTATCAGATGGAAGTCTGTTGGATTAAACCCATTTGCCAGTGGTAAGCAATCCTACATCATCAGGGCTCAGAGTTAGAGTGGGTTAGAAATACACTTACTAAGAAAGATGAACTGTTACGCAACACAATATAGGTCAAAATGCTCTGCAATAATCCTCCATTTGAGAAGATTAGTGTTCAGTTTTTGTAGACGCTACATCAAAGACCTGAGATTAAATTAATATGGCCATTTGGAGTCCACAAACTAGTGTTTTTGTATTCAAATTTATTAAGAGATGTTTAAGTTTTGTCCACGCTTTTAACATATAGAAGACAGGACATTAGAAAAAACTTTCAATACAATGCAGATTTTAGTCTCAAATGAAGACTTTTTATAGAAAACACTTGATGCCCCCTCATCAAGTTCTTTCTGGTCACTGACCATACACACGACACATTGTCTTGCAATACATCAAATGAGATGCAACTGATTATTTCCATTATCTATAAATTAATATTTTGTGTATTCTATTAAATGATACAAGACAAGTGCCTACTTGAAATGACCAGCCCAGACCAATCTTTAAATCGGCTGTCTTCAAGACGACCCTCAGTTTGGGTGATGTTATTGGCACTGTAACACCTAATGTTGAATGCAGGCCGTCAGATGCGGCTGAATTAATGCTCCCTTACCTATCGCAGCCTTCTGGCTTCTCTTTCGGACTCCAGGAGGGTCAGCACATCTCCTTCCCTGACTGGGCCCTTCACGTTCCTGATGATGGAGCGGTTGCTGTCGTCCATGAACTCAACACGGACCTTCAGATGAGACAGGATTAGAATACGGGTTACTATGTGGACAACAGGAACAATCAGACACAAAGGCAGTGGTGCATTCTCATATCTACACAGATATTAAGTCTGAATGCTATCATGATTGACAATTAAACAAATAGATTAAGCTGTGACATGCATCATCCAGCCAGATCCTTCATTAATTGATTTATGAAGAGCACCGCTTTTGTACTTTGTTACTCACTGTACATACACTCAATATACTTTGCATTTTGAATGTGTAATTTCCTAAATTAATACGCTCTGCTAATTGTATTATGTATTGAGTTTTGTTGTGTAAATATATGAGTATTTTCATACCGATATTTGTTCCATGTAACCTTGCTTGCAAATGTGACAAACAAATCCCCCCTTGGGGATGAATAAAGTATGTATGTATCTAACAGAGTTTTAACTGAAATACTAAAACTTGAGTCATTTAGTAGAGCTCAAATCCCAATTTAACACTTATTATTATTTGCAAGGAGAAAGTTGCCTTTCAATAACGTTTAACTAAAACCAGTAAAACTAACGTATGCATCTGCATAGCGAGAATTTCCAGTATCTTCTATAGTTTATTTAATTTAGCAGGCAACGTAAATTGGTGAACTCGAGCCAAAGCCGGATCAGAGAATCTATCTATATAAAATGCTATGAAACGCGAACTCAGACAGGATTCGTTACCTGTGTACATTGTCCCTGGGAACCAGTTCTTCCGAGCACCTTGGTGACCTAAAAAAAATACAATATATGTAAGTTACATTGATGCAACATCGTGTTTTCTGATGTGAGCAAAAGAAAAAGTCCAAACAGGCTAATAGTGAACACGCTAGCAGGTCGTAGCATGGACGGGCCTCTGTGGCGAGCGCACGAGCCGACATGCCATCCGCTCAATAATGTATAAAACTACATTTAGCTTCACTGTTGTGGAACCGTATGAAACACGAATTGTTCGTGTAGACATTTATCCGTTCGGATGCGATTATTTTGATCATATTAATGGTTTTCTTACTCTTGCGAGCTTGATCGGCTGCACGCGGCTGGCGTCCATGTTGTCGGGTTAGACCGGAAAGGAAGTCACGTGGTGCAGCGGCAGAGATATAGAGTAACTGTAATTCTAACTTTTTTTTCTTTACAGTTTATAATTTAATATAAACTAATATTACATTTGAAAACCACTGATGTAATTCAATATTGAAAAGGATACATAATATTATATATTTCTATTTGTATTTCATTTAAGATGATCACTTCCGTTTCCGGTGAATGGTGAATACCATTCATACTGTCGTGGGTGGAAAACAAGGGCCATACCATTAGAAACGGTGATCAAGTCCTTTTAAAAAAAATATTATTATTTAATGTTTTATTATTATTATTATTATTATTATTATTATTATTATTATTATTTACCATTTACTCATTTCAACTGTACAGTGTAACATCAAGATCAAGCCAATGACTTGTCTCTGTTTTTTTAAGCCCTATTTTGAACATGTACGCACACAATTATAATTTACTTCCTCTTTTATATTGAATTATCTCAGAGACTACAATTAATTTTCCCGTTCTTGTATTGGGATGTCTGTAGTAACACACACCACACATTGTGTTTACCTGCAGAACACTTGGAAATCCAATAGGCTACATGCACATTATACTATTATTCAGCAATCTGAACTTGATAGATTTTGCATCACAGAGATTGATACAGTGTGAGGTGCCATACAATAGCCTACAATGATTATTTTTGTGGTATCTTCACATACAATGCATGTTTTACTCCCATTTTAAGATATAGATTTAGTAAACTAAATCATAGTTTGGACATACACGCAGTAGGCTATTATCATTCAATGTCATATAATACACAATATGGCTTTATTTTAACTTGCTTAATAATTATCCTTTTAATTTATTCTAAAAGGATACATGCCAAATGTATTTGATTATTAAGACAATATTTGTTGAAAACTATAAAATAGTGGGAATTGAATTACAAAGCCGAGCTTTTTTTTGTATGGACTAAATTCAAAAGTTCTATAGCTGCAGAGCGATTGGCAGCTCCGTATAGCCTTGTTAGAAATGCAACACCATCATCACAACACTCTGCCCGCCTTTCCTTCCCTCTCTCAGAACTCAAAGCCTTAAATCACAACACTAATCCTCGTGAACAGTATTTTTAACTTGCGTTTGGATAGAATGAACAGCAATAGGATTAGAGAATCAGTAAAGAAGCTGAATCCCTAACTCATGCAGTTGATCTGCTTGCACGCTGAGAGACAAGCACGGTAGCTCTTTCTTTATCTTCATTTCAATCTGAAAGCATTCTTTTTGGAGGACATTATTCTGACGAATGGAGGTGTTGTGGAATACTATTGTTATTATTTTTCACTGACTTGATTGGCACACTACTTTTTTGTTTGTTTGTTTGTCTTCTGAGGAGCTGTCACAATGGAGATCGCAAAGCCCAAGTTGAAGGTGCTGAAGAAACGTCGCTCCAGTCTTTTTGCGACCATAAAACGGGAGATGAGTTTTACAAAAAGCCTCGAAGACCAAGAGGATGAATTCCCCTTTTCACAGGAAAGCTCTGTGAAAGCATGGACATCTATGGACAACCTTGACGGCCGTGATGAAAAAAAAATTGTCAAAAAAAATCCACAAAAATCAATACCAAACCCAAGGAAATCTAACATTGTCAACCTTAACATAGGTGGAAAGGTGTTTCATATCCCAAAGCACTTGGTCTTCAAACACCCAAAAACCAGGATTGGAGTCCTTGCCCTCTGTGATGATCCGGTCAAGCGTCTGACGCTCTGTGACGATTACAACGTTCAGAACGATGAGTTCTTTTTTGACAGGGACCCCCGTTTTTTCCACTACATCTTCCACTTTTATTGCAGTAATGTCCTGTGGGTGATGGATAGTCTCTGCCCTATCAACTTTGAGGAAGAGATGTCATTCTGGGGGTTGAAACTGAAGGACACTCCAAGGTATTCTGTCGATACTTAATACTTACTATATGTATTGTGTCGCTTGGCCTGTTGCTATTTGTACGTTTCATGCATTATTTGCTGTTGTAAAAAAATAAACAATACATTATCTTTTTCTTCTCAGGTGCTGCCGCATTCTGTTTGAGGAGAAAGTGGACGACATCAGAGACCAACTGAAGGTGAACCAGGAGTTGATTGATGAGATCAAGCCTCACCACGATGAAAAGGGATACAAGCTCATGTTTCTTGGAGGCTTTCGGAAGATCCTCTGGGACTTGATGGAGAATCCTTACTCCTCACTGTCAGCCAAAGCGTTTGCTGTGTTTTCCAGTCTCTTTGTGCTCATCTCTATTGTAGCCATGACAATGAATACCGTAAATGAACTCAGGCAGTACAAACTTGCTGGCAAGACCTACATGGAGTGGATAGAGATATCGTCCATCCTTTTCTTCACCTTGGAGTACTTTCTCCGGTTACTCACAACATCCAACATCAAACATTTTGTGAAGAGTGGCCTCAACTTTGTTGACGTGGTGGCTGTGATGCCTTACTTCCTCCAGATCATGTTTGAGACATTTGTTATGGATTCAGAAGACGTCAGTGCAAAGGAAGATTTGAAGGCTATGGCAAGGGTCAGTAAAATCAGCAAGGTGCTCAAGGTTGTCAAGTTGATGCGCATTTTCCGAATCTTGAAGCTGGCCCGTCACTCCACAGGCATGAGGGCGTTTGGTTTTACCATCCGACAGTGCTCTGAGCAGGTATGGACAACACAAATCGCACAGAAACACAAAAACAGTACATTTGCTAAAGGCACATGCACAAATAAAACAATGAAAATGCAGGTAACTCTCATATAAGCTAGTGTTAAAGCGGATATAATCAGCACGTTATTAGTGGATCACACGACTAATTGTATATTAAACTCGTAGTGATGAACACACAGAATTATCACCCATTTTAGCTTCTTTCAGATCGTTGTTTTTGTCTCACTGCTCTTATTATAGTTGTTTCAGCTGTTTTTAGCTTCCCTAAAAAAAATAATCAATTGATTGAAGTGTATTGTTTACATTGACTTTTTGCTTCTCTATCAACAGATTCTGTATTAATATACAAAATATGTAGGCAACAGAACAAGATTTTGGTATTAGAAGCATTAGGGTTTGGAGTTTGGAGTTGTATTGACCAATCACATTTGGGCAGGCTTTGATTGAATGGAGGTAAACAGTCCCGAGAGAGAAAAAGAGGCAAAATTGGTCAAAATGCAATTTTTTGGAACCTACAGGCTATTGCCTAATGATGATTTAGCTTTGGATTGGTTTAAATTGGTCTTATATACTGGCTATTTCTAAAACAATACTGTATTGCTGTACAGAGATGACACGTCATCTCTCAACTCCAACTCCAGTCTCGCATCTCAAGTTGCTCGTCAAACTGTACACAATGAGCACGGAAATCTTGGCACGGATATCCGCCGGCTCCACCAGATCCCCAGAAATATAGCCCATTGCCTCCAGAGGCTAACCGGTCGTCCGATCGATAGCCATTAGGTCCGAGATAGGAAGAAAGATGTTATGACAAGTTTCATGTAGCTACCAAGACGCTAGTCTTGTAAGTGGTTAAGTAAAGGGGATAAACAGTCATTAAACCCCATATAAGCTTTATATATCCATAGACAAAGAATTAAGGAAGCTCTTCTTCTTTTCTTTTATCCCACTTACAACTGTTCAACCTCAGTGAGGCCACCTGTGATCAATCTAACAGATATGAAACAAACTTTGCCTTTTTGGTAACTACTGTACTGCTGTTTGATTTTCAAATTTGAACAGGCGCTGCCATTGACATATACTCTTATGTCGTTATTTAGGTTTGCTGTTTGTTTCTGTTCATCGCCATGGGCATCTTCACCTTCTCCGCTCTGATGCACTCTGTGGAGATGGATCAGCCTGGGACACCATTCAGCAGCATACCGGATGCCTGGTGGTGGGCTGCGGTGAGTACGATGAACGTCAACTCCCATTCAGTAACATTTTTGTTTCTGGAGGGTTTTTTTTTCACAGGACTGCATTAGAATTTGGAGTGCGGCTTTTAGAGCATTCGACAAGCTCTTATGGCTACCTCTTAAGATTCTTCCGGATCAATTAGCCTGGTTATGATCCTTGGTAAGCTCTTCCATTTGACTGGGCTGAAGAGATCGAGGAAGAGCTCAGTCGAGGGTGGGGGATGTCAGTAAGATCTTGCAGTGTGCTGCATTTTAGCTGTAAAGGATTAAGCCTAATGATTTGTGCCGCCTGCCTAGCTAGACAAGACTAAAGTGCACCGAGAGAGGCAAAGGCGTGTTAGGAGCTATTTTTTTGTGGCTCCACCAGGCAGTGGACCAATGACAAGATTGTATACACATTAGAGAATTCTCACCTTCACTGGGCTGCAGGTCTCTTACCAAAATAAAATACAAAATGGGAACCAAATCTGTTCTCTCTTTCCAAGCTAATTATTTTGTGGTGAAATATTGTTGCTGATTAGTTTCATTTTTACTTTTAGTACATACTGCAGATACCCTGACAAAGTACTTACTCTTGCATGCAGTATGCATTCAATTGTGAATTACAACTTCATCAAAACCTTGAATTTTGACCCTATTGTTCAAAACATCCACTGTGCAAAGTCTTAAGCATCAGCATGCTTGCTTGGACACTGATGTATAGTATGACATCCTGGTATTTTTGGCACACTGCAATTTGATGTACTTTCAATTGGTACATACTAAATCTCTTTCTGGCATGTTAAACATTACGGTAGTATGGGTATTGGAACGCTCGGTGGTTGTTCACTCTCTGTAATTATGCACCTTCTGCTAAACAACATCAGTTTCCTCTTGTGAGCAGATTGGTGGCAAGGCATTTGATTTGATTACTCCATGACGTGTCCAGCCTCTCTACCTCTGTGCCCAGTTGAGACGTGACAAAGTGTAACTCACTGTAAAACAATTACTTGTTGTTTCTACATTTCTGTTTGTGTATGGAGTAAACAAACAAGACATACCACATGGGCTAATTAGTGGCTTTAGATGGAGCCGGTAGGTGGATTTTTTTTACATTTTTGTACAGGACCAGGCTGGATTTCTTCCACTGTATCCGGTCTTTATGTGACACAATGGTTGTAATGTTGAAGTAGAACATCAGGATCTTCAAGGATGGGGCTAGCAATCAAGTACTAATATTAACTGTCCAACTTACATAAGAAAGAAGTCGGTGATATTAGCAGGAAGCCTGGAATTAATCCAAAGTCCTCTGAGTTTATGTAAAAAAAATAGAAAGTACATCATATACCCTGATGAAAACTTATGTAATAAAGGATTTCTTCTTTAAAATCAGAGTGCCTTGGATGTTTTCCAGACATCCTAATAATACAAAGGACTCATACGTCGTAAGATGGGCGAGATATTTGAGAAAACCCATTCTGAATACAAAAAAAGTTGCAGATTCAAATATAGTCGATAGAATTGTGTCAGGCACATTTGGCAATTCACCGTGTAATCATAGGACGCAGTATATTTAGCTAATTAGCTATCTTTATTTAAATCTACATTGAATACAAAGTCAAAGGATCCACTACTTCTTTGGATTGTGTTTCTACTTAATCTTACACTGCAAGCTATGACAAAAGAAAAATACAATCTAGTGTTTATTTCCGCTGAAATCTGTTGTGTTGCTCAGCATAATAGTAATAACATCCTCAAATTGTACGGGCTTTGTCTTAATTACTCGAGTACTTGTACATCGCCAGTCTGGTCAGTCTGTGTTTCATGCACTCTCATGTAGGGACATGTGGATTGTTTTTTATCTGGTGGCAGCTGTTAATTTATATGTGTCTAATCCCCTCTAATACGGTGTAATGCGTCTTGTTTGTGGCCAGACACAGTGATTGCATTCGAGAGATGGAAAGTGTTGCAGGGCATTCTTGGAGATTTATTTGATCCATGTGCGTTCTCACTGTTGCAACACACCAACTGATCACACGCACGCACAAGACACATTTTTTAACGGTTAGACTCTCCATGGCCAAGGGATTGTTTTCAGAAAGACTGAAAGGCACCACGAGGGTGAGCCCTTCATGTTAAATGTGAAACAACCTAAAACAACAGCACAGGAGGATGAAGCATGGGCTGCATCATGCACGTACGCTCACTCACTTTACTCTTTTCTCCCCACAGGTCAGTATCTCCACGGTGGGCTATGGAGACGTGGTCCCTATCTCCTATCTTGGCCGCTGCGTGGCCTTCGGCTGCATCTCTTTCGGCATCATCCTCAATGGAATGCCCATCTCCATCCTGTTCAACAAGTTTTCTGACTACTACGCAAAACTGAAGGAACAGGAATACACATGTTCAAACACTGAGCGCAGCTTCCAGCTCAAGAAACGCCTCAGGCTTAAGTTTGACAACTGCTTTGAACCCCAGCCAGAGGAGTCTGATGACGAGATACACTATCGGCCCAGCGGAAGGCAAACTAGCTACGAGAGCGACGATTTCTCTGCCCACTAGCTGTGATCTCGCGCACCCTAAATGGCCTTATCACCCAAGGGTCTGGATATCGTAGGACCCCCATCTGCTTCCAACTCTGAGTCTATGGGATTTAAGATAAACAATCTAGGGAAGGGGAGAGTGGAGGCAACAGCAAGTTGAGTTAAGCTTTAAGCTTCAGCTTTACAGTAGGTGCTGTTTGCACGCTATGGGTGATGACTCCTCTGTCAAATGGACAAGATGCTCCAATTGGACAGCTTGTCGTCTGTTTCCAAGAATAGCTCTCTGCCGCAAGTAATTCTGGACTGAAATAGATCTTGGACACGTGGAGGTCAACTAGTAACATTATTAAAGAGGCAAAGTAAACCCCTTTAACATGCGTGTGATACTTCTGAAGAACTGTTTGCGTTGGAAACTGTTCATGAACTATTTTTACCATTTTATTTGTATTCTTGACACTCCGCAAAACAAACAGACAAGACTTTCTTTTGAATTCCAAACGTTATAAAACACCATGGTGGATTGTAGTCATTTCCTTCCACTTTTTTTGATGTAAGAGAATTGACACGCTCCTGAGAAATATACAACTTCTCCTCCATGTGCCATGCTTCACGCGTCAGCTGTCTCTCTGTCCAGTCGCTCGGCCTGCTCTTGCCGGCACCTCACTGGGAGGAGAGGTACAGCAGGTGGTGTGTCTGGAGCGATCAAGACCGTCGGTGTAATTTGGTTGTCAAGGATTACCGGGATTTGCGCTTGCGCCTCCTGCCTGGTAAGACAGGGGCAGAAGTCAATCATGTACCGTGCTATTTTGGTGGCACAGATAATCTGATGAGGTGTGCACAATCAGGTTCTGTTTGATTGACGGCAGATCAATTTGATGAAGCAGGAAAATTAAATTAAATTAAGTTTTTCATGCCAGTTGCATAGACAGAGGCATTTATGTAGTACAACCTCCAACGTGTCAGTATTGGGCATCACAGCAGCGAGTGAAGAACTGAGCTCTGCGTTCTTGTCGATGTCACAATCAAGCAAACTGTGTCCTGTAGTCAAACCATTCTTGCAGTGTCCCACTGGCTGTGGCTACGTTTTAGCTCTGGTCCTTGCACCATACCAGAGAGCTTTGTATTATCTCATCTGAACATATATAACAAGCCATATTGGCTACTTATTTCATTTTCTCTTGAAGAAGGTTTTTGTTGTATATCTGCTAGTAACCGTTCTGATGTTAAAGCTGAAACATTGAAGGAGACAAAAAAATAAGTTGTTTGTTTGTTCATGACGGATACCAGCCCCTACTACACAACACCCGCTGATCCACAACACCTTTCAAACTGTACTGAAGATGTCTCTTATGACAAAGCAGCCTGCACCTCCACTGATCAGCTCTAATTCACAAGTATTTGACCTCGACTTCGTCTATATGGAACATAATCACTGTATATTTATAAAGAATATTGTATGTTCTTTGTGATCAGGGAGGGAAACATCAGAGTAGCATAACTATACTGCTGCCTTGTCTTACAAATAGTCTGCATGCAGCGCACTTTTGAGGAGCAATTTGACAGTTCTTGTGCAGGAACATGTGTAACTGTATGAACATGGTAAACATTGCATTGTGCAAACAAAAGGTCCTGCAAGAAGGATATGATATTTGTGATATGTATTTCACTCTAAGGACATTTTTTGTTATTTATTTACATTTGCAATTCATAGACTTGTATTCCTTTTAAAGTGCAATATGTTACTCAGCGGCAATAAAACAAAAAGAAATGTTGTGTCAATATCTCATTGTGTCATCATTGTTCTTCGTTGAGCATAAAAACGCAACAAAACATATCTCAAACAGGCTGGAAAACCCAAGAAACACATATAATCATATATACGCGTATGTATATGTTCTCAAAAGCCTCCAAATATGAAAATTAGCAAAATAGTACTCCTTGCTCTGCCCACCATTCTTGAATTATCAAAGCTATTGTCACGACTCTCCACATTCCCTTTAGAGAGTACATTGCTATTAACAGATATTGGCTCATTCATCTCGGAGACGATGCGGCCCGTCTAATAGTATTACAGGATAAAGTGATGGGAAAGATGCCAGGGCTTTAAAAGTGTCGTCAGCATCAATTAAAACTTAAGAGTTCTGAGAGATTCTGGCTGCGAATCAGCCAGAACAGAAAGGACAGGAATTGATACAGTCAAGAAGGACAGCAGGCAAAGGACTGACGCACACACACACACACACACACACACACACACACACACACACATGCCGGTATACTTAAAAGCTGTTTGTGAGCATGTGGACCTCCACACATTCAGTTAAATTCAATCCATCCATCCATTTTCATCCGCTTTGTCCGGAGTTTAGCAGGCTGAGCATGAGTCCTTACCCTATCTCTAAGGCTGAGCAGGCTGAGCATGAGTCCTTACCCTATCTCTAAGGCTGAGCAGGCTGAGCATGAGTCCTTCCTTACCCTATCTCTAAGGCTGAGCAGGCTGAGCATGAGTCCTTACCCTATCTCTAAGGCTGAGCAGGCTGAGCATGAGTCCTTACCCTATCTCTAAGGCTGAGCAGGCTGAGCATGAGTCCTTCCTTACCCTATCTCTAAGGCTGAGCAGGCTGAGCATGAGTCCTTACTCTATCTCTAAGGCTGAGCCCGGCCTCCCGACAGAGGAAAGTCATTTTGGCCTCTTGTATCCGAGACCTTGTTCTCTCGGTCAGGACGCAGAGTTTGTGACCAGGTGATGGTTGGAACGATCTAGTAAATGACCTTTATTTAATTTAAAAAAAAAAAATTCTATTAAATTGTTTTGATCAAATTTAAAGTATATCTGATGATTTAGGAGTTCGTCAGAATCAAGTATGAAAATATTTACCGGAAAAGTCAAAAGTCAAAAGTCAAAGTCAGCTTTATTGAGTTCTCAACATGTAACAAACGGTTACATGTTTATCGTAGAGATAAATAAACAAGTAAGTCTGCAGTTTTCTATTCGCTATCCTACTCTGTAATAATCTCTGCTTACCAGTGAAGGATATCATCATTAGAGGTTACAATGCAAAGCATTGCTAGAAGCACATGTATGACATTAAAGTGGCTTTAATTTAATTTAATTTAATTTCATCATTTCTGGATTCATTAAAACAGTTAAGTTTATGAAACAGTGCTGCAGGCTGTTTATGCAACGACAGAACGGCCTGCGGTGACCATGTGTGTGAATAGTTGCGTCAATATCCTTGACATCTTCCTGCCAGTCACACTCTGTTCCAATTAACTCCCATCACTCAAGATAAGCCGCAAGAGCACCTCGTATTGAAGGGAAATAGTTCAGTGTCACATGGGTGGATTATGCAACAATGGGCCCTTGAAGACACACAGGCTTTATAGCTGTTTAGCATCTTTTTGTTACTGCTGTGTAGTCGTCTTTTGTGTCTCTTTGTGATAATTCTTTGTCTTTGAGGTTGTTCTGCCCTTTTTGATTTTTTTGTGTGGTCATTTTGAGTCTTTTCCTGGTTGATACCTGTCTCTATGAATGACATTTTGTAGGCGAAAGCTTCTCCATGCAATGTAAAAGAAATTGCATTTTGACTACTTGAACCACATTGCGATCAGTAAGCAGGCCGTTGATAGCGTTCACGTCTACTTCTGTCAACAAATGACCAAATTCAGACCTCCGTTGGGAGTCAACGAGCCGTACAGTAGCTGTACAATGTTTCATGAGTCTCAATGGCAAAACACAATTCGCAAAATGTCTCACTTAATACCTCTGATGTTTTTAGGACTGAGCCATAGATCATTGTCAGGACAGGTTTTTTTTTTGTTGCTTTTATCTCAATGAGAGTTTAAGCCTTGAGAAGACTTTGCATCACTTAGGCTGAGTTTGCTATCAGGCCATGCTTTTGCTTTGCCAAGGCTGAATACATATTTTCAAAGACTCTGCGGCCTCAGCACTTTTGTAGCCGCTGCTCCGTAACAGACATTGACTATATAAACCTCCTTCAAGCTCACCTCATAAGTCATCGCACATCTTCATTGCTCTCTGCGCAACCCAACCTCACCGCTCATCTCGCTGTCTACTCCGACTAACCCGAGGAGCAATAATAATCATACAATGTCTGCCGCTAAGTGTTTGGTGTCTGTCATGGTGGTGCTGGTGGCTGCAGTGTGTGTGGTTCACACACAGGAGAGGATTAAGATGTGTGGGAGAGAGCTGATACGCCTGGCCGTGTCGTCCTGTGGAAACTCTCGGCTGAGGAGAAGTATCCCGGACGTAGAAGTCGGGCGGCGTCCTGACACCTCTCACTGTAAGTGCTTTACGATATAATTTCAAACATCAGGTGCATTGATTGAGAGCGTTTACTTACTTTAACCATCTGTGATTTCAGAGTTCTTGCTGAAGGAACATTACTTTTGTTGTTGACTTTTTTTAAAAATATCTGACCTCTTATCCAGTAATACACATATTTTTTAACTGTTATTTAATAAATACAATGTATTGTTTGACACATTGGTTGGTTTGGAGACTTAACTCCAAACCAACCTGTTTCTTCTCATTGGAATTTCACAATAAACTTCGAGCACAATACGGTTTGTGCTCTAAAAGATCTAAATCCCAGATGTCTTTCCACGTCCTCTGCACAGGGGACCAGGATCCCTCGGCAGAGGAGCACCAGGCCACCGAGACGGGCTTCATCCCTCCTGAATCTGACGGGGAGAAGGGCGTCTTCTCCTGGTACCCCATGTCCTCTCGAGTTAGAAGAACTGCTGGAACAATATCTGAAATTTGCTGTGAGAAAGGATGCAGCATGAAAGAGTTGATTCAGTTTTGCTAGATGTAGCGCAATCTATCATGCAATATCCGTATTGTCTTCAAATGATCTGACACTTGCTGAGCTTCCTTATCCTTGAGAAGAATGATTTTTGAAATATTTCCAATTATGTGGCAACGCTACACTTCAGTAATTATAGACATTTGATGATATTGAATACATTATTTTCTATGGCAAAATAAATTACAAAAGAAAATCTAATTGAAATCGTTCTATATTGTGTGTTAATATAATTTATTTGATAATTTTATAATCACTATAGAAGACGTTTGCAACCCTCAGACAACTCTGTAATAAAGCTTTTGATGATTATTCATCAGGGTTAACTCGTTATCTGTTATTTCTCAGCTGGTTTGTGAAGTGTTTCACATTAAATGCAAAACTATCAATGCAAGGTCACAACATTGCAACCAAAGTTCTTTGGGATAACTATCGATATATATATATATATATATATATATATATATATATATATATATATATATATATATATATATATATATATATATATATATATATATATATATTGATATATATATATAGATATATATATATATTGATACATTTTGCCTGTTAGTTTATTTAATACATCTTGATTAAATAAACCAACCAGCCACGCACCAATCAACATTGAATAATACTGTTTTTCCATTGTTAATTAAAAAAATGAAACCTGCAGAGAAATTAACCTTGAAATTGCAAATGAGTTAATTAAACACACACACACACACACACACACACACACACACACACACACACACACACACACAGAAATGACCCACACTTGAGTAATGCGACAGTGTGAGTGAAGTTTACAACACTGGTGCTCTCTCCGATAGAACTAAATTGGATCGAGGCCTTTTGGCCGAGCCATTTAGCTCCATAATAACAGAAATAATCTCTGTAAACCGGCTAGTTCCTCGCGCTGAGGAGAGTATAATTCTCTCAATGGATAATCAAATGTGTTGCTGATTATCTGCCACTCTATACTGCAGCCTTCACTAAATGAAGCTTAATAGCAAATGAAATCAGCCTGTGACTGATTGGTTAATTGGTTTTATTTGGGGAGGGAATGATTGCGTTGTGCGTACAATTGTTTTTTGTGTAATTGGTTTTAGCTGCGTTATCAGACAAAACACCCCAAGATTAATTTTAAATTCAGATCAAGTTGTAAATAGATCACTTAGTGTGGAAGGTTTTTAATTGCAGATACTTAGGGAGTACAACACTCTGATCATGTTTATAACAATTTAATACATCAAGCAAACTGCTTGTGGCCTTGGAATACATTCAACTTTCACAAACAATATTCATGTTTGTATTAAGTTGTGCCCTTGAGCCATTCAGCAAACAAGCAAATTAATAGATTTTGTGACATTTGAGACATCAAACCCACTGAAATTACATTTTCTCAGTTTCATTTAAAAAAATAAATAAATAAAACACTATTCATTAAAGGTCTTTAATTTCCTGAAATCTTCCCGGATAAATATTTACTTTGTTTACTCCAATTTCTAGTAAACCATTGCTCATATAACTTGGACAGTCATATGAGCAAGTTAATATTTTAGTCAGCTAAACATGTAACAGTGGAAGTTATTCGAGAGACAAATCATTTTACACAGATGAAGAAAGTTTTCAATAACAAAATATAATTAATATATATAAAAAGTCTTAAAAATAGGAGTTATTTTGAGAAAATGAGTCTGTAAATTGAAAACCAGATAGATAAATAGGCAACATTACAAGAAAATAACTTTTAAATAGACACAAATAAAGTGTGACCAGAAAATGTATACAAAACATGCATGCCTTATTTCATAGCTTACATGCAAATGGGGAATTGCATGCAGTGCCACATGTTAACCAGCAGAGAGCGACAGATATCTGATTTAAAACTGTGTACTTTTCCTCATCCGACGGTAGCGCTCACCTCGACAGTGATGATGAGCTGGTACTTCTGCCAACTCAGGGGGTGTTACCGTTAAATGCCAATGTAACTGTATCATGTTGGATCATTAGAGCCACATTTACCCTCCTGCTGTAATGATAAGTCTCTCAAAGCTCATTATTGTAAAATGCTCAATCACCTCAAGTGATCCTTTATTTCCTCGTGACAAGAGGAGAAATCTGATCAGAGCACACTTCTAGGCCCCAGCCCATCATTACTCAGCGCTTAACAGGAGATGACAAACACCAGGCTGCATGGGGCCTCTTTGATGGCTCCTGTTTATGTCGGTTTTCGCCAGCTAAAAAGCTGCTATACTGAATAGAGGAGCTGAAATCAGAGCCTCTATCTCTGTCTTTCTGTCTCTTTGTGTCGAGTTTCACTGAGCAGGAAAAGCAGCAGGACAGAAAAACACCTTCACTGAGTGCCAGCAGAGCAGCTACACTGCTCACACACACACACACATGAACACTCATACACACATACACACACACACACACACACACACATACACGCACACACATGCCAGGCAGGAGAGTGTGTGTGGTGGACCGGTGGGTGTCAATTTGCATGTAAATGAAATGGCTCTCAGTGCTCTTGTTTTCAACAGAAAAAGTGTTGTAGCACAATATACTCGTAACTATATGGTTTATGTGTGTGTATTAATGTTTTCCTGTTCATATTCTGCATGTGTGTGTCTTTTATAAAGGCACCACTTTTGTGAGTTTTATTTTGTGTGTGGGAGCAGAAGTAAAGACCGACATAGCCATGTCTGTGTGTTCATTAGTATTAGTACTGGAGGCATGTTTCTACGTTACACAGTCAGATGTTGTGTTAAAAACAATTTACAGCTACAGAGTCTTTGTCTTGTTTTGCATGAAGTGTCTCAATCTTTACTGAGACTTAAAACTCTACAATGAGCTTATGAAATTCATCCTGCTGTATCCAACAAACAGTAGATCTAATCCACTCTGCTTGTGAAATCAAATAAAGTGACAACATCAAATTACATTTCTAAATGTAATCTTTGTATTTTGTGGGGCACAAATTTACTAGAATTACTATGAGTTCCAGTTCTCCAAAACCTTCATCGGGTTTGTAAAAAGTAACATTTCAGATGCCAAAGTTTGAATTTTCATTAAACTTTCACGTGACTTTGATTTGTGATAGCAGGAAAAGCACAGGTGTAACTAATAGCCTAATCACTTGTTGAGCTAGCCGACACAACACCAGAGCTTGAAGCTCCCACATCTAATTATAACAAAGGCATTATCAATGTGCTGCCATTTAAAAAGTACTGCATGCAGGAGTGGAATACATTTACACAGCGAGACAACACATTTATGGCCAGTAGCGTTAGCAGGCTAACGCTCATGCTTGTCTCATTTGTGGTCTGATAAACAATACATTGTTACACCAATACAACCATGTACCATATGTACTTATCGTAAATACACACATAACAATGACAGCAGACAACAAACAACGATTAGCAAAATTCCTGTCATTACACTACTGCCTATAAGGACATTTTTACATTAGCATCATGGAGGTTTGAGTTCTAAGCTACCAAGCTAGCTAGCTTCAGTTGGATTGTTACAAAGCCTAACAACAATGAATTAGCATGGTTTGCTCCACAAAAAATGTATAGCTACTGCGCTCTCATTTTGTAAATAATACACATTTATGCATCCATGTAATTATTCAATTCTCCACATGGGCCTGATATCAGACCCGTCTCCATAAATTGGCTGCTGCAGTAGATAATAAGCTGCAGGTGCGTCTGCTGCCGCAGGAGGGCAGAGCTCGCTAAAAAGGTGGCATCGCCCTTAATTAATCACTGACTTATTGTGCCACCTGGCGAGCACCAACAGTCAAGCGTCTTAAGTGACCCAAATCAAACACACCCAAATGTAGGTCATCAATAGGAGCACCGAGCTGTATTTGACATACAATACGGGCGGTGGATCCAATGTGTGGGCAGTTTCTGCTGTTTTTGACAGCAACAGCATTCACTTACATTACAGGCCTTACATTTCTGTATTGTTTTGGTGATGTTTCATTCTGCTGTTGGCTATTTAATTTCTGTAGCCTTATATTGCTTGTTGCACAACAGGGCTCTAATATCAGCTCTTATTATTCAAAGTATGCCTACTTCTTATTTTACGTAAATATCTTTTATCTAAGTACATTGTATTCTTTCCCTCTCTGACTTTCTGTAAACTTGTAAAGTACAGATAATAGCTCCTTCCCCTGCAACATACATAAACACAAGGTGCTAAATGTGTTTGCCGATGACACATTTGCCTTTTTCACTTAGAGCACAAGCCGTCACATCAAATCTTGGTTTTGCACCACCGCTCAATGCCTCAATGGCTCCATATTGATCACTTTTGAACATATGATGAGGCTGTTTTGCCTCCATAATCCAATGGACACACCATTAACTGTATATATGTGGTCCTGTTTGTGAACCTGAAAGCTCTAAAAAAGACAAAGAACACCTTCACTGATGCACACTTTATAGTCAAGGCCTAAATCCTTAATCTATGTCTAGTAAATCGCCCGCCGAACATCATCCCATATATTGTGCAACTTGGTTGTCCTTCTATTCACAACATCTTACATCGCTGACAGTGATGAGACGGGTCGTCTGTTCTTTGTCTTGCATGACAACATCTGGAGGGCCTGACCAGCAGCGGCAGCTTCAGGAGCTTTGTGTGATTAGACGTTAGTCCCAGGGGACGAGGGAGAGGAAGACAGAGCCACCAAAAGAGCTTTCTTGTTGTCTCTGATGTACCTAGCTGCATGCCTGGGGACAGTTGTTCACTATCTTTAGCATTGTTACTACTTCAAATCAACTGGGGGAAAGCTGTTGTGAGTTAATACATGTATCTTCATATTTTTCCATTTTCAACCTTTTGCAGATGATGCATGCATTTACACTTTTTAATAGCCATGCTGTGATTTACAGAAAGTATATATTCAATAAATCACAGGCTGCCTGGAAACCCTTCATTTGATGTTGACGCATAAATTAAGATTATAATAAAGCTGGAGTGGAGCTCTGTCAAAACAGCTGTACTCTAGAAAATTGTTGGTCAAATATTATCCTCACCATCCCCTGTATTGTCCATTTAGTATTTATTTCTACATTCCATGACATTTTTACACTACATTTGTCTGTGTAATGGCACACATTTGGCACCTCAAAAGTATTTTGCTATTTTAGTCCCTATCATTTGTCATTTGGGGGTCTTCATTAATATTTTGTAAGTTATGTTCTAATAGGCCATATAAGTATAGTGTCAGTTTTCTGTTTTATTCTTCTACTACTTAACTGTCCCCAGATTCCCATAACGGGTGGCCTCTGAACCAAAGCCAATTATTACCTCAACTTCCTTAATTAGTTTCTCGCCCTATACAGTCTTCCATATGCATGTCATTATACCCGCTTAATCTGTCCAGTGAAAGAATAGCAGCACATGCAGCAAACAGACACACACACAGAGACGTTAACTACCACTTTGCCACAACCCTGGGGTTCACAGGGAGGTGGTGAAGCTGAACTAATAGAGCTGAGCTGGTAGAGGGCAGTGTGGCAGCAGCAGCCGCCTCTAAACCGACTGCAGGCGAGTTTTCTGCAGCTGCAGAGCTGAATGCCACGAGGCAGCACAGATACTGTGACACTGATGCTCACAAATCTGATGGCATTGCACGCTGAATCATTGAGACTCTGTAGTTTGTTTTGCATTTGAGAGCCGGAACAATAAAGCAAAACATTTAAACCTTATCCTCTAGTTTCATTTCATTTTAGTCTGCTTAGTCAAATTCTTGTCTCTTTTCAGATTCATTGGAAAGACAATTGTTGGATCTAATTTTCAGTTGCTTGTTCTTAGTTCTGTGATCTAGAATAGATTTAATATAAAACCAAGTGTGTGTATATATATATATATATATATATATATATATATATATATATATATATATATATATATATATATATATATATATATATATATTCCTTTTTCTTAACCTTCCCCTATATGTATCATTTAGAAGTCTCACCTTTGCCCTCAGCACTGTACTTCCCAATTATTTGTATGCTGAATAAACAACCCATATTTTCTAGGGGTGGGCTACAAATCGAGAGTGCATAGTATGGCACTATATCAGCTTTTTATTGTATAAGTTATTAATACTGCAAATAAAAATCAAACCTTTTGGCAACAATTGTTTTTTCACAAGATTGGCAGGAAGACGGTCAAAAAACTGAGATAAACCTTGTGGGAAAAATAGACAAAGTGCATCATTTGGATTTCCAATAATGGCAATAAATTGCAATGTATCGCAATATGTTGTAGCAATACTCAGTACAGTGCAATAATCCGTCTCATACCTCCATACACTCATGTCACTGGTCTGTTTGTAGTCGATGTAATGTTGACAAAGTACTCGTGAGCGAGAGTACTTAGCAGATGCGGTGCACTCTTTCAATGATGTACAGTTTTTAAAGACGTTGAGGATGTAGGAGATGATTATACTTGATGCGATGGTAAAACACTGTTAGTGAGTTAAATGACGTAGTGGAGGAATCATTGCCTTTATGGCGGTCTATCACTTTTTATTAAATGTGGTGCAGTATTAAAATATGTCGTCATTATTGCTGACAAAGAAATAAATGTGTTAAGTGTGTCGTATATTGACACACACACACACACACACACCCACGCACACACAGACACTGCATCACCGGTTTGCCTCCTTCGATCTTCCTGTCGTCGTTATCAGTCGGGTCCATCTGAGGCGGGAGGCTCCTGTTAAAACATGAGCAGTCCATTCAATACACTTTAAGTAATCAAAGCTAAGCTGCTTGTGTAGCTTCCAGTTCTCCACCTCATCAGGGTGTGTGACGAAGACAGAACGAGAGCGCACAGCATCTCCTGGCAAGTTGAGGTGCGAATGTGCATGTCTGTGCATGTTCTCTGTGTTTGTGTGTGTGTGTGTGTGTGTGTGTGTGTGTGTGTGCGTGTGTGTGACTTCAGAGAAACCTCAGCCCTGAAGAATAGAACAACTGCAGTCGCAGTGTCTCAGTACAGTGAGGTAGCTATTTAAGAAATTAAAACCCAGCCTCTCTCAGCGGACCCGTTTCAGAATGCAGAGGCTTAATGGTTCTGGGTTTTGGCTCCTCGCTATTAAAGAGGGTTAACCTGGAGGCGGGGCATCAGTTAGTCATCTTATTTTGCTGCTTTACCAAAAACACGACACTTTTTAGTCTTTAGTCTGGTTTTCAATAAAAACATAATCGCTGAATCTATTCTCCCACAAAAGCTAATATGTTAGCTTCCACCATCATGGACTAGTTAAAGTGGAAAGTTAACATTTGGGCGACCGTTTGCTTAACTTAGTAGTCCTTGCTTTAGCTATAGATGTGTGACCTTCTCTATATGTGTTCCTTATGCTGTGTATGAATAAATTGAGTCATTAGAAACCACTTTGGCTAAACATACTGACGAGGAGTTCTGGTTTTGTGAACTCTGTTCCGACTCAGCCTAAAAGCAGATCTCTGCGCTGGTGTAAAATTCCTGTTGATAGCAGATAATTATCGATGTAAATTGTCTTTGTTTGAGCAAACAATCCTTATTTTAAGAAAATAACAATTTGTGACTGTGATTTCTTGTCTTTGCCATAAATATTTGTCCTCCATTTTACATTTGTGCCATTTATTATCCATTGCTGAGCACGCGCCTTGATAGATGGCGCCGTGTTAATGTGTCTGCGTCCTTGCAGGAAGAAATACTGAATAACGACCGTTGTTTATTTCTGTGTTTCCTCGTAATGTCCGTCCTTGATCAGACCAGATTTACCGATCAGAAGAATAACGTTTCAGCTTAGTCGACGCGGCGGGTGAACACGCTTACGGAAACACCCCCTCGCCCTCACCTCTTACTCAGTTGTATCTCCTCTTCCCTTCCTCCTCCCCCTCCTCTCCACCGGCCCCCTGTCCCTCTGCGTAGGTGGGTGCTCTCCTCTCCTCTTTCTCTCTCTCCATCCATCTCTCTTCCTCTCTTTCGCTCGAGCTGCCCTGCCATGCATAATTAAGTTTCAAGTAGAAGTGCACCCTCCCTCTTCCCTCCTCTACTTCTCTCCCTCCCTTCCCTTCTCTTACCTCCTGCCCTCCTTGGACCTATACTCTGGGACCGAGTGCCAGGCCCGTCTTGTTAAGTGATAATGTTAAAAATGCTAAATCACACCGCCGCCACGGCCACCACCGTCGCCGTCGCCGTCTCCCTCCCCGTCTCGTTCTGCAAAGGGTTTCTGGTTTCACTTTGCGCTGTCATCCTATCCAGTCCCACTCATCAATACGCAATGCAGGAGCTCCATCAGCCCGTGTGTTTCTCTTCAAGCATTAGACAAGGTGATGTTTGGGGCCTGACCAACTGCATGTTAATGTGCATGTTAATGAGTTTGATGTATCGGACTTCCTCCTTTCTTCAGTTCCATGTCTTTTTTTATTTATTCAGCAAGTAAAAACATTGGGTCAAATCCAGGGTCAGTTTTTGTGGATAGCCTCTGCAGCACTCTGACTCAGAGCAAAAAAAAATCCACTGATTTAAAATGTGGGATTTTATTGCTCTTTAACCTTTTTCAAATGCAGCTGCTTGCTGGTGGGTGAGGGTTACGGCTGAATGATTGGTTTTCAATGATGGCATTAGGGTTAGCGACGAGGAATATTACACTCTTTGGCAAGGCAAGTTTATTTGTATAACACATTTCAACAACAAGACAAAACATAATGCAGATTTAAAAACAGTTAAGAAAACATTAAAACAGTCAAAGAGCAAAAAGCTAAATAAAGTTAACGCTAGCTAGCTGGCCGTTAGCATGTTGACAAGTTATGAGCTTGTGCAATGAGAAAATAAGCTAATACGGAAAAATATTATAATACATGTTGTGGATTTGTGAAAAACAATTAAATTATAAAATAGATATAATTTTTATTATATAAAAAACATATCTATCTAGCAAGTTGAATATTTCCGTCTATCTAGTTGAGCCAAAACAATATAAATTCATTTTAGTAACTAAAACATGCAGCTTTTTCAAGCAAAAAAACATTTGATCATCTTTTTTTTTGCTTCAGTTTTGTTATGCAGACAAATTCTTTCATTCCCCAGCTGTTTAAACTTTAGCACGTTTGCTCTCAGGTTCAGTTCTCAACCCTTCATAATGACAAGTGACCCCCTTGTTAGCATGTACTGATTCAGTACTACTACACACGTAGTCCATCTTACCAGCCAGAGCATTTTCCTGCCTCTACTGTACCGCTGACCCTCTGGTGGCTCTGTCACCAGCTTCAGACTTTACAGGATGTACTAGTCTACACTGACTAGTGTAGAATATCGCTAATTCATTATACAGGCATGAAGTACTTCAAAATGTCTGGATTGTATTTAAAATGTTTAGAATTGTTGGTAACGGCATGGACGCTACCGTCTCCGAGTCGCTGCAGACCGACTGATTGGGTGTTGAAACTCAACGTTACCTGGTCGCTCGCCTCTACTGGAGGCCGTCCAGAGACAACCTTTCCTGGAGATCAGTTAAGTGTCTATTCATGATTATAACATGTATCTAGTAGCCATGAGCACACAGAGAGGCAGTTCCTGTGTCAGACATTTCCATCGCACTGACTTGAGCCAAGTCTTGAATATAATCCAAGACCATCTGTTGGGTAGATCCTTCGATATGCTAATTAGCTTGTGCCAATCTTTTCTTTTTAGTTGAGGCCTGACAGTGTCTTTGAATGAGGGATTTCTACTATGTCACGGATGCATTTTAATATGAATTTTGTTTAAAATGAACCGGTAAACTCTTTCCTTGAGAGGCAATGTTATAGATATCTGATGCACTGTTTATCGGTAAATTATAGTTTCATCTCCATTCGTCTCCACTGAAAAACCATCTCAGCTGACTTCCCAGGAAACATGGATGGTGTACACTCGTTTATGACCTGTATAAGAAACTGGAAGTTAGTTTTTTTGGCCTTTTTTTTCATCCTACTTCTGCTGAGAGCAATTCTGATGAGAGACAAGTGTGAACCTAAACTATAAAGATATGTACAGCTGGTTGGGGAATATAAATCTGCATATGATGTAATGCAACTAGCATGACATTGTTTGCTTTGGTTTTTATCTGTTTAGTTTTAGGCGTTTTAAAAATGATCAATCCTGCTGTTATTTTTTCGCGAATTTTTTATTTTATTTTTCGTCTTCTGTCCACAATTACTAGGATAAAACCTCTGGAGCCACTTTGCTGTTTCCATCAGAGGATGTGACTTGCTGGATAGTGTTTATTTGAGACTTCCAGTGAATTCATCAACAACCCCTTTCTCTCAGAAAATGAAATGTTATCATGAGAAGTGCCTGTGTACTAAAAAAAAACGCATTATCTTATTTGCCAAAAGAAATTGATGATTTTGGAAAACAACATCTAAATCAATAAAACAGGAAAATCCTTGAATCGAAAAGTGTTTTACTTTGAATATAGGTACACACCGAAGTCTCGCAGTTTTACCAAGTGTGCTGCGGCTCCCAGTCGGCTAAACACAAGACGAGATCAAACACACAATGTCACCACAAGGGTGTTCCTGCGGCAGTGTGTGGAGTAAAGGTTTGAATAAAGTTCGCTTGATGATGTCACACTTTACAGTCTTACAGTCGGTAGAAACCTTCTGCAGTTGTGTCTATGTGTTGGTACGTCTTTGATGCTCCTCAGGAGAGTGTCCCATACAAAATTGTGGGCATCATTATTAAAAATATAAATATTGAAATTGAATGAATATATTTTTGGCGACATCTGTGTGGAGGTTGGAGCTCACACACACTGCAGTACACAGCTCCAGTTTGTCATCTAACGAGCTCACGGTGGCTCGTTGCAATATTAAGTTGATTCACTAATTAACAAAATATTGCCAAAAAAGTATTTGTCATGTGCGAAACTATTACAATTACAACTTTCCAGAGACTTCATGGTACCTTTGGGGAGAAAGGCTGGCTTGCTGTTTACCCCTGTCTCCAGTATTTATGCTAAGCTGCGCTAACAGGCTGCTGGTGAAGTCTTCATAACTATCGCACAGACGTGAGCGTGATCAACCTCCTCATCCAGCTCTCTGCAAGAGATGAAATAACAAAATGCAGCAACCGAATCCCCTAATTGGACTTCATTACAGATCAGATAGACTGGCAAATTAGAGTGCACAAGTTATGCTGCTTGATTGTTCCTGTGGATCAGGTTGGACCCACGACTCTCTGACGTAGCGGAAACACAATATATAGTGTGTTTTTGTGTCGTGTTGGGAGGATTATTTTAAAAAGTACAGAAAAAGGCTTGAAAGGCCACACCCAGCACTCACCACCGACCGTCAACGGTGCTGGCAAATTCACCAAACTCCTGGTGGTGGACATCAGTGAGGCCCTTTTTCGTGGACAGCCAACACAAAACGCCAACACTAATGTTATAGTCACTTGCAATGTGTGTGTTTGTGTGTACAGCGCTTTCCAAAATTGCATTGGTCCATTACATAAAGCCTGTTTATGTGTATGCCCACGCCAGGATGTAGCTCGATAGCATCGGGCTCGGATCGCGCATTGCTATGCAGAGCATGTCCATCATATGCAACGAAACATTCTGGACATTCTGTCGGGATCAATTACTCAAGTCCACTTCTTTATGATGTCAAAATCAATGAAAGCAACGATGTCAACAAATCAAACTTTAACCACACGGTGTTAAATACATTATACGGAGTATATGGATTCTGTTTCATTACATGTTTCTTCTCAGTTGCTTATGCAAATCTCCAGCAGGAGCTTTCGTCAGCTTCTGAAAAAAGGAACTGACTTGACGTAATGGGAACATTGTCAAGACAACTTCACTCTTGAACTCCTCTCTGAAAGGCCAGAAATCAGAAATGCTGTTGTCGATGTTGAGAAATGTCCACATATGTAATTGTTTGCTACAAATGAAAAAAAATAAAAAATTGCTGTGCTTCATATCTGATCCAAATTTAAAATATGTGCAGTTTGACAAACATTTCTCTTATTGTCTTAAAACATTACATTAGATTTAGTGGGGTTTTAAATATGTGTCAAACAAATGTATTTGAGATTTATATTTTTTTTTAAATGCTTGTATTCAAATCAGACGTTTTTGGTTTTGAGAAAATGGAAAAAGAAGCTATATGATGAGTAATTCAATATTCAATTATTCATCCTCATATGCCCAGCTGCATGTCTTCAGCCAATTAAATGCATGGGGTGTATTTAAAGGCCACGCATCCATACGGATATGCAAAATCTCTGATCTCTGAGCTTTTCACCCCTCCTTGTCCGTCTCACACACAACAAAAAAAAAGAAATGTAAGCCTTGAAATCCTCCTCTGACAGCCGGGGCTTTGGAATACAATCCATTGCAGTTCATGATGAAGAGGCAACTGCCCTGAAATCCAATTGGAGACTTTATGGAGATAGATGGAGACGAACGCCTCTCTTCGTCATCCCTCTTTCTTTCTTTCTGACATGCAAATGCACAAATATGAACTCGCGCACACACACACACAGACACACACACATGAGCTCACTCGCATGAAATCCACCCACAATCATACAGCGTCACGCTCACAACTGCAAGGGAATCTTTCAGCAGGGTTTGGTCTCAGCAGGCGGCGCCTCACCGCTGAGAGCGCAGCCTCTCGCCTCGGCGAGGGGGAGGCCGCCTCTGTCGAGGTTTTTTACCGTATCATCTAATATTCATCAGCTGCTGGGAGATTCGCGACGTCAATTTGATTGGCTAACAATGCACCGCGGTGGTCGTTGTCGGAGTGTGCGCACACGCAGGTGTGTGAGTCCACATTAACGAGGTACGACACACACATGGAGGGCATGTGGGTGAAGGGGTCATGAAAATATGAACTGACCTTTTCAGTGGTTATGAGTTCATGTACAAAATATATATATATATATATATATATATATATATATATATATATATATATATATATATATATATATATATATATATATATACACAACATTTGAAAGACAAACTAATGAGATAAAATCATAACTTTTAATTTGAACAATTTTATTACACATTTGTATTTACTGAGCCATTTTAATGCAAATGTTATTTGCATTTTATTCATGAAAATGAAAAATTTACTTATAATTCACCGCCATTTTGAAAGAAAAGGGGCCTTCAGTGCGTGTGTGTGCATGTGTTTTGGAGAGTATGACATGTGATGGGTCATGTAACAGCACACGTGTCCACTCGTGTTTCAAGTGTAAATGAGTGTTCTCGTGTCACAGTTTGCTGTTGAATGTCACCACTTGACTTTTAAAATAGCATCAACCCAATCTTAACACTACAAAGTGACGTGGGATTTATTAATTTTTTACCCTTTGATCTTATCAAAAGACACAATCATGAGATGAACTTAGATATATGACAATGAAACACAGTGGACATTTAATCTTACTGAGACATTGGAAAAGCTGCAAGTGCATGCATCCACCATGTAGTAAATAACACAAAAATGAGTGCATTGCAGGAGATAATACATTTTATAGAAGTCTTAATAAAGGTGAATACTCTTAGAAAAATGCTATTAAATGATAAAACAGATCACGGTCACTGCATAACACACTTTTTTTTTTCTCCATTCATATCTTTTGATTCCTGCATAAGTGACAAAAACTAAAAGTTCAGCTGCAAACCATTCAACAGCGGAGATGTTCTCACTGAATCCCATCATGTGTCTACACGCACACACACAAACACACACACACACACACACACACACACACACACACACACACACACACACACAACTGAATCACCCCTCTTCCCCTCATCGCTCTCCTCTCTCCCTTTATTTCTTGTTGGCATTCATCACTGTCCGCGGCAATGGACTGCGAAACACATTTCAATCACTATACATTACAGGTTAAGAAAAGGGAGCTGGGAATGTGTGCTATATATATATATATATATATATATATATATATATATATATATATATATATATATATATATATATATATGCCGGGTTCGATTTTTATGTAGCGTCTACAGGCTCGTCCATCATTGCTCTGCAAGGCACCCTTGTGCACTGGGCCCCTGACGAGATCTTGTCTCGGCACCGCCATCAATCACCCTACGCTCGCCCGAGCCCCGTGCCCGATGAGCGGGAGGGGGATTGGGGAGGGGGGGGGGGGGGTCATGTGTTGTAGCTGCGGGAGTCCCTGCCCCCTCGCACCCTCCGCCTCTCTGTGACGGTGACGCCAACAAACTCAGTCATTCGTCATTCGAATGGTGCGGTTATGTGTGTTATATGGGTTTCAGCTCATCGTCCGAAGCGTGACCTCTCTCGCTCTCGATGCCGCGGAGGACCCTATATGCTTTTAATGATGGGAAGCAATTGGCTAATAATTGTGCAGAATGGAGGGGAAACTGGGTTGGTTTTGACCCCCCCGTGGCGCCACTCACCCCGTGCAGTGATACTTGGGTCAAAGCCATTTAGGAAACCTGAATTCAAGCCTTCTTATGAAATATATGTAATCCCCGACTATATAGCCACAAGGGGAGCATCATAAACTGAGTGCAGATTGCCTTGTACAGTACATAAGAGGGTTGGATGCAGTGAAGGGCTTTGATTTGTGGCTTCATCGCCTGAAATAGTTTCAGACCATCAAGACCACGGAGGAATAAGCCTTCACCTCTCTCATGGCTTAATATGTCCATTTACTCACTGGATACATGTTTTTTATACATGACATGAAGGGTTAAACACAGACAGGATGCTGAAGCGTGTGCCTTTGCACGGCTGATCGGGGGCTACCGCTACAGACTAATCCTTTTCCTCCCAAAGTCAGGCGGATTATAATTTGAGGAGTACTCCTTCGCCCTTCACACTCCACGATGAAAGTCACGACCTGTGAGAGAGCACGGAGGGATTGAGGGGGTGTAAGGCGGGTGGGAGGGAGGGAGGGAGGGAAGGTGGAGGAGAAGGAGGGAGAAGGGGAGAGGGCTTAATTAGGCCAGATCACTGCCGCTCTCCACCACCACCACCACCATCATCCCCAGTCTCCACATTATTCCCTTAGATACCATCCACTTAATGTTCTGTGAAATCATATTCCACTCCCCAGAGAAGAGAGAGAAATCAGAACAATACAATGACACATTTTAAAGAGAGGCAGCACCACAGGGAAATAGACTGTTAGTGACACATGGAGGATGTTGTGGGCTGATGGATAGCGAGCACATCTGTCTGGCCCATTACCAACAAGCAGCATCAGGACCACAGCAGCCTGGAAGAGGCTCCTGCTCTTCAGTCAACTGCAGACGTTATTTTATGTCCAGTTATTTAGCTGATATACCTTAATATGGGACATCCTAACAAATTAAATATGCCCCACATGCTTTTTTATGTAAAAAAAAGGACCAGTTTTACATGAAATAGCTAAATATTTTGAAGTTGATTGAACAAAAAAGGGTTTAAAGTTTTCAGGCTGGCTTCAAACTGCTAAACAAATAATTTATTTTAAGTCTGATTATTCTAACTCTAGTTATTATTGCCATAAAACCAACAGAACACGATAAAAAACATATAATCTAAACACTACTACCACAACAACTACAACAACTACTACTACTACTACTACTACTACTACTACTACTACTACTACTACTGCTGCTGCTGCTGCTGATAATGTTCAATTAAAATCAGTATAATAATTCATGTGTGAAGGTCTAACATCAATTATTTTGCTTGTATGCACATTTTGATGTTTTGAAGTGGAAAAAATAGACAAAATGGTTGTCTGCTAAAAATACCGCGTCGCCTTAAGGACTTGCTGGAAAAAAAACAAACAACCGAGCAAAATTGTAAATGCCACTGTGTCCCTTGAAGGTTAAAACAATGCTGCGAATAGCTAATAGTCGTTCCACCATACTTAAGTTCATACAGATGACGTCTGTGAATTAGAGATTTAGTTATGTAGAAATTTATACATGAATTTACCTTGTACAAATTAAACCTAAGCTGATTTTATTCCTTAAGTCTAACTGTGTCTGTGTCCTTGTTCTGTGTTTCCTTCAGTTCCATTTAAAATGAGCCACATCCGAGCAGGAAGGTTACATCGTGAATGACAAAGTACACCGTTGCTTTTGGGCGGGGCTTAGTCCTGCTTTGTCTCCACTTCTGTTTTTCTGAGACGGTGAAGCGGACCGGCGGCCCGGCACGCAGCGAGCAGCCGAGACGTCCGGCAAAATGGAAGTAGTCAAAACAGAGAGAGGTAATGCAGCGTCAACACACAGCGACACACAAGAGGGAGGTAAAGAAACACAAAGACACACACATGGAAGATAAATAATACACTGACATAAACAGCTCGCCAGACATAGACGGACAGACACAGACACACACACACACACACACACACACACACACACAGAGCCGGGCAGGGAGGAGGAAATCCAGACATCCATGCAGAGGAGATGGAGGACAAACAGACGGGACAGACCCTGCTGCCTCTCCACCTCGAGGACACTTTGGCAGTAAAGAGAAGCTAAAGCTAATCCCCCCGCTGTGCTTTGCCAGTTATGGCCCTTAAAGAGGGAGAGAAAGTGGCTTTACACCCCACCGGGTAGAAGGGAGGGCGGCATTATCACACAGAACATCTGAAATTACCCCATCCACTATATGCTCTTTCTATTGCGCCCCTCCAATCATTTCTAATACTCTACATCGCCCTCCCTCCCCTTCTCCCTCCCACATCTCCCACTCAATGACACAACCATGTTTTTATCCCCTCGTACCTCAGAGTCTCCTATTGTTCTCAATTTACATCTTTTCTCTTCATGTCTCTTGCTCTATTCTTCGCTTGCTCTTGTTTCCGCTCTTTATTCTCTTATTTCGGAGCGGAAACGGCATCATCCAGTGTGCTTTTCCAGATCTTCTATCTTTTTCACACCAAAGTTGGCCCAACGTTATGGTGAGAATTAAATACAATTTCTTGCTACCTGATGTTTCTATCGCCCAGAAGCTGAGGCTAATTATTTTTGTAGCAATACAGCAAGGTAACTGTTTATATCCAGGGAAGGTGGCCACTTCACCGGATGCTATCAAAGCACCTCCGAGGTCCAAAGCAATGGACCTGAAGTTTAAACAATCCTCAAGGCAACATGACACAATGATGATGAAACAGCAGCCTTCATTGTTTCTAATTCAGCTGTGGCTTAATTTCATATATTCAACCAAAAACAATGAAGCCATTGTATTCATTTCTCCTTAAAGTCCACTTAAAATGCCAGACAACAAGCAAAGGAAAAATAAAACACGCCTCTAGATGTTAAAGTTAATTAGCAATTAAACAATATCTAAAAGATGAGGTTGTGGTAAACAACATTTAAATAGCCCATTGCATGACTGGCTATGTACGAGTTTGGAGCAGTGATGTCTTGTTCTAATTAACGCTTAAGCAGTCACAGGTGTGCGTTTCGTCTGATGGCCTGCGGCTAGCTTTGAGGTTTCAGGACAATCTGGTTTGTAATTTTGGTTTCTTCATCTTCATGGACCACTATATATATATATATATATATATATATATATATATATATATATATATATATATATATATATATATATATACGCCCCCTCTGCAGCAGTTTGGCTGCTCGTGTTTCTCTCAGTGATTATAATCCTCTGATTAAGTGCGTGAGTGAATAATTCAACCAGCTGGAGTCCTCTCTGATGCCTGCGTTTTCTCCCCCTTCCTTTCTGCGGTATGGTTTGCCTGGGTCTCCCCCCGCCGTGTGACCTGCGGGTGACGGGGAAACCTGCCACCAATGTGCCCGGAAACCCTCGACGCCAACACGGCAGCAGGAACTAAAAATAGTCAGCTGGTGATAAATAATAAAACCCCTCCCCATATGCCAAGCGTCCCTTCACTTTCCTCCTGATTTCAGTGTGTGTGACTGCATCCGCGTTGGGTTCTTGTTGAGGAGAAATGTAAGCGCTCAGAACGTTTTATGGTCGGTATTGTTCAACTAAGAAGAGATGAATAGACCTTACAGGTTTAATATAGCTTTTTTTTTTTAAATGGTAAGCTCAAGCACGGGTATTATCATAGATACGAGTGGTACATCTCATCATGTGCATGTCTGTAGCCTGTTTAAATTTAGTTTTAGAACAAATTCATATATTTCTTTCAGTAAACGGGTCTAAAATCATACATTTCAATGACGAAGATCTATGACATATAAATGAGTAATAGGTAAAACACTGTTTTATAAAACTAAATGCCATTACAGGTTATTTACTGAACTCTCTGTCTGATCAGCATCCTCATATCACTCTCATTTTCCACAATATAATTAAACTCTATCATTCAAAATGTGTTTTTTCCCCCCACCATCTTTCACAAAGAGCTGTGTAATTCAAGACTGGTGTAAAAAAAAAGAAGAAATGAAATCACGTTAAATCAATGAAAGCGGTACCGTCCTGTTTGGAGAAAATGACACGGCGCTCCCTTTTCTGTTTTTCCTGGCTGTCTGGTCACGATTCAAAGCCCTCACAGTGGGAAGCTTTGTGTTGGTGCTGCTGCAGTCCGCATGGGAACCCCCCCATCTAAATCCCCCCCCCCACCATCCCTTTCTCCTCTTTCTCTTCTCCTCTTCCATGTCTCCCTCCTCTTCTTTCTCCTCCTGTTTCTCTTTCTCTCCTCCGCCCACGCACGGCTCTCCACGACCAAGATTCTAAAAATAGCATCAGGAATCCCCGCATCAATTCAGAGGGAGGAGGAAGGGGGACGTCAGCACACACAAGGTCATAAAACCCCCCTTCCAGTGTTTTTCTTGATTTGTCACAGCGCCGATCAGATTTTTTATTTGTCTAGGAAGACCCGCACCATGTCACATTTTATGTTATCGTTAAATAAATATAAAAAAAATATTGATTCTACTGTAAATTCGTATGAAATGCCCCAATCCAATGATTCATTTCAAGACACAGAGTTGGGAATGAGATTTCACTGCGGAATAACAAAATAAAACAGACTTTGCAAAGCCGGGGTTTTTCATCAGAGCAGAAACAGTTGGAGGACATGAGGAGAAAACACGCGAGGAAAGAAGAGGGAGCAGCCAATAGCTGTAACAATAAGCTGAGCATGTGCTTGCAAGAATTCAGAGCGTGTATTCCCCATTATTCCATGCTGCAAGCGACAGGAGACTGCGATGACTGGGAGAGCCCCTATTCTTAGTAGGAGACTATTGATTTTCTTGCTGTCATTTATAATCACCGTTGATGTGCCTCCTGCTCGCGTGTGCTATCTCCATCAGATAAAAGGTATGCCTTCCCTTTCCCTTCATTCTCTTTTCTGTCAGTATTAGTTAAAAAAAAGAGGGGTGTGAAAAGATTGCATGATGAAAATGCAATTACAGCCTCTAATATCTGTAGCTAATAACCTTTTATAGCCCAACTCATTTGCATTGTCACACCAAACAGCACGAGTGCACGACTTTCTTTTTTTGCAGGGATGAATTTCCTTATCTGACACAGCTACACCTTGAGGACACCGAAATGAACCAGTTCTGTGTTACTGGTGTGCAGTGTGGAATATAAAGGGATATTCCCGGCATTAAATGACGCTGGAAGGTTACCCGTGTGTGCAGAATTGAAACTTTTTTTGTCCTTTTTTTTTTGCGCAGATGGTGTGAGGTGAGTGTGCTCTTCTTGGTACTGTTTCTGAGGGATGTCTCTAAATGATTTTCATTGAAGATGTGTACAGTCCACCTCTGCCTGTTGGTGGTAAATATGGGGGGTCACTTGGTCATCTCCTTTGTGTTTGTAGCGGCTCTAAAGATGAGATGGGGACCGAGTCTTTGAACCTTTGCATTAGTGATGAGCTTTCTCTTCTCTTTATCTCTCATCACCATATTTTACAACTGGGCAAACCTCTCCGAGCCTCTCTTGTCAAAACGCCGGTCCCTTCAAACCCTTACAGGTATGCACATGTGTTCACATGTGCATGTTGATGTACAAACACACATCCTCGGGCGTATGTTTCGATCACGCACGTAAGCGTGACGCCGCAGCCACCTCTGATGCCACAGGACTGCGTTATAAATGTTTGCATGTCTTCCTCTTTGTCCTCTTCACGTCCCCCTCGTCATCTACTGCTCCATTTAATGCAGTGACATCATCGTGCTCCCTGAACAGAAGTTGACGGTCCAATGCTTCTGCAAAAGGCCGTGCCGGAGGAAAACGAGGCAGGCGCGTGTTGCGCTAGCAGAGAAGACGTCATGTGCAGCCAGCAGAGACCTCTCTGTCGCTGCTGCGTTAACACTGCCAGACCGTGATTAGAGGTAGGAAAGACTATGACGTACAACGCTTTAAAGCGAGTGAGATCATGTCTCACAGAGATAAACCAGTTAAATACGGAGAGGGGGGGGGGAGCCATCACATTTGAGAATTTTGTCTCTAAGTCGGAAAGTTGTCTTCTTGCTAAATATTTCTTTAACTCCTTGTGGAAATAGTTGCATCTGACGATAACATATTCCTCGTGATGCCATTTCTAATCTTAAAATTAAAAAAAAAATCTTAATACTGCAGTCAACGAATAGACCTGCGCTGTCGTAGCCTTTCCTTTAGCGTGCCAAAGAGGAAATGACCACAACAAGGTGGCGGCATCTGTGTGAGCTGGGGGTCCTTTTGTGTGGACTATGGTGACTAATTGCCCTCTTGTTCGTCCTCTGAAATGGATGAGAACCCCCCCCCCTCCCCACCCACCCTCTCTGCTGCTTTAAGCTCATGGCCGTGTGTCAAGATTACCCTGGTTACTTCTTGAGTATCCCCTTCTTCCTTCAATGGGATCTCATCTCATCTCGGATGTTACCTGGCGTGCCCCCTGCATTACAGCTGCTGCCTGCACGGGCCACTCTATCATTCCCTGCACCTTGGCTTTGCTCGTGGCGGTAATAGAAAACCCTTCATCACAGTTGTCCACCTTGCGCGGGCCTCTCCACTCATTTATGGGACTTTAGGAAGCTAACATGTCAGCTGATATTTAACAATGACTCTCCCTTTACCTGCCTCTTTTCCTGAAATATGGGAGAGCTGCTTATTCATTTGAGCAGCCTGAGCAAAACTAACTAATGATCGTAGCTGTCAGGGATAAATTCCTGCATTGGGCCCTGTTGCCACTGCTGCTGCTGCTGCTGCTGCTGCTGCTGCTGCTGCTGCTGCTGCTGCTGCTGCTGCTGCTGCTGTGGCGGGTAGCATGCATCTCTCAGACGCTCCGTCTCAAGCGTGCCCTCGGTATCATCTCACACCGGCTGCACCGAGTGTTTGGATGACGCCGCAGCCCAGGTTGAGTCACGACTCGTCTCTTATCTTTGGGATCGCAGGTTGTTTATCATGTGCGGAGTATATCAGTGTTGAGGCAGGCCAGCCGATCCGTCCGGCCGAATACGTGTCACATTATTCAGTCTTAACGCTGGCTGGAGGCTCGCCGCGGCTCCTGCGGCACCAAAACTCTCTATTCTCGTGGAATCACCCCAGTTAGTCATAGTGGAGTAAGATGACAGCCATAGCCATGACATGCAGGGAATCGACAGACTAATTCAAGATGGCTGCCTCACGCTCAGCAATCATAGATGACACACTCGGGGCCTATAGATAGGGTGCACAACGCACGCTATCTATTGGACCCGAGTGTGTGTGTGTTTTTAGTTGTTTTTTTTAGCAAAATCCTCTCTTGACTTTCTATTTATCTCTCTCTTTTTCTCTCCATCACACGCTGCGTCTTCAGAACAGCTGTTGGTTTCACCTCTTCAGAGATTCAGCCGTAAATATGAACTTACGTATCAGGAGGCAACAGAAGTCAAGCTCTCTCTGTCTGAATTGCACAGTGGAGAGCATGATTTATTAATACATAACACTATTTTAAGGTGTAAATAAGCAACGATACCCAAGTCAATTTTGTTTCCGGAGACAAGATTTGTGTCAGAGATTTAAATAAATTTCCATATGACACCCTCTATCCTCAGATCATCCATTTGGAAAACCCTTGAGCAGGAACTACGAAGTTAAAAACAACAACACAGCAGCTCTCCACTGTTAAATCTATTTCGAAAGGTAAACGTGAGTCTGTCTTCGCGGACGGAGGGACAGTCACCTGGTACACGGACTCACTTATAAGACTGTGATCATTGCAATGAGAGCAAACAAACATGCAGTTCATTGTTAGAGGAGCAGAAACTCCAGTACTAATATCATCAAAACAGGCTGGAGGTCTGGCCGTTAGAGAGTCTAATAAGAGGATGGACTCCAGTTTGAACCCCAGCCATGTGTTCTGTCAAAGCAAATGTAAAACTGCTCAGACGAACAGTCATTAAAACCAGGTGCATAGCACACTATGCAGTCAAGATGCCAAGAACAATGAAATATGACTCAGGGGCCTCCCTAAGTGTCTTTATTAAGGAAACATATGACTTATCCTTCAGCGTGGATGATTCTGTGCTAAGATAATAAGCTAATCTCTGTACCTGTGTGTAATTAATTTTGGTTCACTTCACAGTACAATACATTTTTCTATATTCCTCTTCTTTTCAATTGAACCCTTTTTTGATCTACTCTGTGTTGGTGCACCTGCTCTTTTTTAGATATCCCTCCCACTCGGTCCGGTTTCTCTTTCTCACACACAGTGCACACTATCAGTTTCTCTCTCTCGCACACACGCACACTTGCACATCTCTTTGCTTTGCCCTGCTTGGTTTTCTCTTTCTCTGTAATTAAAGGCTTCTTATCTACTTCCTATGTTACGTGCTGCAGCCATCGGGCTACTCAATGTTTCCTCCTCTACCATTTTAGTGCCATTGATCTTCTGCCGCTTCTCCGTCCAGGAGCCATCAAGGCGGAGCCGCACAATATGCTTCAACATGGCGAGACTCGCCACGTTTGACGGCAGTATGGGATCAATCCAAGAGGCACTAAATTCTGATGGCGGCGTTTACTAGAAAGAGGCCGCTCGAGTGAAATATTGCGCCGTCGTTAAGGGGTGTGATTGAGAGAGGGAGGGAGCGGGGAAAGGAGGGAGAAAAAAAAAAAGCAAGACGGAAAGAAAAAGGCTGTTGGCGTTCATAGCCGCTTGGTGAGTGAGTGTTTGTGTGTGTCCAAGAGTTGTAAAGTTTGATTTAATTATTAATGGGGAATGCTTCCCAAACTAGCAAATGAAACTTCATCTTGCCAAGGAACTCATACAGGTCACAGTGATCAATTACTTAATGAAAATGATCAGGTTTCTAACGCAGCCATGGCCAGACCTCCACTACAAATTCCTGCAGTACTTCACGTGGCTATAAAAGCCGATAATAATACCTCAGCTTTCTTCCAGTGGTTAGGCAAAGTGTGCCACCGTTGCAGTCTTTAGACACATCACAACTCCAAATGGCTGAACCAGCTTTAATAAGGAAAGGATTATTACTTATTAAGAACTGCTAATGTATGATATACAAGTTGACTCTCCTCTCGTCTCCATCCCCTCCCGTCTCTTTGGCTCAGCCTCAACTTCTCTTTCCTGTACTAAAATGGTGTATCTGCTCATATTTTCAAATGCTAACTTGTTTTTTACGGAGCGTGAAAGGAGCGAACGTGTCAAAGTCTAACTGAATACAATACTCACGATACTTCTCGTCTCCAAACTGACTGAGAAGACAAGAGATGAGGGACGAACCCAAACGTACAGTGACCAAACATGAACCTGAGATAAGTTGTGTATGAGGTTTGTTACACAGAGAAAGTACCTGAAAGCATCTACACTTTATATTCCAGGTTGAGTTACAAAGTGGTTGTATATTTTACATTTTCTAACCCGCAATGCAAGCAACTGCTGTTAGAAGTTTCCCCGAGCTTAAGACTGAACTCCCCTTCAGTACATCAGATGAAGTTTTTCAATGTGCTAGATATAAAGTTCACTTACTTGGAAAACCACCACGTGATGACCTGAGAGGTCTGATTAAAAGCTCAGCTGAAGCCACGGCATTTGAGCAGCTTCAGCAGTATGAGTTTACTAAATCAAAGGGGAATCTTTGAGTTAGTCTTTTTTTTTTAGTAGCTCTTTAATATCCCTCCACATGCAGCTCAGCAAGGAAAACCGTGTCCAGGGAAACACATTCACCTATAGCCAGTAATGATGAGAGGAATGCTGCTTCTTCAGTGTTTAGTCTCATTTTAGGGCAAACCAATTAGAACAGAAAGAGAGAATAATTGATCCTTTAATCCAAGTTATATATGACAAATTACTAATCCTCACAGCTGTGAGAAATTTCAAAATGACATGTGATGGACAGTGTCCATCCTCTGGCTATACTTGACACCACGACGCAGTCTATTTTAGTGGTGCGCGTCCAAACTCCTTCAGCACCACGGACAGCGCCGTCTGCGCCCAGCCTCCCTCCCTCCCTCCCTCCCTCTCTCCCCCTCTTTCTCTCTCCCTCTCCCCCTCTTCCTCCATAGCCGCTTTCCTCTCCGCTGTGACAGTGAAGCCTTCACCATGTTCTTTCTATACTGAGGGCATGCAACAGCAGCGAGCAGCGGCTCACGCGCACCAGGCATGCGAGCCGACTGCAGGCTCCGCATGCAGCACCCATTCTTAATATTTCTGCGTGGTAATACAAAACCAGGCATATTCTGCTAAATTATTAAATACCAGACTGCAAGGCTCGGGCTGTATACGGCATGAGGTAATCGGTACAGCCCTGCTTGTTTGACGCGTTCCTGTGGGCCAACAAGTGGAAATGTGTTTTGGAAAAAATAGACATCAAGTGTGTGTTTATTGTTCCTTTCATGATTTTTTTTTAAATAGCAACACTTTCGGGGCATACAACTATGAGAGAAGGACAATCACTTAGAGTTAAACATGCACTTAAATGGACGTTCAGGTTATATCATCATGTTTGACAGGCCTGTGGATCTGTTTGGGTGACGTAGCAGTAAAGGTGATTTCTTACAATGGGTGCTTATGGCAACATTGACAAAATCGATCTATTGGGGGGGGGTCCACAGTGGATTAAAGCGATCGACCACGAGAGCAGGATTTAAGGACACACATCTCAACAATCCCGTATACTTGTAATATCCTAACGGCCGTACAGAGTGATCGATCCGCTGCAACCTGTACGCAGAGGCAGGCGATGGACAGATATTCCCGTCGAAGGCGGTGTTTTGGCTTTACAGTGACGTTTTAAGGCAGGTCTTGGTCAAACCTACCAATGATACAAGTCGCTTCTATTCTGCTGGGACCGATCGCAATGAACGGGTGTCGGAGCTCTGCACGGCAAAGGAGCAACCACAGCGAGACGAGGCGATCAAGGGGATGCGGCATCGGTGCGCGGGAGCTGTCCATCAGCACCACATCCCCGACGAAAAGCAAGCGAGCAGCAACCAGAGCCGAGACCCAGTCGCTCCTGTTTTCAGCCTGCCGCCCCCGCCCTCTTCTCACCACCGAGACCGCACTTCCACCGCCGCCGCTCAGCGCCAGAGCCTCCAGGAGCTGCCGTGTCTGAGCCAGCCCTCTCGGCGACCTGTTCACAGCGGCGACCCTCTACCTCTGGCGAGCTACGACACCGCCCAGCGACCTTCACACCCAGGCGGTGAACCCAGCACCGGGCAGCCGGCGCACCTGCAGCAGGATCCCTGGGCCCCGGCCGGCTCTCAGCAGCAGCAGCAGCAGCAGCAGCAGCAGCAGCAGCCGCCGCAGTCGGAGAAGCAGCCTGTTTTTCCGAGCTGCCACTGCAGTTTTTCCGAGCAGGAGGCGAGTCTTTCTCAAAACCATCACCATCCTGCCGATCTTCTCCCACCGCAGCCCTCCCCACCTTTTCTGCCGCCTCTACCGCCGCCGCCACCAACGTCGTCCTCCTCCTCTCTGCTGTTTTCCCGGGAATCTAAAAGGGGGGATCGTCTCCAAAGGAGTGCCAATAATTACCAACAGACAAGCATCGTGGAACGCTGCAGGGGAGGAGGAGGAGCAGGAGGGCACCGAGACCACAGGCAGTTGTTGCAGCAACAGCAGCAGCAGCAGCAGCAGCAGCAACAGCAACAGCACAGTCATTTAAAACTCCAACAGAGGGACCCCTCCCCTGAAGGAACCCGTGCAAACTCGCAGAAAGGGCGCTCTTTAAATGTATGTGAGTCAACCGAGGCTAACAGGAGAGCATTCGAGTCTCAGACTCAGGACTTGCAGCAGCAGCAAAAGCAGCAGCAGCAGCAGCAGCAGCAGCAACAGATCCCACAATTACGAGCGCAGCAACAGCTACTGGTGGGGAGCAGCTTGCCTATCAACTACTGCGCCAGCGGCTCAGGAGAGCTATGTAGGACTCACCAGGCTCCACTGCTGCAACAGCCAGAGCAGCAACAGCAGCAGCAGCAGCAGCAGCAGCAGCAGCAGCAGCAGCAGCAGCAGCAGCAGCAGCGGCAAGGCGCACTGGGGCTCTGTCCCCAGCGTCCGCAGCACTGTGAACAAGACCGCAATAAGTCTGGGAGGATCACCGCGCAAGGCGATCAGGCGCAGCCACACAGCCGCGACTCCCGCGTAACACCCCCAGTAACACAACAGGCATACGCGGGCAACTCATCTGCGACTGGCAGCAACAGCAGCAAAGACAGCCCCAACTACGGCTCGAGCTATCACCTGTGGCCAGAGAGCCCGCATAAAGGAGAGGAGAGGATACGCATCGACCTCCATAAGGTAGATTTATTCACATTTTCTCCTGCGATATCGGAGTGTAATATGCTCCAATGACCAAAAAACAAACTGGCCTTAACGTTTTTTCACTCAATGACCACGCCTGTCATATGATTTTGATTCTCACATTCTCCTATGTACGGTGTGTGCACGCGCGTGGTGTGTGTGTGTCTCTGTGTGTGTATGTATGTTAGGGAGGGTGGTATTTGAATCGTCATTCAGTATTGGGCAGCTTTTTTCAAAAGCGCCGATGTAACTACCGCACATGTAACCCGACGCGTGATGTATCGGATCTAAACCTGGCATTTCTTTCATTTGGTCACACAAATAGGCGCACGCACGCACGTGATCGTGAACACACACACACACACACACACACACACACACACATACGCGCGCGCACACACACCTGTTCCATGTTGCGGTGTTGTTTTGGGGAGCACACTGGAAATGATTCTAATGACGCTCCCCCCCGGCAGCCGAATTAAACAAATCATGTGTTGTTCCCACTAAACCGAGGGGTTTCTGAGCGGATTCCAGTATCTCGGCTTCCAGACACTGCTCTGACATAACGGTGAGGCCTGTACCTGTCAGTGTGAGCAGCTCCTGGAAGGGCGCTCACACTCACTTTATTTCATCCAGTAGTATGCACTGAATGTAGACTTGGAGAGCTGCACTCAACAGGCAAATAGACATTGTGATATATACAAAATGTGTAGTAAAAGACATCAACCTTATAGGACGCATTACTCCTGGCCATAAGGAATGACAGCAAGGACATCAAGATGACAATATTGTTAGACAATATGACATTCTAAGTGACAGCAAGGATGAACACATCTTGGGGGGGGATAAAATCAGCTAACACAAGTTAACATGGCCCTGCAGACATTTAGATTGTAGTAAAAGTGTGGTAACAAGTTGGAAGGTGTGGGTCCACATGCTTGTGTTGAAAATGAAACAGAGAGAAAGAAGAACACGCTTAAAGCAGTTTGATTTATATGATGTACAATCAATTTCTAATTATTAACCCGCTGAGTAATCGCCGTTACCACTGACTGATCATTCGTGTGGCTTCCGGAAAACTCATAATAAGCGTGACAAATCGTTATTGTGTACATCGGCTAATATGTCGGTGATAAATGAATGAGTTCAATGTTCACTCTGGCTGCTCTGAAGTTGCAGAATACATCACTTTGGATCTTGCAGACGTACCACGGAAAGCTAAATCCAACTGCAACATGTTCAAAAGTTCACTGTTGTTGATTCGAGCTGCTCGCAGGAGAGCAAAGGAACTGCTTTTAAAAGTGCCACCAGTCGTCTCCCCTGAGACACCTGGTTGGCCAAACAGGCTAATTATTGCTCCTGCCACTGGATGAACACATGAACATGTGTTCATCTCGGTTGTGGAAGTAATCGTGCAATATTTTCTAATGACTACTACTATTGTGTTGTATTTCCCCTCCTCTAGCGTTTCCTGCAGGTGCAGGAGACGTTACGTTTGTATATTGCAGGATAGAAAAGGGGAAATAACGGGAGGCACTGACGAGGGTGCAGCCTCTAAATAAGAGCACCAGCTTCCCTTTTTAAAATGCTGCAGCTGTTTTCAAAGGACTGAGCTGGCACCGGCAGCAAAAGGTGGTACATTGAACCACCTTGACACGACTGTTCTGAACTTGGCTCAATTTTGGAGCATCGGCAGAACACCGAAAAGCTCCAATGACTGAAGGGAAAGTTGCAGGGGTTTTTTTCTTCTTAAAGTTGCCACCATCCTCTTTCAAGTTCAAGTCACAGGTTGTTTTGCTGACCGGGAAGCTAAACCCAAGACACCAGGTGAATTATGAGGAGGGACAATGTTGTTCTCTCGTTCCATAATATTGATCAGACACACAACTCTAGAAATATCTGCCGCTTTGAGTTAGAGCATCGTGTAGGAAGTATAGTCTATGAAAGAGCGTTTCTTCTAATCTGCTGCGATCAGCATCATAGATGCATCAAGTTAATGGTGCCATATATTGTGCATCACCAATACAGTAAAAAAAAATGCATTAAATTATATCTGTGAAGAATAAAAGGATGTTTTGACACCATTATTACTTGAGAATAAAAGCCCGTATTGTGCTAATCATAGAGTAAGACGTTAGTACAAAGAGTCTTTGGTAAGTCGTAAAATAGTCCCAGTGAATACTCATTACTGTTTAAGGCATCTGGGATTTTAACAAGCTGCAGGATCGTTATGTCTTTTAAATCCATTCTCATTATTATACCGGGAGATTTCTTTTTGTCTTTTTCAACCTGATCATGCTCGTTCTCTGATGGGTACGGACCAAAGGAAACCAAAAGCTGGAACATGGTCAGTATAGAGAACCAAACATGAACACAATATGCAATGGAAAACTCTTATAGAAATACATCTCTTGTAAAAAACAAAAAAAAACAACACAAATGGCAATATAACTATATAACTCCAGCCTGGAAACTGAACGTTTATTTCTAACACAACTGTTTGGAAATCTGAAAGGAAAACAAATCTTAGAAGCGCTCCCAGGACAGACTGTGCCTATAAGTATCAAACCTTTTCCACTCGCTCAGATCCGACCGTGCCAAGTATTTCGATACAGCCAGACACGCTTATCCATTCACGGATATTTGCGGGATTGCGGTTACATTTTATGGACTCACCCTCAATGAGCCCCCCCCCCCCTCACCCTCACCCCTCCGCTCCCATTTGAAATCCCCTAAACAAAACACTTGTGACAGAACAAGCCTGATAAAGTGGATACGATTACAGTATCCCGCCGTGCACCCTGGAACTCGATCCCCCGGCCCGCTGAACTGAAGGCAGGTAGTAGGATATCGTGCCCTGCCTCCATAACATTGTGCTTTGAAAGGTGCGTTGCTGCTTCTATTGTGATAATCTGTGTAAGTACTCTAATGCCTGCCACTTACTGCTATGGCGATATCTCCTGCATGAAGTACAAACACTGCCGGAGTTGCTCTCATTTTTTTTTTTTTTTTTTGAACAAAGCTGCATTTTGAGGATACAAGGACTTCCTGTTTCGCAGGAACCTGATTGATGACTCGACTGTGTGTCAGATTTGGTGCCATCCAGAGCCAGAAATGATCTTTTTTTTTTCCCGTGGCTCCATCCTCTTTATTGATTAGTTGAATAATTGGTGGTCTTAGTGTGAAGTCGATTAAGATTTCTTAAGTTGTTGAGTCAGTTTTATTTGGCATTTTAATGCTGAATTACTTTCTCTTTTTTTTTACAAGGAACCCATTAGCACATCTCCGTTAAAAAACAGATTTACACAGATTCTTTGGGGGATAAAAAGTAAAAGTATGAATAAAAAACATATAAAGCCTGTTGCCACCTCTCTCCTCCCCTGTCACCCCCCCCCCCACACACACACACACACATATTTCATTTTTCCCAAGTTTTCTTCAGTTTCTCCTGAACCTAAGATTCTTTATTCCAAGTCAAATCCAGAGCACTTTTTTTTCCTCCTGTCTGAATTAAGGGAAATGCTGAGGTAATTGGGCCGCCGGTGCTCTTTAGAAAACTAGTTAATCTTATCAGTTGTGTGTTTTTGTTGGCTTTGCAATATCGCCGAGGTAACGTTGAGTGCCTGGGCTTCGGGGAAACAATTGATGTCGACAGATCTGCTTACAGCGGGATGATTTACTTGCAACTTACGCCAGGAGAAACATTATGTTGATTTAAACTTTCTCTATCGGTCATCGTCCTGTTGTTGCAGGCCCCGTTGTTCTCTCATTAGGTTTCCATGTTTCCACTCTGCATTCAAAGTCTGACAGGGCAGCCAACACCTTAAACTAAACACACCTCACTAAACAATTTAAATGTCAGACAAGGGGCAGATCCTAGTTCACATCCTCTGCTGCAGATCTCTGATAACACTATGGGATTGTATGAAGAGAGGTATGTGTGGCTGTGGGAGTCTCTCAGTTTGGGCTGCAGCTGGCAACACACAAGCAGTAAGTATGAACATCAAGCTCTTTTAATAATTGATTGCTGTTTTCCCTATTTTTTTTGTATGTGTGTGTGTGTGTGTGTGTGTGTGTGTGTGTGTGTGTGTGTGTGTGTGTGTGTGCGCGGTGTTTAAGTGCTACACTGCGCTCCTGCTCTGAAATAGATTTGCGTTACCAAGTGTGTTGCTATGGAGAGATCAGCCTTGTATTGTTGTAGCGGTCTCTCTCTCTCTCTCTCTCTCTCTCTCTCTCTCTCTCTCTCTCTCTCTCTCTCTCTCAGGGGTGTCGAGTTTGGTCAAGGAATTATGTGCAGAACAAGATTAATCTTTTGAATTCACGATCCATTTTACGCTCACAGAACACACGGACAGCACCGGGCACGCATGTCGACGTCATGTGCACACACAGACACACACAGTGAAGGGTATAGCCAACACACACACACACACGCGCGCACACACTGATATTACTGTAAGTGGTGTTCAAATAGTGCTCCACTTGATATAGTTCATTCGCTTTGCGTTTCATTCCAGTGAGCCTGCACAAGGAGAGGTGTATTGAATTACTCACAGTCCAGTTGAATACAAAGAGTGGAAAGAAAGCGTGTGAGGGGGTTTCCTCAGTCGCTGTGAGCCTCGCTGCATACTTACTCCGCGGGTACAGAGTCACAGCACGGCAGATGTTTTCGCTCTGCCAGCAGTCAGTGCAATTTGTAACCTGACGGCTCGACCTCTCACGATGTGTTTCCTTTTTCTAATGTGAGCTGTAACTCACAATTTCTCTCTCTTTTTTTTTTTTTTTTTTTTTTTTGTTGGTGCCAAGTCCCCACGACGGCTCTTTGCTTTATAAATGGCCGCAGTTCATTTATATGGTAATTCCTTTGAGATGCTGGCCAAGGGATGCCAGGCATATAATGTATCACCTCAATGCATATGCTTTATGGCTAATTAGGTTATTGATCTGAGGCTGTTCCTGCGTTAGGGGCATGATCACAACACAAAAGAGTAGGAGAGTGTGAGTAATGTCGCTGCGAGCAGATATTTGTCATCACGATGCTGTAGAGAGACTCAGTCGTACAACGATGGCTGTGTGCGTGCGTGTGTGTGTGTGTGTGTGTGTGTGTGTGTGTGTGTGTGTGTGTGTGTGTGTGTGTGAGAGAGAGAAGTTGCAGGTGTGTGCGCACCACGGCACGTGTCTTTCCACATATTTTATGATATTTCAGACGTGCAAGCTCATTGAGTCATTTCAATATTGCCTGCTGGCTGTTTTTCAAATGTTTGTTATAAACACTGTGTTCGGTGGGAGTGCAGAGTGCAGTAACGAGATGTGAGAGATGTGTGATTTCATCATACTTTTGCTCACACAATCGACTCACGCTTCGCTTGCAGCCTGTCCTTAAAAAGAAAAATTGATGCAAGTTTGGAAAGCTTCTCCTGCCATTGTGAAATTCCATACAGAGAGTGTTTTGGTCCGTGCATATCAATACACGCCTGTTTATTTGTGATGAGTTTCCTGCTCTGCCTGTGCTCCTCCTCCTCTTCCTCCTCCTCCTCCTCCTCCTCCTCCTCCTCCTTCTTATCAGGTCTCTCTGCCTTCAGGTCAGCGTTTGACTGCTGATCCCCTGAGCTGCTGTACTACTTAATTTTCAGCACATGATACACAACCGTTCCCCTGTAAAACTCAATCACAGCCTCCTCTGGCCACTGATAAATATTCAGTGAGGAACAAAAAGCCTTCGCTGATCCGCATCTCGTCAGAGCTGCACACTCTGCCTTTAGCTGTTTCTAGAAAATGCTACCATTTGTTACCTTTATACAAACAAAACACATGACAATGGGAATTCATATTTAGCCCGAGCGCTATCAGGAGGCCTCTGTGCATTGATGTTTACTACACATGTGGTATACACATGTGTGTGCTTTGCACATAGTGGCTCTTCTCCAACACACAAGCTTTTCCAGGAGCAGGAGACGAGTTGAATGAAGCAGCTTTCCTTCAGCTTTGTCTCCCTCTCACTGTGTTACCTCAAATCACCCAGCCGGAGCAAATAAAACCGCCATGATGGATCTCCAGCAACAGAGTGTGTATGTTGAGGGTCTTCTGAGGCTGACTTACAGGCGGTGTATAAGCTGCGGCAAAACATCTGTTCCACTGTGCATATGTGTAGTATATATAGCTGTTCTGCTGTATGTGGTTTGCGTGCATTTACATGTTCATTTCTACCTGTGTTTGTGTGTAAGGGGAAGAGAGCGAGCGAGCGAGCGAGTGGGAGGCCAGCTTGAGCATATCATTATCATGTGGATGCCACTGTTTTGTCTGCAGATGCTTAAGGTCACGTTACCTCTATCGCAGCTCGTCATGTGGGAGAGCCTCTTCGTCAGGAATCCTCTGAGTCGCCGATCCTTCCGCTGTTTGAGTCACAACGTCGGGGCTCCGTGCTTCATCATGCATCTGCAGGCCTGCGTTTCCAAAAAAAGAGGGGGCGAAAGCGCCGTACAGTGTGCGTTAACGGGTGTGGACATGTGTTTGCGGTCCATAAAAATACAAAAAACATTGATTTTCTTATAAAAATATGAATGCTGTTTTGATTTATCTTGGTTTAGGAGTGTTCACACGGTGTCAATGTGAAATGTAGCACCTCACTTCCTTCCTCTCGCTCTCCCTCGGTTTCCCTCCACTTCATGTTTAGCGGCTTCTATGGCGTTTGGCTCCCAGCATGCTATAGTTTCTATACGGCTGCCCCTGCCTCCATTACCGGCCTTCCCTTCAACTGTTAACCCTTTAATGGGCCAGCGGTCTGCGCAATTCATCTTTTGTCACTGCTATTTCTCTCTTTAACCTTTTCACGAACAAAGCTGCCTTCCATCTCTTCACTTGTCTTTTCTTTGAGAGTCTATTTTCGTTTCTGCTCCCTCGCCACCTCTTCTCCTTCTTCTGCTTCTTCTTCTTCTTCTGTTAGATTGTGGGGGGAGGAGGGGGTAAAAATAGAATCAATCTACACTAAAAGGCCCACGAGGCATTGGAAACTGCTGCACTTAATTTTATAACCCCAAAAAAAAATAAGAAATCCTAGCTGGAGGCCGTTAGCACATTTCCCAGAACTTTTATCATGAGACGTAATTGAGAAGCATTAATGAAGTACAGCACAGAGTGGGGTCTGGTGATGGTTCACCTACATGAAAACAAGATTACATGTGGTGCAGTGAAGTACAGTAACCATACCTGTGTGTGTGTGATACATTTGTGTCTGCAGGAGAATACACACGTGCCGCTTTTTGCAGCCGGCCTTTGTCTCAGTTCACCAGAGAGAAGAGGGTGTTCACATCCAGATAAGGATATTCAATTAGGACGCGGCTGCACTAGTCGGAGCTCGCTGGAGCCGGGTGACATATGTTAAGGGCTTTCTGTTCGTGTGGAGGAGCAGAAACCTCATATCTTCTCATTTCATCTGGTCACCGTTTCAGAAATGTTGCCACTGGATCGTCATACTGTCTGCTTCATCATGAGGTATCCGTTTTATCTCCTATTTTCACCTTTTTAAATTAATACATGGAAGATAACTAGAAGATGATACAAATACATACAATGCTTTTTTTTTAGACTAACACAGTTTAAGATTAAACACTGTTTTTTTTATCTTTGATGTATATTCTCACATAAAACTGCACGTTGTGTTATTCAATGGTGTATTTAAAATATTGGGATATTGGTGATAATTCACTTTGAACCTCAAATGCTAAAGAAAAGAGAATTCCTCCGATTTCCCCGTCGCTTGCTTCCTCTCCCTCTCGTGTCCTCCAGCTCCTCCCGTTGGCTCGCATCGTCCTCGCGTCATAAATCTCAAGCAGGATGTTTCCAGGCAATTCTCCAGTCAATCTCTACTGAGTTTGTCGGACTATCGATCTGTCCCGTGCTATAGGTTGTCCTCTATTGATGTTTTTGCCTCGAGGGGGGAAAAGAAAGAAAGAAAAGAAACTGTCTGGCCTTGAATTTACAGAGGGCTCCTTTTCAAATGAATTACAATCACCTCGCAATGAAAATAGAAGCTGTCAGATGCTGGCGTTCATACATTGAGACTTGGATCCCATGAGAGTGAAGGAAGTTTGATGGGAGGTCGTGACATTGTGGGATTGTAGAGTGGCTTATGAGGCATTAAGGGTGATAATCTCTGTGAGGAATTTATGGCCACTGTGGTCTTGTTGGGATGTCAAATAGCCGCCTGGGGACTAGTCACCTAATGAAGATGAATTAGTCCTATGGGTCCACATAGACTAAGCTATACTTCAAGCTTTTGTGTGTGTGTGTGTGTGTGTGTGTGTGTGTGTGTGTGTGTGTGTGTGTGTGTGTCCTTGACCACATGCATTATTGGTTGTTTTGATAAGTGGGATGAAGTATTGATATGTGAGGCCAATCAGGTCATAAATCCTTCTTGTTCTCGACATCATGATGTTGAACCAAACTCTCCTCCACACTATTAAGCCCTCTCACGTGTGCAATCACTAACTACACGTGCACTATTCTCTGTAACACACAGCGATGCTCACACTCGTGCGACACTCTGCCGTCATAGTATGAGAGGATGATTGTACATGTCAACGACAATGGAGGATGGAGGGTGTCTGCGTGACATGAATGCACACTGAAGTGGCTGCAGTCGCACACTGTTGGTTACACACTTTCACCACTTTTAGGGTTTTTCTCCTCACACACATAATTGCACTCTTTCTCAAATACCGTTTCTTTTACATATAGACTTCGCTTTTCGCTTAAAAACAATGATTCTCTCCCTAATAGGTTCATATTACTAACAACTGTGTGTTAGTGCGACATTTTATCGACCCACTACTGTGTGTGACTAGGAACTGAATTTGAACATATATTTAGATTGTTGTATTTATTTAGATTTTATGGCTTTCATGATGATGTTCAAAATGTTTTGTAAAGTATCTTTAAGTACCATGAAAAGCGCGAAATAAATTAATTGCATTATTATTATTAACCTTTTAAAAACCAGAGGATCCTAATCTGGATACCTTTGGATTTTTTGCAAATAAAACATATAAATCACAAGAAAATATATTGATGTTATACACCAAATTAAACACCAAAGCCTTTGCTCCAAGAACCAGTCAGCCATTAAATAAAATACTTTGAATCTAAAAGGCATAATTAGGGCCTGAGCCCTGATGTTGTCAGAGCGGAGGACCTCTTGTTATTTTAAATTGAATTTATTAGTTTGGGGCTGAATTCCAGTCCATCCGTTGAATAAAATGACTGTGAGACGTTATTGGAAGTCTCTGTATTTCCACATTGGCTTCATTCAAATTCAGCTCTTTCAATTTAATTTATGTTTACTGAGACACACATCTGCTCGTTGAGGATGAGCAATCGAGTGCAGACTCACAGAACTCTACTCCGTGAATGTTTTCATAGTTTGTTCATTGGATTAAATCCAAAGTGGCAGAAACGAGAAAAAAATCTCATCCTTTCTGTTGCCTGGCGACTCCTTATATCCTCGAGGAGATCAAGCGAGCCGGTGTAACTGTTTAAACTTTCAAAGTTTGCTCAACAAAGTTTCTCTGTTGCTCCCGTTATACGCAGGTTTGACCAGCTTGATTTCAGACATTTGCAGAAGGACCACAACCTCTGAACAGCACATTACGTGGTGATGGTGAAATATAGTGAAGGCACCAGGAGACTGAAACCAAATGTCAGTGTTGACTTATTTTAAATTACATCGGCAATGAGCGATGAGCGCCGTGCAGAGCCGCAGCTATGTTTTCATTAGTGTGTAATCGCCTGAAACAAAGAATCGCTGCGCTTTCTTAACTCAGAATGAGTCCTACATGTGTGCACAGGGGGCGGGTCCTCTTCACTGAGGCCGCCATGTTGAAACCGTGAAGAAGCAGAGGGATGAGCTCTGAGCGAGGAAGACCTTCCTCACCACTGTACTTCGGCAATACTTTTGATTAGTTCAGGGAGCTGATTAGCGCATTATTGAAATGCGGTCATGGTGTCGTATTCAAGTGCAATGTGAGACCTCAGGAGCAGCTTTTATGGAGCGTCATTGTCACCTCTGAGAATATGTGACGTGAGACATTGTGTCATCGTCAGCCATCGAAACCTGGAATAGGATCCTTAAAAAAAAAAGTTAAGAGCAGTTTATGATTTTTAAGTGAAGTCTCTGTGTTTCAATTTTCAAAATTGCCATTTTCATAATTTTGTTGTAGAAATAAATTCTGTTGCAAAAATAAAGAAAACATCATTTAATACGCAAGCAGAGTAATGCAAAGATTTCAAAAATTAGACGGTAACTTTTCATAATGATGGAATTAAAACTTCAAACGCTTTATGATTAAACTAATTCTAATTAGGATACCAGCTTTATCAGAATAAAAATGTCATGTAACGACCTCCGATTAGGAAAATCTGGTCCATCCAAAATTAAATTTGAATCCATTTTAATTGAGTGGTCCCGACCTTTTCACACATGTTCTCTTCTCTTGGAAACCTGCCGCTTGGACTCTTTGACTGTTGAGTCATTTATGAGCGTTTGTTTTACTTCTGGCAGAGCAAACAAACTCACTGGGTTGTTATGTGTCTTTCTCTAGGAAACCACTTTGTAAAGAGACATTCACGTGTTTCTGTGATATCCTGCATTAGTGAGGGCTGTGGATGCTTTCTCTTTTCTATTTTAATAACCACACCGTTTTAAAAGTACTGTTTCTCTGGAAAGCACAACAGCAACCCAACAGTGACGTTCAGAGATTGATGAAGCTAAATGTTTGTCAAAAGTTTGCCTTTGTGTGGAGAGATTGAGATGTTTATTCACATTTTGCCTGATTGGCATCATTAAAAGCAAGAATTAGCTCTTCGCAATCCATGTTCACTGTATCACTGGATTACTTTGACAATAAGGAAACTTTAAATACACGATGATGCTCAAGTTCTGGTGTTAAAGAGATAGAGAGACACTTTTTGTCCCGGTTGGAAGGAGTAATACAGATTCCCCCAAAAATGCCTCCTGGAGCGGTCAATAACACACCTTTTTGGAAAGATTGGGAGCTAAAGAATTGTAATCTGCAACAAATATCACAATAAAACAAAGCCTTGGCTTGTTAGGAGGCAGTTTCAGTCAAAAAACAGTGTCATTCGGTTAAAAAATGGCAAAATATTACGTATTATATGCCAAAAGATTGACTAAATGGGGCATGCTGGGAATTAAAATTGGCGCGGCAGGATTTTCTCACGGTTTCCAAAAGGTTAAACTATTTGCCTTGTGTAGGATGTGATTGGTTGATGTCTTACTTCACGGCGATGAAAGCAAGCCAACCTCCTTTTCTGAAAAAAAAAAAAAAAAAAGACATCCCTTTTTCATAATGTGTAATATTTGCGAACGAACACACTCGTGACCAAAAATAACAGTTTGGGAAAAAAAAATATATTGCTGTGAGAATTAATGAATGATTAATGAATCTTCGCTACCAGGATCAGCCCATTCATTATGACCTCAAAACACAAATCAGGTTTCTAACAGCCCAGCATTAATTTACAGGAAATTAAAATGGTTTCTAATGAGGCAGTCGAGGGAGCGTCCCACAGGGAAAGTGACCCCCCATCAATCCAAACCCCCAAATCTCCCCAGGACCTCGTCCACGAGGCACACACTCACACAGGTTCACATGCAGTAACCTTGTTGGGTCCTAATTATAACAGTGTTCTGTCTCTGTTGAACACAGCGCGTTATTAGTCCCAACAATAACACATCCCTTAAGGCATGTACATGTCCTTTTTCTCCATGGAGGTTGTGTTTTGTTTTTGCCTCCTTTTCTGTTGTTCTTCTTCAAAATGAGGAGAGCATGAGGGGGAGAGTTTTTTTTTTTTATTGTAATGTGCACATAGTAATATTACTCTCACAGTGTTTGCATTTGACTTGGCTTTAGGGTGTATTACTGTGTTTTTTCACTGTAAAATACACACACACACATACAAAAACAAAATAATTATGTTATATCATGTTTCAGATGACTCATAGTTGGAGTGACGGTGATCTTTAAAAGATTGCCACTGAGCTAAACATGAAGGATAGCGTCTCGTTTCTGCTCTCACTTAGTGCTATTGTCCCATATTGGAAGTCTAGTTATTTGCCTCCTTAAAGGTTATATAGCATCCCTCAGGCAACTACAGTGCAGAGCTGGATTTATATTTCTTTCCCATTATTTTGTCACATTTTATTATGTGTAAATTGTATTGTTGCCTTTTATTCTCTCACTGAGTTGTCTTTCATCTGTAGATTGAACGCTGGTCGTAAAGGACGCTGCATTGCAGATCATGTGCAGCTCATCGTATTCCCTGGATGAGCGTCTGAGACGTTTAAGGTGGTGGTCGTGAGACTTGGGGTTATTTCATATCTTTGACCCTTGCCACTATCAAGAACCATTAGTTCAAAACACAATACTTTAACAACCGAAACAAGGGTTTGTGTCTTCTGTGTTTTCAGGTTCATGTTTCCAAAACACCTCGGTTAAGATGGTGGGTTTAGTTGAATATTGAAAAGAAAACGATGTCCTGCCTCGTGCTTCAAGTCGGTGTTGGCAAGCAATATGTTTGTGAATAAAATGGCTTGATGCATATAACCATAATGTCTAACAATCATGGCAACAATGTCGCTATTTTATCATACAGCTATTGCCTGTTCGAAAAAAGGGTGGAAAAAAAAAATAATTCCAAATTTGGAGCATTAATCCAGCAGCAACACCTGTTCTCACGATCCCATGTTGACCCATGTTTGATGTCTGATAGCTTGGTGCCGGAGTTATCCATTCAGCAGAGCTTGGTAGCATCATTTTTTAATTCAAATACATTACAAATCACATTCTAACTGTATAGTTTGAATATCATGTTAAATAGGAAAAAATACATACAGTAGATGTGGGATTGAACACGTTTGAATGAATGCATGAGGTCAAAAACGCACTTGGCCCTGTGTTCATGCGCTTCAACAGAAGTGTCCAGGCTTGTCCCGCACACACACACACACACACACACCCACACACACACACACACACACACACACACACGTGAAGCCAGCGCAAGAATATCCCGTGACAACTCTTTGATCGTCGGCTGTCCTCTGCAATCTCTGGGCCCGGCGTGTTTTCATGAAACACTTACAAAAGCTCTGACTTATCCAGCAGAAGGGGCAGAAGCAGCCATTATTTAACAGCAGACATCCCTACAGAGATATAAGGACATGAAGTATAGGGCGATAAGGCTCGGCATGCAGAGGCTCGACATTTCTACCACAAAGAAATATCATTTCGCCGAAGACGCCGATAACGATGACACATTTTAATTCATGGTGTTATCCCTGATACGTGATATCTACCCTTATGACATTCTTTTTTTTTTTTAGCATTAGATGCTCTAACATGATCACATTAAATATACGATGTGTATTTCTGTCACTGGAGGAGGTTTCTGCTATGAATGTGGAGCCGCAGCCTCCGGTTTCCCTCCGTCTTTACCGGAGTAATGATCCTCATGCTGGTCAGGGATGGACGTTGGAGGCCTGATGCCTGCTGGCCTGTCAGAGAAATGTGACAGCGTCTAGTGTGCGGGGACAAACTGGAGAGTGTAGCCTGCAGCTCTCAATCACTCCAGGGGCTGGCAGAGACACCCACCGGGAGCTGTCTTTCCTCTCTTTCATTTATCTCTTTCTCTTTCACCCTGCACCATCTTTCATGTTTCCTCAATTTCTGCCTTATTTTGCCTCTCATCCCTCTTCCTTGTTCTCTTTTGTGTTAATCCTTTCATGTCAGTCTTGTCAATATCCGCCCGCCATTCGCAAAATTTTTACACGCTCACACACACACACACACACACACACGTGGATCTCCTGAAACAATTCCCCCCCTCGCGCTCGTTCGGTTGCTGCACACTGTCTGCGTCAATATTCGACCTAATCCGATGCCTGGCTGAGGCTCAGCTTGTTCAACTAGCACACATATGCACACATACGCCCACCCACCCACATGCAACACACACATAATTAAACAGACTGGCACCCGCATGCACAAACTCATAAACAAACAGGCAGAATTGAGCACGCTTGATTTTTTTTTTCCAATGCACAAATCCATTTTTAGGGTAATGCCTCCAACACTGCAGCACAGAAGCCCCACACAACACTGGAGCATGTGGATTTTCTATTAGATTTGAGCAGGCCGGAGAGAGAGAGAGACAGAGAGAGAGAGAGAGAGAGCGAGAGAGAGGAGCAAGGCAGAGAGTTGCCTTCATTTAAACTGTTCTGCACTGAGGCTTTTCAATTTGATTATGAGGCTCCATTTCATAGAGCCTGGATGCTGCGTGCCATCCAAAATGAAATTGAGCCGTCGGTCGGCTGGACAAGCAGCCCCCCCACCCCCCCGCCTCGTCTCCTCTGTGGGGGCATCAGGGGACGACAAGGGCAACGCTGGCCCGCCGTGCCCTTTTCAAAGTACTCTTTAGTCGGGTTGCAGGGGAAATGCGGGAAAAAAAAGCGACAGAGCTTGGGTATAGCTGGTTAAGTGGGCGAGTGTGTGGAATTGATTGAGGCTGCTTTGAGGCTTTGGAATGTGATGTGAGGACTCCCGCTGCAAAGTCTGTGAAGGACTCTTTAGTTTTTATAGAGGAAAAAGTCAGGCATACGTCTTGGTGTTTTGTCTCAATGTGCCTGTGCAGATATTCTCTCTCTTACTCGTCTCACTTCAGGCTCAGTGTTTTCCTTGATTAGAAATGCAGACAGTCGGCGTTCATACAAACCGACTGGTGGGACGGTCCTGACCTTGTTTCGTGACTGATGATCACCAGAAACGAGTAACTGAAGCTGAGGTTGTAACAGCAGCCCTGCTCTCGCGGTGTCTATAATCAATTCGGTTCATTTACCTTATTGGAACAACACTTCCTGGGACGTTCTCCTTTTACACCTCAGGCTCCTGACTGTAACAACTTGGCATTTTCACTTTGATCCGTTGCAATCGGAAACCCTATAGCGGGACATTGAGTCTTGTTTTCAGCATTTTCCTTCACAATTTATAGAAATGTTTTAAAGAGGAGATTAATTATGTTTTGGAAAATGCCTCTTTTTTTTTTTTTTTTACACTTTGCACCACTCTAACTTCATGAATGAAGGAAGCCAGAGCTCTACTTTTAAATGTCTATACACTACCGTTCAAAAGTTTGGGGTCACTTAGAAATGTCATTATTTTTCAAAGAAAAGCACTGATTTTAAATGAAGATAACATTAAATGAATCATAAATATTGTTAATGTGGTAAATGACTATTCTAGGTGGAAACGTCTGGTTTTTAATGAAATATCTATAGAGGTGTATAGATGCTCATTTCCAGCAGCAATCACTACAGTGTTCCAGTGTGTTATAATCGCCTTAGAAGATGGATGAGTAGAAAACCCTTAAAACCATTAAAAAATCTTTAAGAAAACTTTCAAAACCCCTGTGAAATCTCTTGCAAAACCTTGAAAACCTGTAAAACAACTTAAAACCCCCTTAAAAACCCTTGAAAACCACTGAAAACTCTTGTGCATTGACGTTAGCGCGGCTGAAAACAGTTCTGCTGGTGAGAGAAGCTATAAAACTTTCCTTTGAGCTAGTTGAGTATCTGGAGCATCACATTCGTGGGTTCATTATACTCTCACAATGGCCAGAAAAAGATAACTTTCATGTGAAACTGGCCCGTCTATTCTTGTTCTTAGAAGTGAAGGATATTCCATGAGAGACTTTGCCAAGAAACTGAAAATGTGTCTGGGTCACCCCAAACATTTGAACGGTAGCGTATATATGTATTTCAATACATTGTTTTAGGTAGTCGGAAGGTATTTGTCAAGCACATCAATCATGTCTTTTGAAATTTAAAGCCATAAACCCATAAGAGTCCATACAGGGAGTGCTGTGAGTGTCCAGTCTAGAGGGAGGATTCATGTCTCTGTCAATCGTTTACCGTACAGTCATAGAGAGTTCAGAGGTTTCTCTATGAAGCCACACCTTGTGTCAATATGAACAATGATTTTCTTAACTTGCTGGTGTGTCATAAACTGTGGCGATAGAGCAGGTTAGCTATTAATCGTCTGGGTTGGTGGTTCCCACCTTGAGCAAGAGGCTGAACCATAATACTCCAAGGCTGAACACAAAAAATAAACTCAAGTCCTATAAACTCACAAAAGAATGTTTTCTACCAACACTCACCAACCTTTGTTTGAGATACTTGTCATGGCTTTTTTTCTTCTTCTTCTTCTCAGATATTAAAGTCCAGGAATCAAATTTACACATCAAGCATCTCTGAAAGTTTGACTGCATGAGTCTAAAAATACGCAAAGCTCAGAACAGGAGCTTCAGAGTATTTACTTCCTACACAAAGGCAGGAAATTCTCTTCTGACAATAAGTGACATCATGTTGTGACACTCAAAACCAAAAGAATAATGATGTTTTGTGGCTCAGTTCAAGTTATACTGGAGATTTAACACATTCAAAGAAGCCGGCGGATCTACCGTGAAGCTTGATGCAGGAAAAAAAATCTATTTATGAACTGATGAAGACCAATACACATTTAACACAATGTATTAAAATAGCCTACCAAAATAAACTATACAGTTTGATTGTGTACACACATTTTATTTATTATGCATTTTAGCCAGAACTGCTGCTGGTCTCCTGTCTAAATATTCAGTGATATGTTTTATATTGATATTAAGTTATCGTAGTTGTCTTTCCTAATGCTGAGAAAAACAAAACTTTAGTGTCAGAACTTGTTTAAATTGGTCTAATCCTGCATTTCTTTCACATCTTTTTGTTTTAATTTGTTGAATTTGAATTGAATTCAAACATGCAAAAGCGCTCTCGTTCTATTTTTAGCCTCAAATAAAAAACAATAGCTTGACCATTATTGCCATATCAGCATTTTTTTTTTTGATACAGTATTTCCTGTCATTCAAACCTAAAGTTCACTCACTGCACTGTCTTGGAAAGTCTGAAGGGGTCCTAATGGCACAGATTAAAAAGCAATTTAATAAAGAAAAGGGGATTAGAAACACTATGGCTGCACTAATCCTTAACCTTTAGTCCTGTTCTCATGGAGCCACAATATGCGCAAGACGATAACATCACAAGACTGGAGTTAGTAAATTTCCATTAGGGCCGCCCTTCTTTATTCCCACTAGCACATTTAAAGGCATTAGGCATGCTTTGTCAAGGCTAATAAAAAGGGCCAGCAGTGCTATCAAACACCCCCGACTTGTTTCGGAAAAGCACTGTTCCATGTGAAGTTTTCATAACCCATTATGATAATCTGCCCGAGTCTCTGAAGGGCAGAGGATAGACAGGCAGATATATGCTTCTGGGGTGACTGGTCTGCAGCCTCTGCATGGATTGAACATTTTCTGTCTGCGTAACCGGCACAGAAACCCACTCCGATCTGCCAAGAAGAGCAGACATGACGGACGACTCAATGCAAGAAGAGAAACGTCTGCATGGCATCCGGTCAGAAAAGAAGGAAAATAACATTTTGTAGAGGTGATAGAGAATTTAAAAAAGTTTAATGCATCCTCTCCTATCTCATTTAAATGATAAATGATATAAATATTTGCTGAACGTGATTGTTATGTGCGAAAACATACATAGTTCACTCTTTTCTGAACTTGCCCCGAAGTTGCCCTTAACCTCAAAGGAAATGGATTTCCTTTTTTTTCCTTGTTTCCCTCTGAGGGGGGGAACCTCACAGTTGGTCTCTGTGGTACGCATGATTTGAGAAAGTCCACATTTCTTCTTTTTCGTTCTCTTTTGGGCAGCACACTTCTAATCTCTGCAGGAGAAGAGTGTTTCTCTGATAGGAAACGGGGTCACGGCAAGCATTAATCATTCATATCTAAATTTGTGCAGCGCAAAGATTCAATTTTCTGCACTTTGTAGGGTCCACTATTGGTTATATGGTTTTATTTATACATCAAAGTCTATCCATTATTTATTTGTTTTCGAGCCGTCCAATTTTGATGCCATTTTCTTGAAGGAAAAGACGGAAAACATACAACAGTTTTTTTTACTGTTGTGATATTGGGATTTCCTGTTTTTTTCAACACTTTCTAACAGACTTAAAATCAAATTGAACAACCCTGTGTCTGTAACCTGCTCTCAGGATATGTTTCTCAAGAAAAAGGAGTATTTAAGACTATCAAACAAGAACTGTTGGATGCATCTATGTACTATATGTTTGGCCACATGTCCAGCTGAGCAATAAATCTGCTTTTATAACCCAAATTGTTTCGCAAGATCCTTCCTCTCTGTGCTCTCTCCAGAGCCACAGAGATGTAACTCCCACATCCATGCTATCTAAAGTCTAAACCTGTACATCTCGCTTCAACCTTCTGACTATTTTTGATTTGATAGTATCGTATTTACCGCTCTTCTTCCTGGTTCACAGGCCACTACTGAGCAGAAGAAGCTGAGCCATGCTGGATCCAAGCCCTCCCTCTCCGAGAGCAGCGGCCGACTCCCTCAGATAGCCATGAACACCTGCAAGTACAATGGCGGAGTGGTGAGACCACTAGTGGGCAGCCTGGCGTCCTCGTCGCGCCGCAACCTCGCGGAGCTCGACTCGGAGACCCAGCCCTTGCAGACGCTGCACAGCTCCGGACTGGAGGTGGTGGTGTCGAAGGGCAACGGCGGCGAAGACCCCAGCAAGGCCTCCAACGAGAGCTTGGTCAGGGAGGGCAGCGGGCGCGGTGGAGGCCGGGCGCCGCAGAAGAAGAACAGGGACATCGGCTACAGGCTCGGCCACCGGAGGGCGCTGTTTGAGAAGCGGAAGCGACTCAGCGACTACGCGCTCATTTTTGGGATGTTTGGAATTGTGGTCATGGTGACAGAGACGGAGCTGTCATGGGGGGTTTACACTAAGGTAGGTTGTACATGTGTGTGATGCATCGAGTGGGAGCTTTGTGTGTTGTCACTGCTATTGTTCATTTATGATTTGTGTGGGATTGGCAGCTGTCACATTTATGAAACATGATTATTAGCCCAGACACTGACATACATTATTAAACAAAGGTGACAGAAATAGTGCACGACTCCAAATTAAAAAGAGTGTCACGTGATCTATGACATTTTAGTGTTCAGTCATTTCTGGATAAAAGGCCTGGTTTTGTCATCGGTATATCCACTTTCGCCTTGTTGGCACCAGAATAGAGTTTCGCCAAAGGATTGGTTCCACTCCCAGCGCTATTGTGGCTGTCTGTCATGCCCTGTGATACCAACATTTGAAATCACAAGCTTGCAGTAGCAGAGGAAGATGGATACGAGGATAGTGGAGGAAATGGAATGAAGAGAGCTCGATTTATGGAGATTTAGGCAGAGCTAGAGAGATGCAGAGATGAAGAGAAAGGTCAATAAGAATAAATGATGGGAATGACGTTCCAGTTGCCTAACAGCATCTTTTAACTTTTAGCAGATAAGAATGGAGACAATAGCACACGTTTAGACAACCAGAACATCAGCAGGGCGGCTTGGTGTCAGGGCCATGGTGACCAGGTCATCATCCCTAGACCTTTTGTTGTCCCTCTGCATCGGCCAATCACATCTGCTGTGTCAGGGTATTTTTATATAGAGTCTTAGTGCACTTACACCAGATCCTACAATATTTATAGAGATGTTTACTTGGAGGCTGGCATTGCTGTGCTCTGCAGTATAAAGATATAAGTCACAGAACAGGTGTTTTTTATTTAAGGGAAGAAGACCACCTTTTTTAACAACACAACCTGTATTTGAGTGACAGGATATGTTTGAGCCCATTAACTACAAATCATGTTTATATTTTGGCATTATTGATCACTTGGGGTCAGAGTCCTTCAAGAAGAGGATCAAAATAGTTTGACTAAGAGGGCTATAGTTGCTAACTTAGTTTGTTCTCCGGCTAGTTGCTAACTTAGTTTGTTCTCCGGCTAGTTGCTAACTTAGTTTGTTCTCCGGCTAGTTGCTAACTTTGCTTCTTCTTCGGCTAGTTGCTAACTTAGCTTGTTCTCTGGCTAGTTGCTAACTTAGTTTGTTCTCCGGCTAGTTGCTAACCTAGTTTGTTCTCCGGCTAGTTGCTAACTTAGTTTGTTCTCCGGCTAGTTGCTAACTTAGTTTGTTCTCCGGCTAGTTGCTAACTTGGCCTGTTCTCCGGATAGTTGCTAAGTTTGGCTGTTTTCTGGATAGTTGCTAAGTTTGATGATTATCTAAGTGTATTATTGTAAGTTGATCCCTTTCACTTTTCATCTTTACCGAGCAGATTTAAAATTGCTGCAGGTTATGGTATAAAGCACAACAGAACATTGTGCATGTATTTACCACCTTCCAAGCAGCTATTGGTTTTTATTTATGTTTGTCTATGTCCTGAAATGGATTTGCAGAGTTCTAAAATATGTCTGTAATAGGAAATAATTTAATGCTGTTTTAACGTTCTGGAGATATTTACTTGTTGTCTGTCAGCTGACACATGTTTGGCATTTAAAAGCCTCTGGTATGCTTCAACTTATCAGCATTAGGGGTATTTGTAGTTATTGTTTTATTACATACAAAATTACTGGAACCACTTAATTCTCGCTGACCTAAGCCTGAATGGAAAAGACCTTTTATATCTGAGTGGCATAGCAGCTCCAGACAGGTAGCATGTGCTGGGGAAGGCCCGTTATCCATGTTGTGTCACATCACATAGCAGACACTTGAGGCTCAGCCAAGGTTTTCTGAGCCTTGAAGGAGGGAAACACGTTAAGAGGCAGCGAGCACTGGGACTGAAAAATCCTTGAACCTCTGCGAGGTGGATTAATTGGTTTACTTAATGTTATTTCACCAGGGACTTCTCAAAACAATTTCAGACATTAGAATGTCTTGAGAACATGTCGTCGACCTGAGGGGCAAAGCAATCTAGTTGATAGCTAAAAATACATTGTGTAATATGGACCAGCGAAGGACAGACTAATGTTGAACTGCTCTCGCTGTCATCAAACTGACGATTATAAACGATATTTCCACTTGTCGTTCTTGTCATTTGCTGCTGGTGTTATTATAATAAACACCCTACGACGTCATTAGCCTTCTGCAGCGTACATTTATACCATGATTTATCAAATGGCATTTTACCAACATAGAGAGGGGGGGACTTGTGTTATACAGGTTGTAATTTCCAAGATCTATGGTTCCTGTGTACACACACACATGCACTCAAATCCAACGCTACAGCGCTGGCATCCAGCTGGCCTATTTATCATCAGCAGCACTCACTGTGGTGGGCCCCCTGCTAATGCTAGCCTTTCCTCTTCTGCGCCTGCCATTAAGTGGAAAGTCCTCCTGTTAGTGCTAGACTTTGATTAATTGGTAGTTTAGATGGTGGGGAACAGCTTGCATATATATATATATATATATATATATATATATATATATATATATATATATATATATATATATATATATACATATATATATATATATATATATATATATATATATATATATATATATATACATATATATATATATATATATACATATATATATAATATCAGGCTGCACCTACACCTGCAGTTGCATTGTTTAGCAACATCCTGACTGCGCTGTTTGTGTGCAAAACCCCATTATCTGGTCTCACTTAGACGTTTAAGTTAATAAGTACTGTGTGTGCACGTGTGCGTATCCACTCGTGTGTCTGTGTGTGTGACAGAGACTAGAACAGTATGTGCTTTTTTGTGGGCATACTTTTGCATATGCATGTAATTATATTTGGATATTCATGCTGTTCATTCAACATTAGAAGCATTTGTTTTCATTGTGACACTTACAGATTTAAATTTATAGGAATAAATTTATAGGAGTAAATATCAACAGTTGCTTGGATCTATTTTTTGCTCAATTACCTCATTTCACCATGTTCCTGAGCAGTAACATACAACGTTTATGTATTGTCATTGTACAACAGGGTTGTGCAACAAATTTAAATGAGTAATCCTATTATAGTACTATAAGAAAAACACTGTTAAACGGATACCAATGATGTTCTGGGCACTTTTAATTGCTTACTACTGAGCTCTCCTGTCCTGGTTTCTTGCACAACTCATGTGTTTTTTATTGTTTGCCGTCAGGGTGCTTTCTATTGCACCTCCTAAAAGTTAAGAAGAACTTGGCCCATTTTTGCCATATTAGGTTTCCTTAAGAAATACAACTAGGATAGATTTTTGACAACTATGTCAGGTTGTTTTTCAATTGTTTCCAAAAACGTAAAACTGTTTACTGGCTCCACCTCAGCTCCGTTGATGTAGACAGAAGTCATTAGTTGAATAAAGACTGTGCCATCTTTTGAGGCTATATATATATATATATATATATATATATATATATATATATATATATATATATATATATATATATATATATATATATATATATATTAATTGTGTTCAATTACAAGGTTAATTCTAATATATTTTCCCTGTTTTTCTTTCTCTCACTACAGGAATCTTCATACTCATTTGCACTGAAATGCCTTATCAGCCTTTCCACTGTTATATTGCTTGGTCTTATAATAATGTACCATGCCCGGGAAATCCAGGTGAGTTCAACACATAAAAAATAATGTTTTTTTATTCATTATACCAGCAGCTTTTTGGAACAGTGATAGGATATAATAACGACGATAATGGGGATTCATCATTTGACTATTGGGCCTATTAAAATATTGCTTTTATTGTATGTTATTGTTATGAAAAATGAATTTATGCTCACAATAATATAAACATTCATGATATACTTGTATTATATTATGACTTATGGTACACACAAGAGGACTGTACACATGCATCATGTTTATTTGACACGGTTAATACATAGCACACATTTTTAAGAAATTAACATATAACATTATCATTAAGTGAAAAATAAATGTGACTCAAAAACAATGCAATGACTCTATTGTCCAAACATATGATATTATCCAGGGTTTTCATTGCAGCCTTTTAATTCCATCTAGGTTAATGTTATTTTTGTTGTTGCTTGATGAATCTGCATCAGACTTAGAATTGAATTAAATTGTAATATCTTGCGTTCCACTTTTTTTTTTTTATGACAACAGCATTACACTAAACGCAAAACGTGTCCTTAATTTTATACACATTTGAATCTAATTGAGCGTGACTACCTCGGATCTTGACTAGAATGTCAAATATAATACGTGGGTTTGGCTTAGCGTGGTTGTAATGATTAACAATTTGAAGGTGCGGGGTTCAATAAGATTGAAAGTTTGAGATTTCAGCTTTTTCAACCTAAAAAAAAAGTGTAGACATTTTTAAAGCAAGTCCTTGGTGTATGTCTGTTTCCTCTACAGCTGTTTATGGTCGACAATGGTGCGGACGATTGGAGGATAGCCATGACGTATGAGCGGATATTCTTCATCGTGCTGGAGCTGCTGGTGTGTGCCATCCATCCCATCCCGGGCCAGTACGTCTTCACATGGACGGCACGGCTGGCCTTCACCTACACGCCGTCGGTGGCCGACGCTGACGTGGACATCATCCTCTCCATCCCCATGTTCCTGAGACTCTACCTGATAGGCAGGGTCATGTTACTCCACAGCAAGCTATTCACGGACGCTTCATCTCGCAGCATCGGCGCCCTCAACAAAATCAACTTCAACACACGCTTTGTCATGAAGACCCTCATGACCATCTGTCCAGGAACTGTTCTGCTGGTGTTCAGTATATCCTCCTGGATCATTGCTGCATGGACTGTGCGCGTCTGTGAGAGGTAAACACAGGGTTGTGAATAATGGATGTTGCTGGGGACAGATCGAAAACAAAATGGCTGATGCACACTCTTGTGGATTACTAGACACCTTTCTTCCTTCACTCCCTTGTTACCTTGTTTTTAGTTACGCAACTGCAATGGTCCGAAGAGTTGAGAATCAGGATAGGTTACATATAAATGCTGTAGATGTGTACAGGAAGTCATGTACTGTACTCCTGCTTAAAAAACACCCTGACATAGGTTCATTAGCTTAGCAATCTCTCAATGACTCCCCACTTTTATTGCTATTTTAGATGGCTTGTTCATAATTCATGAGTCTAATTGTTTGTTTGCTGAATGGTTTGTTTTGGTAATGCAGAGCAGCCTCCGGGATCCCCGAACCCGTTTTTCTCCCCAAAACTGCGCATCGGGCTTCGTCTCAAGGGGGCAGCAACGATTCTCACGGAAAATGAAAGGAGGCAGGGAGAATCGAAAAAAAAACCCTCTTTTTCCCTTTCTCGTTTTTTCATTTGCATAGGGAAATGAGACGTTAATGCCAGCTTTGATGTTTCAAAGTCATTTGTGCGTAGTTGGAGTGGAAGGGGGACTTGAGTAGGGTGGGTGGAGAGTGGAAGATCTGTAGCAGCAGCTCTTGTCAGACCCAATATGAAAAGCTGTACATGTTCTGCAGTGTAAAAGTCAAGCATCCGCTCCGGCGAAGGCTTTCAGCCGGATGCTCAGTGTGTCCTCCTGCAGCTAACCTGCTACTACTAAGTACCTCCCCTCCCTTCCTCTACCTCTCTTCTTAACTACCCCCCAAACCCGTGTTGGCATCTGTCACTAACTCCCCTCGCCCGCCCCTCGCACGCCCTTTTCGGACCCTCAGCTGTTGGTTGGTCTAGTTTAGTGGTGTCTCTTCACAGTCCACCTCAGCAGGTTACTACACATTATACTTTGGGATATTCACAGCGTTTTGCTTTCGCTCTTTCTGATTCACAGCCGAGTAGTTTGATATTTTGGTGGAAACGCTATTTTCTTACCGAGAATTACTGCTCTTGTGTTTGTATCGCAAACATGTAGCTGGAACCAGCAACTGCTTAGCTTAGCTTAGCTTAGCTTAGTCACAAAGACGTGAAATTCGTAGCAGCCCAGAAATAGTTTGGCACCTAGCCAACTTGAAAATGCCAAATTGTTGTTTTTATACTTGTATTTTGTAGTTGTTTAGTTTTAGATGGCTGTGTTAGCTTTATGCTAAGGCTACTTTACTAGCCGTATATTGTGCTACGGTACAGGCAGGAGAGTGGTATTGATCCAATCATTGAGAGTCTCGGCAAGAAAGCAAATGTGTTTGACCAAATGTTGAACTATTCCTTTCAATAGAATGACTGTCTTGGCAAAACATTGAGATTATTGTAAGTATTTGTTCTTTGGCATCTCATTATCAAAGACAGAAGTTCAATATGAATTATACCAGTAAAAAAAAAACAACCTACGAGAACAGTTATCTGACACTGCAAATCCCTAATCTTACAAAGTGCTGGGGTCAATTTGGAAAATCGGGATTGAAATTAATGGTTCGATGAGACAGAATCTCTAACGGACTTTTGGTTTTCACACACACGTTCTGAGACACACTTTCCATGAGCAGTGCATGCCGTTGGTCCTTTTGGTTTCAGAATAACATGTGAGTTCAGATGGGTGGATCTGCGTGCTCCTAAGTGCAAGCATGCACATGTAAGTGTGTGTGAGTGCATGTGTGTGTGTGTTTGTATAATGTTTTGTTGTACTTTCTATTTCCCCACTATGCTGCTCCATAGGGATACCATGTGAGTCCTCGTTCTCTAGCCGTGGAAAAAAAAACCCAACAACTTATCATTTTTGCACCGAGCTGGCGCCACTGCTGCCCTGAGTCGGGGTTGGAGGGTGGGGTGGTCGTGTGGAGCAGGGTCAGCCAGTCTAAAACAACTAATCGATGATCCTTTCCAAACTCAGTATGGCAAAGGAGGATTAGGCAGGCCCTCCAGTTGGCATGAAAAGTGGCACCATCCTTCTGCTAAGAAAACAGGCTTTTAGTGGATAGGAGCACAGCAGAGACCAACAGTGTGAGCAGCACTTTGAAGCAAGCGTCTCTTTGCTAACTATTGCGTTTTGGGCCGGTGGGGGCTGGAGGAGGAGGAGGAGGAGAAGGAGGAGCAGGAGGAGCAGGAGGAGGAGGAGGAGGAGGAGGAGGAGGACGACGACATTTGTGCTAAAATAGAGCAGCTCCTTCAAGTCACCTTCATGATTCTGCCAGAGGGCAATTTGTCTTTTCTCATTTTTTTTCTCTCCCTGTCCTTATGCAATTGTTATAGATCCATATTGCACAAAAAATCTTTTTAGCAGCGACTCCAAAGATTTGTCGAGGAGCAAAAGCCTTCCTGTTCTTTGTGTTCACACATTACCATCCCATTATGTGTCTCCTTTCACAAAAATTAATTGAACAGTGGTATAATGGTTTTGCACAGACTCTTGTTGCTTCTGCCCCAAAGATTTTGTTCAAGAGGGGAAGACGGTTTGTCTCCTGTAGCCAAAAGAAGGTCTGATTATGCAAATAGAGGACAAATGTCAAGTCATTTTGAGTACTAGCTCATGCCATTTTGTTCTGGGGTGTGTCCTACTATCTAGCACTATAAAGCTTGACTTTGATCGCCAACTATATGAGTAATGTTACGCAGTTCAAAGCTCGGCAGGTAAATGAGAACATTGCTTCCATTGTTTGACAGTTCCCTAAATGTATTCACTCTGAAAGAAGGAGTGTCTCCAGTTTTTGTTCATACCCATGACCTGCGTGTCGTCATCTCCCTTCACTCCCTCCATTGGTAAACATCAAAAACAGCATGCACGTTTTCATGTTTACTTATAGATCACATCATACCAGGTAACTAAATAAGTCAACTAAGTGGGGACAAAAAAAAGAGGCGCTTGTTTCCCAAAGTGCTGTGTGATAAAGGCGCCTTTAAAACCGTCACATGGACCGCGCCCCTCAGCCAATCAGAGGGCAGTACGGTGTGGGATTGGACGAGCACGGAGTCTACCTGGAAAAGGCCTAGATGGGGCAAATGAAAGACACACAACCGGGGGGACAGAGAGGGGTGGAGTCGGGAGGGATGCTAATATTACAGTAGATTTATTCAATGCTGGTCACGAGACCGCTTTCTGTTATTCAGCCTATCTTCAGAGCTAACCTTCCTCAACTAAGCTCCTTAACTAAAATCTTTTTTGGGCTACTCCCTCACAACCATAAGTCTCTCTCCCTCTCTCTCTTGCTCCCGACTGATCTTTTGCAGATCTCCTACTGTACCCATCTAACGTGGCATGCTTTGTAGTTTTTCCACACCTCTCCCCACTACTGAGTCCTCGTCCCCTTGCTTTCCCCTTATCCATAACAAGCAGGCCAGAAACTCAGTTACACACTCGCATGCCTTGCCTGCCTCCCCGGTCTCTCGCTCCTTTTTTTTTTTTTTTTTTCCTCTTTAACTGTTATCTAATTCTTTTCCGCTCCTGTTCTAACTCTGTTATCTGAAACAAAACGCTCTATTTCGAGGCGATGCGAGACTGCTGTTTCTCACCTCGCTTTCTCGGGTGAGGACCCGTAGGCAAGCTCTCGGAAAGTTTAGCTGACTTTCCCTCAGAGCGCAGCACTGGATTATCAGGCTTGAGTTACCAGTCAGCTACACCTACACCGAGGTCTGACATCCAGATTGTGTCATTAGTTGGATTCAGACGGCGGCAGCCAAGAACGGACCGATTGTCTAACGGGAGAAACACACACCGATGCAACTTGAACTTTCTCACACCAACTACAGGTTCACATCAAATATTTAGCTCGATTTTACAACTTTACAGTTTCCAAGCTGTGAACGCAACAATGCTGTGTCTCTTTGTGTTTGGATTAAAACTCAGATCGCCACAAAGTGGGTTGTGACTAAACATCCTCCTTATTCTTCTTCTGATGACATCTTTGAAATGTATGCAGTATTTCAAAGCATTTACATCCACAATTGATGTCTTCAATCCATACAGTGTGCCCAAAGGATCACACAATAACATGTGTACAGTTTGCTGTGCATTCTTAATCTACAGTAAGAAACACCTTCGCCTTAAACTGAATCATTCACAAGATTATCTAAAAAAAGAACTTCCCTTCCACAATGTCAGATGAATTTTATGCAAATTGCTGCAACCTCAAGGACAGGTGGATTCTCTATGGTTTGATGACTCGATCTGATAATTTGGGTTTTAAACTATGCACGCTCTGGAGGCATAGTATTGATCGCAGCCTACGGCAAAGGCATATACAGAGCCCGCAAAGCATGTTTGCATAACAGAGAATGTGGAAGTTTTAATCACCAGCGATATGATCTGCGCTGCAGATCAAACCGGCGCTGTGTTCTCCGTTCAGAGACGTGTGGTAGTAGCTTAAAGTAGCAGCTTCCTTACGATTGTTATAATTTACACTGTAGGACTTGTGTTTCTGCATCCGCTAAAACTTGTAGAAGTACCTCAACTAAAATCTATTATTAATAGATTTGATGTTAGAGCAACAATAAAGCTTTATTACGGGGTGTAAGAAAAAGAAAAGGGTCGTCTTAGTAGACCTAAAAAGCCCGGATTTATTGCAAATTACATTATTGCAAATGTATTCCCACTTTATTCTCACATCTTTTTCAGGTAGTCAAAATATTTCAAGACTAGTTGTTACCTTCTTAAACATTGTTATAATATTATTAAAATAGTGGTTTACTGTATTTTTCTTTGCCAACTAAATGTGTACAATTCAAATGGATTGATACTACGGACCCTTGCACTTATCGATCAGCGTTCAATCAGTTGATGTAGAATCAGAGCTGACTGAATCCGTTCATCGAGCGTCTCTACTTTTAGTCGCGTTCTGTCAGATTTAGAATGAGTTCCTGTTTCGGGTTCCCATGAGCTGGAAATGAAATCCCTGCTGGATATGAAGAACCTAAAAACCATGGAAACTCAGGCATTCTGCGGGGCACCTGAATAGGATCAAATTAACCTAACGCACATGTGTTTCACTGCAACAAACGTGGGCACTCTGCCCACGAAGACCCTGGAGCATATCATGTCTAGGAGCAAAATATATATATTTAAACGATTACATGGGGACTTTTGTGACCTTGTGTACAGGCACTCACTGTTGAGTTGTTTGCATGTATATCTCTCGCCTAATTCAATGAAACTTCTGTAATGGGACGCTCGCTATCTGATAACCCCCGAGACGTAACCACACTGCAGCACTGAAACATTAAGATTAAGAGCTTCGTTGACGGAGTCCCCCGTCCAGTGGAATTAGAGATTAAGAGGGACAGAAAAGACCTGACTGTGAAGTTCTCATGAGATATGAACATTTGTAAAGGTATATAGTGCCACGAGACTATTTCAAGGACGCTGACGTCTTTTACTTTGTTTGTAATAGTTTGACTTTCAGGGAAATTTCATTATTAATTTTCGGTGTAGAGGACTCTATGGAAGTTTTCATCCAGCGTCTTTAAAATGGATGAGAATCACAAACACACCCACCTGATTATTTCTGGCAAAAGGAGGCCTGGAGGCTGCAAAATCTGCAAGTCAGCGAACGCAAGCAGGTCTTTACTTTTGGATTCACAGCTTAGTTGCTTGGCAGCGATACATTATTTATAATTATTAAAGTGCAGTCATATTGGCGCAACAAAGTTATTTCATTCCCCGCTGCAAGTATATAATGCATTAAGTTGCTCTTAATCAAGAGGTTGGGCTTCAGCAACACACCAAGTCTCTCTTGGTTTATGTTCATATTAAAGTAAAATTATATGACACCTTCGTGTTTGGTTATCGAGGGTTCATGGGGACGTTGGACGCCTCGACTGGTCAAGGGTGTCTAACAATTCCCTGATCCAAATTTATTTTAGGCACAAAGCCAGCAGATGAAGACGGCTGCAGATGCTACGTTCTTCCCTCTGCACATGAAATGAAGCGAAAGTGAAAACTTTAACTCAATTATGGAACAATAAAACCCTTCTTTAGTTGATCTTGTTCAGTTTCCACACATTTAGGACGAGGGAACAAGGACACACGTGTGTAAACTTAAGGTGATTCATATTTTTTGTTCTTCTTCCAAGATGCTATCAGTGTTGTGTAACTTTCCAAACGGTGCTGTATGTGCTTACACTCACACAAAGTCATGCTTGCTCAGTCAGGCGGTTCTCTGGCACAGTTGTTCCTTTTAGCTAAATGCTAAAGTTAGCATGTTCACATTGACAATGTGAACATGCTGATGTTAAGCTGCCCTGTATTGGACGTACTGTTTTAATACTTGTACATTATAAAATGCACACATCAAACTACAGTCCACTTGCAGTGTGCATCTGCTGCTTGCTTTGCTTATTGGCTGCGGTGTGAAACCATTTTTAATGAGGTCATCATCACTTTGAGTTTAATCTGTAACTAACACACTCCCTGAAGTGCATGCCAATTTATTTGCCCCCAAGTAATCTCAGCACTCCTCTTCATTTATATCAATCAAGTTTTTTTGTTGGAAAAATGTGTTTTATTTCTTTTTGTTTATATGAAACCAAAATGCAGGAAAGAAAAGGGGAAGTTCTGTTGTCGTACAAAGGCGATAGCGGCAGATGGTTCGCGTTGGAGTGTAGAGGAAGTCATTAGCTTTCCTGTGACAGCTGACCGGCGTAGGAAAGTAGAAACAGAGGCGAGGTTGTGCTTCTTGTCAAGGAAGTTTGAAACACAGATGTGGAATCAGGTTTTGCATGTTTTAGTTGATATTAAAAGTATCTTTCCCTCCAAAACAAGATGATGATAACCATTTTAAGGATGACGCCTAAACCTTTAAGATATTTGCTGATGATAATGTGACACTTTTTAGTGAAAACTTTTCAAGCGGTGCATGTAAATGCTTTTCTTTTGTAAAGTAGTATACATGGTAGTGTTTTTAGTCCCATTCAGTCAACATTTCAAGTGTGTGTGTGCGTGTGTGTGTGTGGGTGTGTGTGTGTGTGTGTGTGTGTGTTGGCAGAGGTACAGTCGGGGGCAATAAATATTTGGACTGTGACACATTTTTTTTCTAAATGTTGCCTCTTAACATAACTCCAAATGATTCGCGACATTTTTACACAGTCGTGTCCATTTTCAGAGGGTCGGAAGTAATTTGGACATTTGTTTGCGAGATGGTTTGATGGCCAGATGTCGCCTGTTCCCTTGTTAATAAAAATTAGGCAGTGTCTTTGACAAAGTCTACAATCAAGAGACGCCTTCATGAGTCTGAATACTGAAGGTACGACAAGCTGGAGTCCAATGGGGACTTTGGACTTCAGCAGAAAACATCTGCATGAGTCTGATCAGTTTTAGATGAAGGTTCTTTGAAAGATTAAACCAAGATTAACTTGTACCAGACGATGGGAAGAGAAAGGAGAGGCTCCTGATCCGATGCGACCCACATCACCTGGTTAACATGGTGGAGGCGGTGATGCGCTGTGTGCAGGTGTAGCTGCCAAGAGAACCGGGTCACTGGTGATGTCACGGCTGATGGAAGCAGCAGGATGAGTTTTGAGGTGTTTAGGCCGATACCATCTACTCGGATTCAGCCAAATGTTGCAAAAGCGGCTGGACGGCGCTTCTCCGTCAAGATGGATAACGACCCAAAACATACGGTGAAAACAGCCTCAAGGCAAAGAAATAGCATATTTTTCAACAGCCAGGTCAGTCACCTGATCTTAACCCAAGTGAGCGTGCTTTTCACTTACTTGAGATAAAGCTGCAGGCAGATAGACCCACAAAAAGAAGCAGCACCTGAAGGATGCTGCAATGCATTTAGTGATGTATATGGGTGTTAGACTTCAGGCAAGGTTTCTTCTCAAAGTATTAACAATCATTATATTCATAACTATGTTTGTCCAATTGCGTAAAAAGGCAACATTTTAAGTTGTGTCACAGTCCAAACACAGATGGCAATGACTGTAAGTGTGCAGCTCTTTCACATCTGAACCATCAGTATGATTGTGTTTTTGTTTCCTCGGGACTCGTATTATGTGTCATGTGCTTATCTACGAAACAAAGTGACTGGGGATCGTTCATTAGTTTCATCCCAGTGTCGACAAGACCCGGTGATACGTTGGCGATGAGTTGAAGAGATGGACGAGGAAGGTTGTTGTCGCCTTTCCTATCGGTGCCTCGTTCGGTTGCAGATGGAGCCGTGGAGGTTATTCTTCATGTGTCGTGTGGATCGTGCTGTACTCCCTCCTCTAACCCGCCACAGACGCAAAGCCCTAGAGCTCATTTGGATGTACAGAATTATTGTCTACACAATACAGAAGTGGATAAAAACATCATCTCTGAAATCTTTGCGCAATCGATTTCGGGATAATGCTTTCGCTGCAGAGTGTCTGTCAGGGAGAATCTAACAGCGGGGGATAAACCTGTTGTTCTGGAATAGGTTGAAAGTGGTGCCAGCTCTTCTCCATGCTATTCCAAAACTTGACACAGTATATTGAGAGCCTTAAAATGCTATCGATTAGCTCCCCCATTCAGCCTCTGTCTCTATTCCCGTATTGCTTTTTCTGTTCTTTTGGGATTTTTAGATATTGATAATGAAACAGAAGCATTCCCTAAAAGGTTTTATTGCAAAAAAAAGAAAGAAAAGAAGATGCCTTCTGCATTTCTGTCAAAGCATATCTATGGAGGTATATTTACCACCAGCATGTCACTGTAACAGTACAGCTCCAAGGTGCAGCATATTTCTGCCTGGTGTGAAGACACGACTCACTCTCTGCTCGCCTTGATGACAAGATGAATGAAATTAACATACTAGTCACTTGTAATTACAATATTTTGCCAGCTGATCAAGTTTAGCCCCCCTGGCAGCTATCAAAGGGCAGCTGGTGAAGTGTTGGGATGCAGGTAAAAGAGACAGGGGTGTCAAATTCAATGATCTTCGTCCTTTGTTACTCATCCAATCTTACCCCGATGTTTACACATGAAAGCCTGTCCACGAAGACGAACAGTTCCCTTCCACCTGCTGATGCTGCAGTATTCATCAGAGGCGGTTTCAGCTCTAAATGGATCTCAGGTTTTCCGTCGCTCCCCTGCTCTCAATATACTGGTTTTGAAGCATGCAGGATGCAGACATCTTTTTTTATTCCTGCATGGTATTGCACAGACTGCTTCTCCGCATGTCATCTCAGAAGCTTGAAACCCACTGACTGCACACTTTTTTTGTTTTTCTGAGGGATAAAAAAAAATTAAAAAATCAAAGTTCTCGTTACTTTGCCCATGAATACACATTAGAGTGGGAGTTTGAAGAACTTGCGGAATATTTGATGACAATGAACTGTCTTGGAGGAGGAAGAACTGGAGGATGAGGAGGAGGAGGAGGAGGAGCGGGCATTCGCCTTAGCTTGGAAATGAACGCTTAGGAAATTCTGTACTTGTGCATTAATTAAAGGTGATTGTTCCGGACATTTGGAGTTCACATGCTTGGTCACCACAGGATAGTTCAAAGTCTTCAGCACTTCACGATTGGCTCAGTGAGAATCCTCCTGAGAAAAGCCTTTAAAAACCTAAAGAAATACTCCTTGATGTTGTCTTGTCAGAAGGATGCTGGCGAGATGTTGTCTCATAGTGTTTAATGAATATTTGATTTTAACTCCAAAATCAAATCTTATCTGATCTCCTCCTAGACAGCCCATTGGGAATAATTAAACAAGTTGAATGAGGGAGGGTGGATACGGCAGATTTGCCTCTGTGATGGACTTTTGTCTCGCTGCAAAAGGTATGGGAATGTCATCACCAATCCAGCGTTGTACAGTGTGTGTGTTTATGCACTGTGGGCCTTTGGACTGACAATTCAAGCATAGCTGTCAGCTATTTTCAGCAATGTTTGAAGTGATGATTTGCATTGCCAAACCTTTTTTTGGAGGAAGATTTGCAGCAAACCGTGACCAATGAGCCAATTGTTAGTTTGATTTATTGCAAGCAGTGTGTGCATTTCTGGATGCTCGGTCATTCCATTTGTTGCGTTGTCATACTCAAATCAAGTTTGACCTGCGGTGCTCTCTATCCAGTCACTTAAAGCGACACGGACCCTGTTTTTTTTTTGTCATTTGAAACATGTTGGTGAAAGTTGGAATTTCTATGCAAATGTCTGACACGAGTAAGTGATTTATTTGAATGCCCCTTCTTATCGTTCCTCTCACCAAATATTTTCCTACCGGCACTGAACATACAAAATGTTCAGTGATGTTGCCGAAATCATTCAATCAATTTGCTTTTATAAAAAAGTACACTGTGTACTTTTTCCTGCCTGCATTCCTACCCATTAAACATGTTTCTCCATTACACTGCCTCAGGTAGAACTGACCCAGAGTCAAAGAAGAATATGATTCATAGTGTTTTTTGTGTTGTTTTTTTAAACTCAAAACGGACTTGTTTTAATATGCTGTTCTAAACTGGCTTTCCAAAAACAGGTGTAACACCTAGCACCATTATTTTTTCCCTCCTCCTCGATCTTCACCACCTCCACCTCCTCCACCCACCACCGCTGTTCTGTTCACACAGCACTACGTCATTCTCCAGCATGCTCACGCTCAAGAGACTGCGTGCGGTTTTACTCACTGTGTGTATCCCATTTCTGCTTCTCTTCATCACTTCAGGTATCACGACAAACAGGAAGTGACCAGTAACTTCCTGGGAGCCATGTGGCTCATCTCAATTACCTTCCTCTCCATCGGCTATGGGGACATGGTACCACACACATACTGTGGGAAAGGCGTGTGTCTGCTTACAGGGATCATGGTGGGTTCCTTTGTTCTTCACTCAGATCAACACATAACACTCTCGCAGAACAACTGGACCGGTTATAAAATGAAACCTCAGCTCTCACTGCCAGCTACATTCAGACCATGACTGAACCTACTGCGAAAACAACCACAGCTTTTTCGTTTATTTGCTAGTTCTCTTTTATCATGAATGCAGTGAAGTAGCATTTTCAAAGCTCACACACAAAATGTTGCTGTGTTTGTTTGACCGTGTCTTTGTGCAAAAGGGAGCTGGTTGCACTGCGCTGGTGGTTGCAGTTGTCGCCAGGAAGCTCGAGCTGACCAAGGCTGAGAAACATGTCCACAACTTCATGATGGACACACAACTCTGCAAACGAGTGAGTCACAGCATGACAATGCATTCAGTCACTTTTGCGTTTTACAACAGGGTGATGAATTGTTTGAGTGCTTTGTTACCTTTTAAAGCATAAATTACTGACCTCTTATAACAGGTTACATGTGGATATGTGTGATTTTCCTCAGGCTGTGTAAAGTTGTATAATACTTAGAGGCCTAAAGAAAGAACTACGTCATGTATATTGTGATCTAAACACGCAGCGCAGAGGCTAAAATATATATTTTTTTATTTTAATGCAATTCTAAGACTGTTTAGTGACCCGATGCCGAAATATTTAAATGATAACACAATTAAACTGCATGCAAACAACTGCATGCGCTGCAGGTTGAGCCAGAAGCCTGCAACCGTCACATCATTATGTTTGACCATCTGCCTCCTGAATGTTGTATAAAAACATTTTCACCATAAATTAGTGTATGAAAAGAAATGCATAAAAGTGTTTGACGGCCTACATTTTCTGGTGGACGACCCCCCAGACCTTCATCTTAACAGACGTCCCCTGCATGTCGAAACCAAATGAATGCCGCTGTTAAATATTCAACCTAGCGCCGCCGCTGAGAAGCTACTGTACATCTGATGTCTTTCTGAACTTTGCTTCACAGGTCAAGAACACAGCTGCCAATGTACTCAGGGAAACATGGCTCATCTACAAACACACTAAGTTGGTCAAGAAGATCGATCACGCCAAGGTGCGGAAACACCAGCGCAAGTTTCTCCAAGCCATTCACCAGTAAGTCCTGCGCTGCTTTCGTTTTGTGTTACCTGATGTGTAATAAAAGGTGTGTTGTTCACCCCCAAACCTCAGAGGGGAATCAAACTATATCATGTTATTTTAAAACATAGTATTCAAGATGTTTAACCCATGTGATTGTATTGAATGTTATTTGTGGTACATGATATTTAAGATGTATCAATAGTTGCAATGCTAATAAATGTAGCCGTAGCTGAGAATATTTCTAGAGTTTGATACAATGTCCTCTTCAAGAGTACCATTGCCTATGATTGTTATGCTCACAAACATGTAAACTCTCTCTCTCTCACACACACACACACACACACACACACACACACACACACACACACACAAGCATATACACTGCAATCTAGTGTAATGGACCTCCCTCTTCCCCTCCCCGTCTCCCTCTCCCTCCGACCCCCTTTACCCTGTGCTTACAGTGAGAAGTGTAATGGTTTCACTCGTTTCGTGAATGTCGTGGGGTTAAAACTCTGTACTGTGTTCTGTCTTTGTTTTGCTCTATCACTGCAGAGCTCAGAAGTAAGTTGAGTCTTCTATGTATCCTCCTCCTACTGTTTCCTCAACATCCTCCTCCTCCTCCTCTCTCCATGTCTGCGTTTGACATGCATGAAAAAAGCGTTTGTTACCAAAAAAAACAACTAAAAAAATCCAAAAAAAAAAAAGAATATGGCGGATGCTGAATTATTTTATTTTTTTTCTTTTTACTTCAATGTTCCATTTACTTCCCTCTCCCTGCCATCTCCCCTTTTGAATGGAATGAAACAAAAAAAAAAAATCAACATTTTGCTGCCGGTGTCACGTGGAAGGTTGTCTGGAGAGAACGTGTGAAAGTTAAAAAAACATCATGCACAGAATGAGCTTGAAGCTTTGTTGGTCTGGTCAGAGGGTCATAATCATCTGATGTACTGTATAATGTTGCCCATGATTAATATAGCTGCTCTGGAGGCTATATTAACCTGCATCAAAAGAACTCATCCTACACTCCTGATGGTTTTATGATGACATGAAATCACACACACACACACACACACACGCGCACACACTAATGTAATATAATGTAATTTTAATGAGGTCTCAATGTTTGATGTTCTAATATTGATTTTTGCTTTCTTTTATCCTGATTTGAGATCAAATGCCGAAGCTTGCGTGTGACAACGCGAAAAAAGGACGAGGCACAACACAGGTTGTGGTTTTGAAGGATAAATTGTACTCAAAATGCGTTACACTAATAAGTAGTTTTAGCTTTTTAGCCCCTATTCTTCGACAGCCATACGGAATAACAAAGCCGAGCAAACAGACACAGGCGGGCTGAAGCGGCTTCCCGCAGAGAGACGCAGCCGTAAGCGAGCAGCCTCACTCGGCTCTGATATTCTGATTTGCACATGAATAAATGCCCTTGAATGTCATCCCGGCTCATAATTTGCAGAACAGGGAAATTCTTCCTCTCACACGTCCAAATGACGGCTGTACGATGCCGCCGCTAACAATGACACATTATTCGCATCGGCGTTAACAGTTATTATTAGGCCCTAATGTATTTGATTATAGATAAAAAAAAGGGCACAATGTTGAAGGCGTCACAAAACATGTCCGACGTGTCATTGCACAAGTTATTTGAAGCGTCGGTAACACTTTATAATAACCACATGCTATGTAGCATTCGTCAAGCCGAACAAACACTTAATTCGTCATTTATTAAGCATTATTCCAGCATGAGCACTCATTAGGAACTCATTACTTTGCGACGCATGAAAACAGTTATACATGTTTTATTCTTATAAATGATGGATTCCACATTTGTAAATTAAGTAATATATATTGCAAACCAATTAAGGACTTATATATGATGCACTAATGGAGAACATGTGATCGATAAACGGGTTTTAATACTGAAATTCATGATTAATTGAGGTAGTTACTCGTCGTTAGTTAAGTATGCTCTGTAACTAAAGTGAAGTCTGTCTTTGCTTTACAAAGAGTTTAAAAGCAGTGAATCAAAGTTAACACAACTCTCAGTTATCTCCTCAACACAAAGTGGCACGAGTGTGTTTCATTGTTTGCTGGCACTTATATTATTCATAATACTGAATAATAACCCAAATCATGAAGCGTATAACAGTCGAGCTTATTCATCAAGAAACTTGTATAACTGTGATTATGAATCGCATATTAATGAGTGTTAATGTCTGAACAATGCTTTATGAGTGGTATATTAAGTGTGTACTCATACTTTACTGATGCTAAATAGCGTAGTTATAGTGTAGTTATTATAAAGTGCTACCAAAACGTCCATGTCGCCGTATGTTCAGCAGTGCCAACAGACATCTTTTATCTGTGGCATCCACACACACACACAAGCAAACACACAGACAAACAAACACAAACACACACACACACTGAAAGACTCACGTTTCATTGTGCACAAGTCCCTCACATTCACCGCACGCTTACTGAATGATCAGTGTGTATTTATACATCAAGTACTACCACTGAGCTGTGTGTAGCACTGACAAAGGGCATGTCATCATCTTATTTTTTTGATGTCTTACTTTTGGGTGGAAAGAAATGGGAATGTTGTGATTTCCAACATATATATGGAGGTTTTCTTGTATGGAAGCATATTGCATTCTTGCTGGAAAAAAGCATCATGTTTTGTCGTAGTAATAATAATAATATAGTCATTATATTGAGAATTGTTTTCCTCTTTTTAAGAAAACAAATTGTTTTTGGGTTGGAACAAGACGATCTCTCATTATTCAGACCGCAGCAACTAAATACAAATAAATAAATAAAAGATTGCTACTTAAAGCACTGCACTATTATATGAAAACACATATTGTTATAACAACAGAAGAAAATTCAGATAAAACATGATAAACACTGTTTTCATTTCTTCTTTTTCAAAATGAGCGTAGTATGCTTCTGCAATTTTGCATGTTTTGGTTGGTATTGCATTGACAAAGACCAGGAATGCTTGTGTATATATACATATATATTTCTATATACTGTCTATGTATACATAGAGATATGTAGAGTACATATATATGTATGACGCATGCAGGTAGTCTTCTCTTTTAAATGTCTTCAGTGAGAGAGCAAGGCTGATAAAAATGTGTTGTTCCTCTTCCTCCTTTCTTCCCTATTGGCCTTTTCTGTCCCTTCAACACCCCCAAACGACCCGTCTCTCTTCGCCCCTCTACCGCAAACATCCCTCTATTACCTTGTTCCCTCTTCCACTCTTCCTGCCCTTTGTCCTCCTCCTCCTCTTCCTCCTCTTCCTCCTCCTCCCCTCCTCTTCCTGCTCCCATCTCCCCGGGCCTCCACTAGACTGCGCAGTGTGAAGATGGAGCAGAGGAAACTCAATGATCAGGCCAACACCTTGGTGGACCTCGCGAAGGTAATTCTCCCATCTGATGTGACTTTAAAGTGGCGAGAATCAGTATGGAGGTCATCACATGACTACTTGTTTGTGAAAAAGGCCTTTGTGCCGCGAAAGATAGTCAGGTGTGTCGTGGGAAAATGTCCGATTTGACTTAATCGGTCCAAAAAAATCTTATGGAGTTGCCGCAAATCATATTTCCATCGTTGAGCGTCTGAACCTGCAATATAGCGGCTGGCTTGGTAATGAAATACTCTTCCATGCCAGTAGGTAGCGCAATAATGACCCACCGTCTGTGCTGTATTGTGCTACAATGTGACATTTTGTAACTTTTTGGGTTGTTGGTGTGCCGCAGGATTTTTTTTATTGTAGGAAATGTTCAAAAAGTTTGAAAAACGCTGAATTCATCAACCGTCTAGCGCCAAACGTCTTACTGTTCGATGTAGATCAACTGTCTCCTTTTTTTTTCTCGAGCCTTTGAGCTCTAAAATCTCGAGAGAAAACGATGGGAACCAGCAGCTATCCTTGAGTTCTGCTGCATTCTTTCACCAGTGGTGTGTTGATATTTAACTCATAAAAAACAAGTCAAACTCAAGACGGACTGAATCCCCGTTCCCGCTAACATCTTCTGGCAGTGCAAGAGGTGGAGTAACCCGAGCCTAACGCACGCCGCAAACAATGTCTGGCTGGAAGAAGGTGAACGCGGCGGCTACGCCTCGGTAGCTTCTGTCCCGCTGTGTAGACGTCAGCTGGCCCGCCCGAGCGGAGCGGAGAGAGGGGGTTCAAAGGGAGGTGCATGACTGCAGCCTCATTTGATGTGGGTGGCATTTGCACTCCAGTGTGTGTTTTTAAAAGGTTCTGAGGCCAACTCCTTTAATGTGTGTTTACTTGCCCTTACGCTGCTGCGTGGTCAGATCCATCTGCGTACGATGTCTCTTGGTTAAGCTCCTCGGTGAAGTAAACCCTTTGATTTCCGGGTTTAACCGATTGACTTGTGAGGAGTACTAATGTCTGAAAAAGGCTTTAATAATATAGTTTGTGAGTGCTGCTGATCGCCATTAAATAGTATGTCATAATGAAAAATGAATATATGCTGTACATTTTGTTCTATATTTTATAACCAATAAAATTGCAATAGTTTGAAAAGATGAATTACATGCCGATGCCACGTACATTAACACTGGACATATTGCATCCATTGTGGAAGAGTAAGTGCCTAAATTATGGAGGACGCGTTTCATTATATGAATGAGTTGTGTAAAGCATATACATAATGCATTAAAGACCTTCTCGGGCTATAAATGGATTGGAGGAGCTGGTTGTGAAACGGTGGGAAGATAAAAATCAATGCTGACTTGCTGGAACTGTACAGCTTCTTTTCACACCGCTTCCTGTCATTGTGTCCTTCCCTTCAGACCGAGCAAGTTGGATTCAGACTGTAATTTCTGACGTGAAAGTTTATTTTCTCTGGCAATGTATACATCCTGCACCTCCTCTACAGTGAATGTGTTGCATCTCTCCTTGTCATATTGTGTTGTAAAACAGATTTCTATCTTGTGTCTGGCACTTTTCCTCCTCCTCCTCCTTCTTTGTCCTCCTGTTCTTGCGCCTCTCCAAACACATTTACTTTCTCTCCTTCATTAGACCCAGAATGTGATGTATGACCTGGTGTCAGAGCTGCAGGAGCGCAGTGAGGAGCTGGACAAGCGCATCGGCACATTGGAGGACAAGCTGGACTCGGTGACGGGCAGCCTGCAGGCGCTGCCCTGCCTCATCTCCCAAGCCATAACCCAGCAGCAGCAGGAATTCCTGGACGGCTTTGTTCACCGCTTCCGGCCCGCCTCGCTAGCCTCGGAGCGCTCGGAACGCTCGGAGCGATCCTGGACTTCCACCGCCCGTAGACGGCGCTCTCCCTCCACAGCACCACACACCTCCTCCGACAGCGGATAACCTTGACGAAAAAAACCCACCGCGATCACCTTTCCCCCCTCCCCCCCCGAAAGCAACTCGTCACCTTATTTTGTTCGATCCAAAGCCGTTCCCTGTAACCGCTGGCGAGTCCACGTCTGGACTCATAATGAATCCACATCTTGACCCCCCCAACCCCCCCGGAGCTGATCCATGCCTCCTCCTATTCTCTGCCCTGTCATCAAATCCAAAAAAAAACAACCCAATTCCTCTGTGACTGAGCCTCTCAGCGCGGCACATGACTGGATCAGAGCTACTCCAAAAGAACAAAGAAACGCAAAGAAAAGACTTAAATCAAGAAAACACAAATGCATCCAAAAAAAAGAAAAATGGAAGAAAAAAAATAAATTGGAATGACTGAAAAACCGAGATAAAGTAGAGATATGGTTTATGTTTTAGCCATTGTATGGCTGTTCAAGTTAGCTTTTTTGTAAAAGCCCTTGTATAGTTAAAACAAACAAAAAAAAGACTGAGTTCAGGGTCGCTGGGGTGAGAGCTGGCTATCACACCGGAGAGTCCTTAACCACGAGGGGGGGAAGTTGGTCTGTGGAGCCTCGGCTCACCTGCTGGTCCTCTGAGGCCGTGGAGGACATCCTTCCACCCATCCGTCCGTCTACCTGTTTGTCCGGTTGAGGGGAGCGAGACAAACCGTTTGGATTTTCCCTTCCAAAAGACTAGTGTCACGGATTCTTTCCCGTAGGTTCGGGTGAAAGCTTTAGACGAGGCGACGAAAAGCTCTGACTTGAGGTCAGTGTTTGAAAATGCACTTGAGGGGGAAGGAGAAACTGTCACACAAAAAGAAACGCAAAGGGGATGCATATGGCATTACTACTGGGTAGGAAACATTTACACAGTTGCCAACTTCAAGGTTTAAGCTTCCTTGTTCTTACCAAGGGGAAATGAGAGGGACTATCTTTTTTAGTTACATATTGACATGTGATTTTTCAGTGCCTGAATGTATAAATAGTAGAGGGTTATTTAATTACTAATTTCAGAGCTTTTTTACGATGTTAACAGTCTGAATACAGCATTGCATTCCTTTTTCAGATACATTCCTCTCCAAAAATTGAAAGAAAATGTCTTAATGTAATGCATAACATTGCCTCCATGACACAGCAAATCTAAATGTTTGGAACATTTTTATTTCCTCTATTTCTACTAACACCATCGGAAATGGAAAAAAAGTTCAGAGATTACGCAAACGCGAGGCCAACTAAGAGAATATTTGTGTGTGTTTGTCAGAGAACGAGTTCACTTTTAGCTCAATACTGCACACTCATACACACAACGATTGAAATATGGAGACGTCTACATTTCTCACTAATTAGAGCTTTCTGTGGTCTTCGGATAATGGCATGGCTTGAGGTCTGCTGGCCACACTGGCACACGTCACTGGTCAAACTGGGAAGCCAACCCTGCCCTTTGCATGGTTCTGTGCAAAAAAAATGACAATGGAACACAATCTTCCTCAGATGGCTTGATGATTTTACATCATTTACATGTTTTTTTCTTCTTTTCGGACATTTATTTTTGTTTGATTGTTGGCTTTTTTTTTCCTTTTATATATTTCAACATTTTACTCGGATACCTAGGGTTTTTTTTTTATAGTTACAGAACCTAGAGAGTTGCAGTAATGTGATTCTTCAATGCATTCCCTGTTTAAAATAAGGTGAAGAAAAATCAGATTTGACAAAATTGCTTAACATAAAGACTGGAAACAAGGGGAACACTTTGCTTAGCTGCTTAAAAAACACATTAAACCTTGTTTATACAATACAAAATTTAAAAAAATCTAATGTAAATAGTGCAGTCGTTTCCTGGAGTCTCCTCCGGGTGCCTGCAACCCTTATGTTGCCAACACAACTCCAGGAGATAAGGCCTTCCTTAAAACCACAACTTGTTGTTTATACACTTAGTTTTTTGTACAGATTAGACAAATTTAACTTGTGAGCTTTGATGCTTGCAAGTGGATTTTGTTACCTTTGTACGGAGCCCGGCGAGATGTTTTCATCCTGTTTGCTGTCTTTATGTTAAGCTTCGCCAACCAGCTGCGAGCACTAGCGCTCACAGATTTACGGTATCAGTTGTCTCAGCGAGGAAGCGAATAAGCATATTTCCCAAAATGTCAAACTATTCCCTTAACATTGCAGTGTAAGGCCTCTGTGTTGTCTCCGGAAAAGACATTGAAACACATTCCCTTTGACCGTTGAGACATTAGAACTTTTGAAATCTCAAAAGCATGGTGTTTGAAGCATCCTAAAGTAGTAGATCTTTAAAGTAATTTCTTTCCAAAGTACATACAAAAGGAAGATCAGGACGTCAGCAGGTTAGCAGGCTAGCATGCTGTCCAAAAAATACTTTGAATGGTAGATAATCTGAGTCCCAAAGTGATGTTAGTGCTAAAAGTCATCTTTATGGGCCCCTCAAGCTAACCGACAAATAGGATCATTATTATTTGATGCATCTTAATTATTTCCAAGCGGCTTTGGGTTGAATCTGGGCAAAGTCCAACCCCTGTGAGACAGTGAGCGATATCACTCCCCCACAGGCTCTGCACTGACCAGAGAGCACTTCATTTAAGAACATATTCAGTTTGCTACGAGAGGAACTTAATCAAGCATGAGTATTAGCTTTTTTTTCCTTTCAACTTGAGTTGATGAAGCATGACTCTTTACTGCCCCCACCTCCAGCCACTTCTCGTACAGTGCTACACCCTTCCAGTCTGAAGGGATCTATCACGCCATTACGTTTCAATCAGCGTCCTCCATTGAGTCAGGACGACTAATGGGCGACTTATCTGCTTAAATACGGCCTTACCTGCCTTTTTTCGGATCCAAGGTTTGCATCTCTTCATTACATGGCAGGTTTAGCCTCACATTTGTCGTCTGTCATTGAGAACATATACCCCCCCCCCACCCGCACACAAAAGAGGCTTCCCATATGGCCTGCAGCAAAGACCTTTGAGTGGTTTGAATGGGAAAAAAAGGAACAAATAGACAGGAAGAAGCAGAGGAACCGCTAAGCTCATGTTCCATGTTGCACTCGGTGCGTAATATTCAGTTACACAAGAAAAGATCACAGATGCTGGAGTGTCCTCCCCAGAGAGATGTGAAGGTGCTGGTGTTAAGGACTTCATCCTTCGCCAGGCAACAGGAGTCAGGCGAGACGAGACAAAAAACGAGCTGAGAGTAGAAGCTAATTTACTGACACGTTCATTTTTTTTGCCCAGAGGCGGAGGGAGAGGGGGAGGGGAGGGAGGTTGAGAACAGCAAGAGTGGGTGTCCTGTAAATATGACCTCATTGTAGATGTCGCCAAGTAAACGGGACAAATGGTGAACCGCGGGGGTTAAAGTAGCTGGGTGCGACGCACAGCTGTTGCAAGGGCAGCAGAAAAACAACAATCGAGAAGGGACACAAAAGGATTTTGAAATTTCAAATTAAAGATTATTTTTTGGTTCATTTCGCACTTTTTTCTGCTGGTGGAGGTTTAATCAGGTTCTGTTGTTTTCGTATCCCGGTGTAAAGTTTGTTTTCTTTTTCACTCCTTCTCCTGTCACCAACAAAGTCCTGCCAAAACACCATTCCAATATTTAATAGAGACCCGATTTTCTCAACTAGAAAATAAAAAAATGCACAGTATTTTGTAGTGAAGTGAGGGACATTCATGATGTTATTCTGATGATGGTAGATGAGTCAAAGTGATAAACGCATCCCAGAGTCTTTTATTATCCTGAAAAGTAGGCTTTCCTCCTAGAGCAGGAATCAGAACACACTTCTACTGAACAATACCAGAGTGGAAAAAACCCAACAAGTGAAGAAATGTAACCCAATCATTGTTCTGTGTACACTGCCACATGATGCATAATGTACGTAGTAGCACTGGAATAAATCAACTTTTAATGGATGGCAAATGGGTTTAACATGTTCTCTGTAAACTGTTTGCTGTTCCTTCATTTTGCAGGTGAACTTTTGTCCTAGCAAGGAGAGACACCAAGGTCAAATCATTAAAGACTATCTTCAGCTATGACCACAACTCTCTTCTTCTTTTTTGCCACCGAACCTTTAACTTGAAATCACTTCTTGTCACATTATCCGCAAAACCTTTTCACACGAGGTCCAGGAGACGTGAAACGACAGCAGCTTAAAGCCAACGGTGACTGTGGAAGGTGAGTTGGACAGACACAGACATCACATGTCTCCTCCTGGAAGACGGTGAGGCGGGGACATCCTAAAACATGATTACAGGAGGATGTATTGACATAAACATAAACGTCGCTCCAGAGGACGCACAGCTGCTGAGGCGCTGTTCCAAGGTGAACTATGTGCTGTCGACAACATGCACGCACGCACACACTGAGCCATTAATGTTCAAATAACAAGCTACTATTCATGTCCACATGCACAAACAAGGCTCGGCCTGGTTAATTACAGCCAAATCAGGAGGGACTTGGCAGCAGACCGATATCCCACAAGAGTTGCAGAGTCAGTCACCCTGTAGTTGTTGCTGTACAACCCCAACGACATGCTCCTCTGCTCCTCATCCCTGCCGATAGCACAGCAGCATCACATCAATTTTTGGGTTTGTCGTTTCATATATGATCAGGACAATGTGTGGTTTAAAGAACGCACCACCGATCCGAATGTTTCATCGTGAAGAACTAAATGTGTCCACAGCTTATTTAATGTCCTGAACAAATGAACTTCCCAGTAGTTTTCCTGCTGTAATAATGTCCGTCTCCTGATGAGCACAGTTCATTCATCCAGTTATTCCTGTGTTGGAAGTGTGAAAGGCAAGGGGAGGACAAAAAAAAAGGGAATTAAATTACCAGAGATCTCCCCTAGAGGGTACTGAAGATGAATCCACGGCAAGAAAAGACAAGAGGGGCAGGTTGCAGAGGAGTGAGGATGACCCTCGGCCTGGGAAGGGCAGGACGGGAGGAGGTGGAGGGAGGAGGAGGAGAAGGGGGAGGAGGGGGAGGAGTGTTGAGGATCATCCGAGAGTGTGAAAAGGTTCTTCGGGGACAGCTTGTGGCACAAGGGGAAGTCGGTTATTGAATTTATTACAGGCCTCACTTTTCTCCCTGTCTGCATCTGGGAGCTAATAGCTAGCCGCTGCATTATGCTTAATGCCTCGCTATCACTTTCAGCTAACGTGCTTTGGCATACACTCGGGGATATCAGAGCGAACAGGAGTATTGATCTCGGTTCGGGCCTTTTTTTTTTTTTTTAATGCACAACGCTTTAGTGGTCGAGAGTGGGTGTGAAGGGCCTTTTTAGTCCAACAAATGTGTTTTGAGTGTAATTTATATCAGCATCCATCACTTCTCTCTTTCTATCTGCCCATGTGAGTCTCTTCCTCGGTTACTCGTTCCTCTCTCTCTGAAAGCTGAAGCAGAATGAACTGATACAAGGGAGTTGGTCCATTGGAGGCTGTTGAAGCTTCATTTAGCTCTGAAGGAAGAAAAGAGGCTTTTTCTCTGAGCCCTCAAGCCATGTTTCAGGACTTCAAGCATGAAAGCGTGCATGTATCTTCTTTGTGTGTGTACGTACGTGCACTGGGATACACACACATGATGAATAAATAACTGTCCTCCACTTGACAGCCTCATTCCAGCTAGAGATTACGATCTATGATCACTTCTCACATCAAGTACTGTTTTTTTATTAGTTATAAAGATGAACTTTCTCTATTCACACAATACTTACATGTATCACTCAGGAATGTAAGGCTAGTTGTAGCATTTAGGGGAAATGTGGCATGAGACTTGTTTTGTCTTTGAGCAGAGCCAGGCTTGCTGTTTCCAGTCTTTATGCTAAGCTAAGCTAACGTGTACTAGCTATGGATTCACATTGTTCGTACAATTATGAGTATCACCTAACGCTCAGCAAGAAAGCAAACAAGCATGTTTCTTGACATTTCAAACATTCACTTTTGCTCGTTATTTTCCACACATCTGTCTTTTATAATCATACATTTGATAACAGTACAGATATGTGTCTGACATTTGACATTGATTTAAACTTTAGAATCATGACTTTTTTTCATATTTATATCTGTGTCCAACACAAGAAAGGATATATTTATATATGTATGCCCTGTTTTACATTCCAGGCCATTGCTTTATACAGTATACACTCCCAATACATGACTCTCGCATTGTTCTGCATATCATTTGCAGATGAGCAGGCACCTGCGCCGGCAGTAGAGGACATGCACAGCAACAACAGATGAGCCAGCCCCGGGCCAAGGCCACTGGTGGGACTCTACTCTCACTGGAGGAAGTGGGTTGCATTATGTTTTACTGCGCTGTATTGACTGGGAGTACTGCTGTGTGTATGTGTGTGTGTGTGTGTGTCACTACAGATGTCCTTGCCTTGAGCTTTCTCTACATGAAAATCGACCCTGCGCTGGAAGAAAAGCTGGCACAGAGTGACGTCACACACAGCAGTAGTCGGATACCTTAATGTATCTTAATGAACAACATTACTGCAACATTACCTTTAACGTTGATTATATGTCGTCAATGGTGAAGGTAATGTTGCAGTAAGACAGTTAGAATGAAAAAAACAACACCAACACTTTGCTGAATGGAACGATATCTTGATGTCGTGGTGTGTTTTATTAATTTTGCTGCTTTTTTGTTCTATTTTTTTAGATGTGACTACTAAAGAAACAAGGCCAAGCAATACAGAGCACCGCTTTTCACCGGGTTTAGCCAGATTTGGAAAAGGTAAGTGGGAAAGAGAGAGAGAGAGAGAGAGAGAAAGAGCAAACTCAGAGAGGTGGCGATCAACCATCTAAGTGAGAAACACAGGATCCTGCTGCCCTCTAGTGCCAAACACTCCAGTTCCCTCTGTGACAGCAACACAATATGACACAGTCCAGAGGAGAATTCATTATTCATAACTGATGGGATGATAATGGATGATTTTTTTTATTTTTTTTACAGATCTTAGATATGAGATGTAATTAATATCACAGAGCTGATATCAAACACGTGCTTTTCTCGAAGAAAATCCACTCTTTCTGAATGTTTTAAGTGATAATAAATGTGCGCAGAAGAAATATTAATGGCTGAATGGTCAATTTGTGGACAAAGTGACGACTTGTGTTGAAGCACGTGTTGTGGGTTACGTGCATCATTTGGGGTTACAGCTCTCCACCTCCTTGTTTTTATGAATGTCAACAGTTTCGGCCTCTCTCTCTCTCTCTCTCTCTCTCTCTCTCTCTCTCTCTCTCTCTCTCTCTCTCTCTCTCTCTCTCTCTCGTTCTCCCTCCCACAGATTAACTTAGTGGTGCCAGTCAGCAGCGGCTCAGGGGCGGTTCAGGTTTAATGTTTGAGCTTTTTACTCCCCCCTCAGTTCTCGACACACACACACACACACACACACACACACACACACACACACACACACACACACACACACACACACACACACACACACACACACACACACAGTTGGCCAGTTGTGTGGAACTGAGCGTCTAACCCTGCGAGTGAGTCACCTGAGAGACTGGAGCGCTGAGTGGGCCCCGTGGACACGCCGGCCATTTTACAGTAGGTATCAGTTCCGGTTTCCTTCCAGACAACCTGCTCGAAGTCCATCTGCGTGACCAGAGAACGAGCCTGGGGTCAAGCCGGTAAGAGAAGTGTGTTTTTGAGATTCATTTTGATGTCTGACAGTGTTATTATGCCACTTTTTCTGTGTATCAAAAGCTCATGCAGCAGCTTGCTGTGAGCCACAGCTTAAACCCTGTTGTCAGTCGAGCTGTGCTGCAGCCGGGTTGTGTTCCCGCTCAGCTCTGCTGTAAACAACGCTGGTGTGTGTTTTAGAAGTTGTATTTTGACCATCCAAACACTTCTTGAATGTATGTTTAAGATGAACATCTATTAACAGACCCTTAAAATAAGTCTATCAGCAGTTTCATATAAAAATAGAACAGACTAAATGGAAAAGGGTGTTTGTATGAATTGTACAAGTGAACCAAGTTTAACGACGCTATCTTGAATATTTTTATTTCAACAGTGATTTAATAGCTGTTTGACCGGGTTTCCACCTGGTATTAACATCTGTATCAGAACATCTCTGGACAATGACATCTGGTCCATGGGTCTTTGCATTAGTCTGTACTCATTAACAGTGAAAAAGCACCAAATAAATATAAATGGCCGCTACCTGCTCAGCACCAATCAGCAGACAAATACAATGAGCAACTCGCTGGTGAACATGGTGGAGCATTCTGCAGCCAGAGAGACCAAACACAACTAAAAGTAGAGTGGATATTGGACTTATATAACCAAGGTGGACACAAACAAACAAGACGTTATCTGTTGGATGTGTAAATAGGGAAATGTTTGCTGACACGTTTGCATTATTAACTTAAACTTAAACACAGGTTTGGTCCTTTAAGATCAGATTTTTCATTGTTTTATTATATGTTGTCTTCATTTGAGATAAGGAAGTAAAAGCATTTTACAACCATGGCTCTTTTTATACAACTGAGAGGACAATGGAAGGAAATATAAAGTGTCATGTTCATAAATCTGACTCTTGCACTCTTCAGTCATTTTGAGTTCAAATTAAATGAGGCACTAAAGTCCTGTTAAAATCATACCATGTGAGCTACTGAGGCTCAAGCACGTTAATTATACATTTACAGCATATACTTATGACACATCTTATACACAACTAATGATGTATCCATCTCCTTCCCAGTTTCTCCATGCCTCATGAGGACTACATGATTATTTTGCTCTCAATGAATCACCAAAATCAGCCTGCAGCATGAAAAGCTTGAGCAGCAAATTCAAGAGACGAGACCCTGGCGGTGTGGTTGAGTCCTCCTCGAGCAAGAGATCCTCCATGAGTGGTCCACCAGTAGCGCCCGTGTGGGTGACTCACACACCCACACCGGATAACATCACAGATGACGGCGATACAAGCTCTCCAAGCACTCCACCGTACGCTGAGAAGGAGGACAACAAAGGTAGCGTGAGGGACAGACTGAAAGCCTTCATCCCTCAGTCATGGGGAGGCATCATCCAGAAGTGGACAAAGGAAAGTGACAGCTGTAATGACTCTGAAGCCAGCACCAGTAAGATCCAGATCCTTCCCAATGGGAGCCGAGTGAGTCCTCCAGTGAGTCCCCTGCGGGACCGCAGGAACTGGAGCGAATCGTTGAGGGAGAGCCCCTATGATGATCTCTTGTATCCGGCCCCACGGGAGGAATCTCTCCTGACCAGCATCCACCCTGCAGAGTACTACGCTGAGAAGCTGGAGGTCTACAACCTGAAGTACTCTTATTTAAAATCCTGGCCAGGGTTGCTCCGGCTTCTCGCGGGACTTCAGCTCCTTTTTGGAGGCATGGTCTTCGCCTGCGTCATCGCGTACATCCAGAAAGACAGCGAGTGGTCCAACAGCTACGGACTCTATAACGGCGCATACAACAATGGGCAAGGCCTATCTGGATACAGCTACAGGGGCCCCATGACTCCCTTTGTACTGGCTGTCGCTGGAGTCACCTGGATTATAACCCTCATCCTTTTAGTGATGGGGCTGACCATGTATTATCGCACGATCCTCCTCGACGCGCCCTGGTGGCCTCTGACGGAGGCCTTCATCAACGTGGCGCTGTTCCTGCTCTACATGGCAGCCGGGATCGTCTACCTGAACGACTTGAACCGCGGGGGGCTGTGCTTCACGACGATAGGCGTCAACCCCGTCATGGCCAACCTGTGCCGGGTGGACGGAGGACAGATGGCGGGAACGGCGTTCATCTTCATCAACATGGCGATGTACCTGGGAAGCTTCCTGGTGTGTCTGAAGATGTGGAGGCACGAGGCTGCACGGAGGGAGAAAGAGTACTTTGAGAACAAGGTGCAGGTCATTAATGCGATGTCGAGTTTGAAAGCTGAAAATGAGATTAAGACTGAAGTGTCTTATTCAAGAGTTGCATTTCTCTGGATTTGGAAAGTGATCACGCGTCCAAGTTCCCCTTCAACGTGTCCACAGCTTTTGTGAATGTTCAGCCCAGACATGGTTCATCGCCTTCCTGTTTGTACTCTGTCCGTTCTGCTCCGTCACACTCGCTCCCCTTTCGATGTCATTTTAAGTATATATGACGTATCAGACATCCTATTTATTGTTGACAACAGTCAGAGATACTGCTATTGATTGCAAATGAGCCAACTACAGCTCCGAAACAACAGCGGAAGATCAAATCCAATACAATGTTCAGTCAGTCAGAATAATGTGCCATTTGTCAGTATTGATATGTCAGCTTTTTTCTTTTCTGCTGGCAGTCCACCAGGATTCGTCCCAAAGCTGTAAACTGTGTTTGTCCTAACTGTATTGACCGTGCGGTCCTCTCTGTATGAGTTGGCCAGAAATAGATGAGCTAAATATGAAGTAGAAGCTCCGGTTTTGAAACCACGTGTGCGATGCTTATTCAGTGCAAAGTAATCTGTAAAACATTTGCTAATACTACCAAGCAAACATCGAATTAAGACATGTCAATAGGAGTTGTTCATCATCATTTACTCTCCATACAAAGTTGCTATTGCCTGTGTTTTTAGAATCTGCCATGTTGAGCGTGTGATTTAGTATATTTACCATCTTAGTTTAGCGAGTTGCTGAGATATTTCAGTCCGGACTGAATGGTTGAGTGACATCCCTGAGGTCATGAGGTCATCTTTATGTTCCCAGTGTCCTGTGGGCTTTCTTCTAAAGGTCCATGGTTCAAATTGCAAATGAAGGGTGGACGTTTCAAATGCAGTTTGAATGGTAAAAATCAGTTAAGCTACTGTAGGGACATCAATGTCTCAAGAAAAGAAAGGAAAAGAGGAGGTTTGAGGAGTAGATCAGTAGGCTTTAGGCTGTATGTGGGTGATTTCAACATCTGACCTAAGAAGCATTGCTGAGAACATAAAACCTTCTTAAAGGTCTTGTTAATATGAAGTCATATTAAGAGGAGCGTAAGTTGAGGAACATAGGACCCTAACATTAATACACTCCTATGGCCATTGGTATTTGATCTATATTAATTAGTCCAACATGCAATCCATTACACATCAGTTGGAAGGAAATCTTCTTCCCTCTTAATCAGTCACTGTTTCACTGTTATATTCAGACTTCTCATTGAACTGTCTCTGTTTCATCTCACACACATCCTCAGCATGTCTCCTGATAGCAGTGAGACTGGGGAATCTGTAAGTTTCTGTCTGAAAGAACGTGCAGTTCCTTTGTTCTCGCATGACCATTTCTTGCAAACCACTCTGTGGGATGACGGGGGAAAAGTTCACGACAAGGCCGAAGACGTCATGAGGGTTTCTGTTAGTGGGTCATGATGTGTATTTAAGACGTGGTCCTTTGAGAGGTCGTTGAGAAGTCTGGTCGTTGAGCAGACTTTTCTAACAACATCAAATCTAATATTTTAAAGCATAAGACTCGACAGAAGTCGATTTAAAGTTTTTCAGTTACGGGAATTGAAAACGGATGGCTGAAATATATAAACACTACATTTGTACATTCCCTTTAACAGCAAACATATAACAAATAGCAAATAGAGTCCATGTAATCCAACATCACAGCCACCACCTATAGGTGACAAACAGCATGGTCAGCAAATATGTTCAATGTCAAAAAAGAAAGTGTGAGAGGCCAGGAGCGGACATAATGATTTTATCTCCCAGCTGAGGGGACACAACTTCAGAGGCTTAGCTTATCAAAGCTAAAGATGTATTGATGACACAGGCCTGAACACATAGTGCTGTACAATCCTTAAATAATTAATCCACCGTTTTTTCATTATCTTTTTTTGTCTTTTATCTCCAGCCCCAGGAGGAGTTCTACCAGTCCATCCCACTAACAACTCAAAAAACAAAGCGCATATCATTCAAGGATGAAAAAGAGAAGTCTCCGAGTAAAGATTATCTCAATCAAAACGTCTCTGAGGTCCGTAAGAAGCCCGTCGGTGTGAACAGAGCCACAGCGTCTGAATACGCTCCAAAAGTGCACATCGTTGCAGACTACATCATGTGAGTGGACATCAAAGTCACATATACTGTTCACTTTTTGCCACGTATTCACGTTCCCTAAAATCCTTCCCCACAGAAAGTATCCCGGGATCAGCTGTGTGGAGGAAAAGGAAAAATACAAAGCAGTTTTCAATGACCAGTACCAGGAATACAAGGACCTCCACAGGGACATCGGCAGCACCCTGGATAAGTTCATGCAGCTGGACGCCATGATGGCTCGACTCCCCCGAGACGGGAAAAGCCAAGAGGTGAGATGAATGCGAAACACGCTTCATTTAATCATGTTTATTAACCGGAAACTATTTCTGTGATGGGCTTCCGGGATTTAATTTGGGGTGAAAAGGTCATGATTATGCCTCCTGATTGCAGAAGACATCGTTAAACATCTCTATTTCCACGCAAAGCAAATGTGTGCTGAGTGTCACGCTCTATATGCAAACCACTGTGGTAAATATTCTCCTCATCATTTAGGATCGGCAGAGGATTCAAAGCATTTTGAAGAAGTATCAGCAGAAAAAAAGTGTAAGTTTGTGACTCAGTGAGGTCACGTACATCATGTTTTCCATCTGCTCACGCTCAAACAAATAGTGTGGAAAATCCAACATTCAACCCAGAGATGTGTTAGAATTGCTGCTGTTGTGCAAACCAGGCAACATTTGTTTTTCTTCAATACTGATAATAATATTGCTTCCACCGTGAAACTGACTTGGAAATTCTTATTTAAAGAAACTACTTTACAAAATGAATCAGACGAGACGGCAGAGAGGAAGAGAGATGGAGAAGAAGAAGAAACACATTTAGGTGACAGAGGTTGCTGTCATTAATCAATAGATTATTTGACGTGTGTGTGTGTGTGTGTGTGTGTGTGTGTGTTCGTGTGTGTGTGTGTTTCCACAGGACCCTGGCTTCCTGGAGAAAAAGGAACGCTGTGACTATTTAAAAGCTAAATTGAGCCACATCAAAAACAGAATCCGTACTTTTGACCAGGAATCCCTGGAGAATGATCGGACATGAAGAAGAACAGAGAGAAATACATGCAGCTAAACAAAAATAAACTTCTCTGTCATTGATTTTTCTTTTTGTCACTTTTTTGTGTTTTATTTCGTCCGTATATTGATCGTATTGTATTTATTTATTTTTGATAAAACAAGCTTAATTGGCGATCTTGGTACCAGCGTCAGCGTGACCTGAAAGCTGGTTTAAACCAGTTATACAGGCTGAATGTTGCTCTGCTGTTGTGTATGACGTGCATTACATGCTATCTCCCGTTTGCCACAGAGGAACAACATGTTGATTCAGTGTATGGTTTTAAATCACATTTCTGTCAGTGAATGCAATTTATATTAAGAAATTGTTTGTGTAATGAAGGTCATTTTTTTACAAACACTTATTGCTGTTTCGTATTTGGACTTTTGTCATTGTTATTTTGTGTTTCTCAACAACATATTTTACATACTGTGGCTACTTTGCTTTGCGCCTACTGTCCATGGTTTGTATCGTCCTTCAGACTGGAATATATTTTCATTTGGCTTCAGAAAAAAACTAAATAGAAAAACTAAATATAATTCCTAGCTTTACTATTAAGTGTATCTCAGGTTAGGTTTAAGTTTTGTTAAGTTTTCGATGATCATTTCCAGTTTTCTTTCGGTACACTCGTCTTTGTCTCTAGTTTCACTTCCTGCTCTTGTGTGTTTCTTTATGGAGTCAGATCAGTTTCAATAATGGCAAATGCACACAAAAAAAGATTCACAAATGCACATGAAGGTTTGTTTTTTTCTATTTTTCTTACCTTTTGAGCAACGTGTTTTTCTGTTGTAGAAATAATTAAATAAAATATCAAGTATAAAAAAAAAACAAATGCGCATGAAGATTCACAAATGTTCTGTGCGCATTGTGAATCTTTATGTGCTCATTTGTCATTATTGAGATGATACATATCTGCCGAGCCCTTTTACTTTCCACCTGCGTGACCTCACACCTGCCCCTCGTTATCGCCCTCCTTTCTTTGTGTGTTTAGTGTGTGTGTGTTCCCTTTTGTCAAGCCTTTTCTGTTCCTTGTGAACCTTCACCATCTATCAGACCTGTCTGCAGCGCTTTGACTGAGGTCCTGCCTCGTGCTTTTGTGGACACCTTTGCTTGTTTCTGTGCCAAACCCTTTAAGTCAAGACTTTGCTTGTTCTTGCTCCGTGTTCAAGTCTGAACCAACAGCACATCAGCTCAGTAACCAGACAGTACAAACACACACCGTGAAGCCATTTGTGCTTCACAAACCTCACACATGCTGTGCCACTAAGTATTATCACAATACAGTTGTTTGGAGTAAACCTCCCACTATATGTTGTGCCTTGAAATATTCATGAACTTTGAACGTATCCAGTGTACTACAAGAGGAGAGTATACTCAACCTGATGCAGTGTTTAATCTTTAATTTGAAGGTAGCATAGCTTGTGAGGGATCTAGGAGAGAGCATGTGCAGCTGTCGGGTCAGGAGGGTGAAGTGCGCCGCTGCTGAGGCTCACCGCCGCTCCGCAGGTTTCCATTCATGGGAAAGGTCCATCGAGGGAAATGACTCAGTTTACGACCGTCCGTGAAGTATAAGGAGGACCCCGCGCTGTCAGACAGGAGATTAGCGACATGAGATTAACTGACGGGAGCAAAGTTGAGGAACGCTTTCAACAGAGCAAAGTAAGTTGTGTATTGTGTGTATTATGTGCAGCTTATAATGGATCATTTCATTGTTTATGCTTTTTCTTTGTACATTTGATCCATAATCTGACCTGTTGGATGTTTCAAGAAGATTTTAAAGCATTCAAAATGGACGCGTAACGTGTTGGTCAGATCCTACACGGAAGGTTAACATATTACAATATGTTTAAAGCTAAATATCTAAGTAGAATTTCATTTTTGGTTCCACTTTCATCCCATTAAGGGAACCAAATTGAGTTACTTTTGTTTTATTTCTGCTTTCTGAGAGAAAATGTGAAACAGAAACAACTGGTCGGCCACAGTCGGCTGGGCTTCTCTTGCCGCTTCCCCTCTCTCTCAGGTAACTGACCCTCAGCAGGTGCTCTCAGGTAACATACATGTCTGCAGGTCTGCCCGCCTGTTATCTGCTTTCTTTCTGAATTATTGACGGCTGCTGGGTTGAGTTCCTCTGGAGCAATGAAGCGTGGGTCAACGATACCAGCGAGAGGGTTCAGGGATGTAGAGGTGAATGAAGGGCGAAGAGGCGCTTAAAAAAAAAAACCCTAGCCAAAACAAACAGGCACATTTGAGTTTCTGCATTCACGTTTTCAATTCTAAGAGTCAATGAATTCAATACTTTGAAGGCCAGAGGATTGAGACAACACCTTTTAACGCTTCTGACTTGAGTCATTTGTGTACAAGTGATGTGAAGAGATGACAAGGACATTGTTTTTTCTATTAATTCATGAACACATTTCCCTCCTCCCTCTTTCAGGTGAAATTACAGCAAAACCCTCGACACCATGTATGAGCCTCGGTACTACGACAGCCCGCCTGTGTACAGCCCGCCTTACAGCACCAACTCTCAAAGCTTCTACCCCAACCAGAGCATCCACTCCCCGCAGAGCCAGAATGTCCCCTACACCTACAACGCCCCGCCCGACTCCAACTACATCGAGGAAAAGCCTCAGCACTTCTACCGCTGGTTTTCCCCCCCTGGTTTCGTCAAAACCTTCCAAGGAGCCACGGTGCTCATGTGTTTCCTCATCTTCGCCCTCGTGGCGTCGACCCTGGTGTGGGACATGAACGGGTTCGGCCTCGGCGGCTACGGGAGCCACGGTGTCGGGGCGGCGGGAGCGTTCGCCGGGATGAAGTCGGGATATTATGGAGGCAGCTACGGCTACGGCGGCTCCTACATGACGCCGCAGTCCGCCAAGTGGGCGATGATTTCCATGGCGGCGATTAACTTCCTGGTTTCTCTGGGCTTCCTGGTGGGGAGTTTCTCGCGCTCTCGGGTCATGAGGGGATGCAGGTTCTACCTCACTGTGTTCATTTGTGATCTCATCTTAGCTGTGCTTCAGGTGAGTCTCACCGAGCGTATCACACATCCAGAAGATACAAAGAAGACTTTGGAGTTGTGATTCTGGTCATTTGGTGAATGTGGGTCTCCTTTTTAGCTCGACTTTTGGTCTCCACCAACTTCTGAGATCCATATGTGGCTCTTCAGCAGCTAAATGCTCCAACAGCTTGTTGTTAACTGTGTCTCTCTGTTGTTTAGTGCTGGGCAGGTAGTGAACAGTAGAATTATAAGAGAAAAGAAAAACGTAGAGAATAAATGAAAACAACAAAGTTTGAGGACAGAAAATTAGCTGAAAGGTGCTAAAAAGCTCACTATAGGTGAGGTTAAAATGACATGCTAAAGTTATAGTTCAGTGTGGTTTCATCAAGCGACGCTTTTCATACACCAGTTATTCACATCCATTGTTAATATATGTATAATATTGATTAACAGCATATTAGCTCAGCGCTAATAAGCTCACATGTGCTGGTTTTCTGCTGTATTAATGCTCTGAATGTTGCAGAGAACATCTTGCTAGCATGGGACCTTTAGCATTTAAGACATAATAATAAACCAACTGTGCATGCAAGTGGTGGTAGGAACGCGTATAGTCTGTATTTTCTTTTTTTTATATGTTGCGCCACGTTGAATAAATGTGCCTTTCCTCTTGACTCAAAGGGCATCATCGACATCATCTTTGTGATCGGGGTGAACCCGATGTCTCAGAGCTCTCAGAGCATGCTGTACAATCCCATGCTGATGATGTGCCAGAACATCCAGGGCAGCCCGAGCCTCAGCGGCAGCGTGGGGGCCGGTTTTCCGGGGGGGTTCCCCATGTACAATCAATACCTGCACCACTACTGCTACATGGACCCAGAGGAGGTTAGCGGGATTATTCTATTTCATTGTAGTTTCTTCTAATCTATTATATACTGATCTATAATCTTCCCTCAGGCGGTGGCCTTGGTGTTGGGTCTGATGGTGGTGTTGGTCCTGTCCCTGTCTGCGTACTACGCCTACAAGACCCGCTGCAAGATTTGGCGTCACGGCAAAGCTAACATCTACTGGGACGAGCCGCGGCTCAGGTCGCCGGAGAGCCAGAATGTACAGGACTGGGTGATTAATGTCTCTTATGTTTCATCATTTCTTTCTTCGTGATATTTTGAGTATGAATGTGGTTTGTGCTGTGTCAATGATTGAGTTAAGATAATGTACTCATTGCCGTAAGTCCACTAAAAAGTTGTGGTTTATGTTTATTTCTGTATATTCGAGGCAGATTACGCAACAAAAGCCGATGGTTCTTGCTCGTGACCTTTTTGGTTTCCACAAACTCACACCACCCGGCTGCTGTTGAGTCAGAGAGCGTTGCTGTTTATCTTCGGCACACCCAGGTTTCACTCTGACTGATCATTAACCAGACGAGTGATAATGGCTGCATACACACTATTTACAAATGAGCGATAAGCAGCGTTATATGGTTTCCTGTGAAAGGAAACAGGTCTGGAGACTCTTTCATCGTAATGTAGCGCATGGTTAACAGTCAGGTTTCGTTTTTTATTTGAGCAGAAATAGTCGTTACGTGCTTTTGATCACACCTTTTATGATCAATTTAACTATTTGAAACCAGTTGTAAATGATTCACCGTGTTCTTTAACAAAGAAGAAGCGTTTGCTTTTAAATTAAATCAGCAGTATTTGATGAAGTATTTGAATTTGCATATATCTGCATTTACACAATCCAAAACATTAGAACATTACAGTTTCCACATAAAAGTTTTGCTCCTAACTTTCAGCCTGCCAGATTCTCATACCGTGCACATATTGTCTGGTGATTTAGCGTTTTATCCAACCAGAGGGCCCACAAGACCTGCAGCAATTTGGCAGTTGACTTTATTTTTGCCTCCGGTCACGATGTGGGTTAGATACGCTTTTGTTTATGCGCCGTGTACAGTTTGTACACCACAGCGGATGTTTTAGTCGCGACAGATGCACAGATTGAGGCAGAGCATCAAAGTGTCCAGACATCCTGTGGGGATTGGCAGGTGTGGCAACATAAAGAAAACATATCTACACAGTAGACCAACAGCAATGGTCATTGTTTAACTGTTTCAAATGACTCTGGAGTGATTTTGGTGACTTTTATTGACTTTTCTCTTCAGAAAAATGATCGCTTTTGGAAGTTTATTCCAACTCCATATGGTTTTGTTTTTTTTCAGAAGACAGTACAAGTTGTATATCATGGATGGATAAAGCAGGAATGTCTAATTCACTGTCCCAAACCATCGGTGCTCACACCAGCATTTAGCAGGTGGTCATGCTGTTGTAGAGCTCTGTGAGCGCTGTACGCTTTGCAGTTCACAGCGTTAGCCTCGTGTGGCGTTTAGCGGGGAATAACCTACTAGTCGTAGTGTCCTATGAATGTATCATGATCACCACGACTCGTTATGGAAGGGGACGACATTAAATCAGTTTATCCTGCGAGGCCTTGGCCGACATACTGCCTATCAGCGCAAAGGGTGAAGCAAGTCACTTCATGGAGACGCAGGCCCTATTCTGGGGCACTCCTGTATTGCAGTGAAGATGCTTGCCTTGCAGGGAGGCATATATAATGTATGTGGCATGTATAATGTATGAAAAGGGTTGAGTTTCCTCAGTGTTGCTGTGTGAATCCCTCCAGACTGTGGTGGCGCTAAATGATTCAGTACGCGAAAGGTCTGCTGCGGATCAGACTCCTGGCAAAGAAGTCATTTCCTTGTGATTTGAGCTTCATTCGTATTTAACAGAACTGGGAGAAGAGCGGTAGTTGATGGCAAAGGATAACAAGATGCATCGCAAACACAGCAGAATAGTTAGAAATTGTATGTTGATTCAATTTAACAGGACAGTCCAACATGAGAAATCCTCCCTCAAGTGGAAGAGGAGAGCAGAAATAGGACTATAAACATGAAGTGATGGGAGGTATCAAGTGGGCAGCTCCTCCTTGCAGATTAAATATCCTAGAATGGTGAACAATAAAGAAATATATTTTTAAAAGCAAATCAACAGAAAGAAATGTCCAGAAGTTGACAAATGATTCATCTTTCATGACGTACAATTATCGCTGATTATAGATTCTCAAGTGAGGACTTCACTTTGGGGTCTGGAGCGAATACAGTTAGTTGATGAATGAATTGGTTTTGATAATCAATGAATAACTTTTCCAGATGTAATGAAAGCTCCCGCTCTCTGTCGTCAGTCGCAGTATTTTAGTATTTTAGTAGAAAGTGTCACTTTTTCAAAAACGCTGGCTGGACTCAACAGCGTGGGGATTCAAAACACTGGCTGTGCACAAAGCGTCGGCTCTTCTCGGCACCTTCCTGCCGCAGTGTGTCAGATTCCCCGCCGCTTTCTGCGAGTTTGTTCTCCACGCAGAGGATCGTCCTCCGGCTCCACATTCATGAGATCTAATTCGCAGGCTGCTTCTTCCAGACATTTGCATCGGCTCTGGGAACCGATCCAGAAATAGGTCAAAGACTAGAAGTCATTAATGATGCATTGTACAGCGTAACAGTGGTTTACATGAGACATAATGCAGTTTGTGTGTTTGGTATTCTCTTTAGGAGGAGTTCTTCTTATGACCACGCAGTTTTTGCAAAGCTTTTTATTCACTTCTGTGCTCTGCTGCATGTTTACCTGATAGCTCAGAACGATGGGACACCAGAGATGTTTATTGCACTGATTTCACTCCGGTCTCCAGCTTTCTCAGTGCGTTCACGGTGACACACACACACACACACACAGACACACACACACACACACCTCCATTCCTCGCAGACACTGTTCAGAAAATTGTGTGTTTCCATCCAATTAACTGCTTTTGATAGTTGTTGAAAGAAAGGATTTGAGATGAGACACTGATCAGCGAGAAAGGACTTTTTGTGTCACAATGTGCCCAAGTGTGTGTGTGTGTGTACGTGTGTGTGTGTGTGTGTGTGTGTGTGTGTGTGTGTGTGTGTGTGTGTGTGTGTGTGCTTGTCTGGCAGGGACACAGTCTCTCTCATCTGAGTGTTTTTCAGTGTAGAGAACTCTCCAGTTACTTCACTCTGACAGATTTAGTGCAGAAAATATTATTTCTTTCCAGCTCACGAATGTATTTGATTCCTCTTAAAGATTTTCTCATGTGTATCACATTGCTAACTAAATATGGCATTATGTTTCAGAATACTACATATTGGGTATTTTCTGATTTCCCCTGATGCATTTCTGCACGATTTGAATCCAATGCTCTGCTCCGCGTTGGAACAAAGTCCGATATCAAGTGAATGGATTCTGATTTCGGTCTCCTGGTGTTGTCCGACAGGTGAACCTTGTTGGAGAGGGGCGCAGCACCCAGCAGGCCCCGACCGCACCCGACCTGACGGCGGAAAACAGCGTGGTCTCCTACAGCCATGGAACGGTCAGCATTCACAGTGAGGGGAATTATAAAAGCAAAAGGTGAGAGATGATCGCAGAGCCCTCAAGACACAAGAGGATTGCGTTAAAAAAAACAAAAAAAACAGGACACATCATGTCCACTAACAGAACGTATGATGAGAACTGTGTTTATAGAGCTTCTTCTGCCTTGAATATGCTTCAGTTCAGTCAAAACACTTCTTAATTTCATAAGTAATCAGCTGCATGTGGACTGCAGCTTCATATTTTGCGATGATAGTGTTTTCAGGCTCTTAAATCTTAAATGTCCACACACATATATGTTATACACTAAAGTCCTGTTTGCTCTGCATGACAACAAAAAGACAACGCCAAAATCAACAAAGCTTTTTCTCCCGATATTTGACTTGAACATCAACTAAAATACGACATAAATGAACGCAGCAGCAGCGAACAGTCAAGCCACACGATGGGTCACGTGATACCTTTTGTCTTTGCTTCTTCATAGTTTCTCGGCTGACAACAGTAATCATCGGGCCGCGGAGCCTTTGTACCAGAACAGCGGGGTCCCGGTTTGCTCCAGCGGCTCCTCGGACGACGCCGACAGCGTCCGGAAACCTCCTCCTTATCGCGCGGAGAAGGAACAGAGAAAGGGCCGAGGGCCCGCCGCTCAGGAGAGGATGGAGTCCCCGTATGAGACCGGTTACACCACCGGAGACACCGCCAATGAGCTGGACGGGGACCACACAGACCACCTGTACAGGTGAGCTCTGCTGCCACGCAATGCTGCGACCTCGGTGTGTTTGGCATCTGGGTATTTTTTCAGCAAAGCATGTTTATTCGTACAGCACATACTACACACGGGACAACCGGGTTTCCATGATTCATTGAGGCAAACAACTGGAAATTCGACATGAAACACAAATTAAAAGAGAAGTCATTTTGAAATTATGAAAATGAATGATGGAAAAAGTATTATATATACAGTAAATCGTATTATAGCGGTTATAGAGGTAATCCAGGTAATACTCAGTGTTTAGATACTTTTTCTCCCTTAAAAAGCTATATATATATATATATATATATATATATATATATATATATATATATATATATATATATACATACAGTATATACGGATTATGTATTCTTGGTTTAGGGCAAAAAACGGCTATGTTAGGTATTTGAAGCGAGAAAAGCTCAGCGTCAGTTTAAAATGAACCTTATTTGAATGCAAATATAAGTAAAACCAATCAGAGAGGAAGCCATACTTATGTTTTCCTACTAATCAATATCAATGACGAGATATTCTCTGCCCTGAAAGAATATTCATATTATTTTTGAAGAAAAATGCTGTAATACTACAAATACTATAAATCATCTCTACAGTCAAGACAACTTGGCCAAAGATTTAAGTGATTTTATTTAAATATTGCGAAGAAGACTGACAGAAAAGGCCCTTTTCTGCCTCTATGGTAGATTAAATGTAATAATGATGTCATGTGGTCTTGGTAATATCCCACCAGGCTGTATCCAGAGATAACTTCAGACGAGCAGCGCCGGCAGTACAAGAAGGAGTTTGACTCCGATCTGGCTTGCTATAAGAGCCTCTGTGCCGAAATGGACGACGTCAGCGACCAGATGCACAAACTGAGCCGAGATCTGGACATGTTGGACGAGGACTCCATCAAGTACCAGGTAGAGAAAAGACGCCGAATATATACAGTCACTGCTGTTTTTATTGTATCTTAACCTCTTCAGTCATCCTCAGTATGAGAAAGAACACAGTCGGATAATTGTCTTACATGGTTTATGTTTTAAAGTACATTCTGTGAGAGGATTTGCATTTCCATTTTCAGGGTGTGGCCGACGAGTATAATCGACTGAAAGTACTGAAAAGGGTGAGTGGACTCACACCAGTGGGATCAACATGTTACGTTATTACGTGCATTTGTTTGATATTTTAGGAAATATGCTTATTCTCTTCTCAAGAGTTAGACGAGAAGGTCGATACCACTCTCTCGTACCATTGTGATGACGCTACAGCCAGCAGCCTGCTAGCTTAGCTTAGCATAAAGACTGAAATCAGGAAGAAAGGTCGAAGGTCAAATGTGTTCGTGCCCAAGCTGTTAAAACCATATCAAATTTAAATTAGCATTAAACCGTACAGGAAGACAAGACACAGGAACTAGAGCTCATTTGGTGCGCGAGCTCCCGTAAAACTACAAGTGTTTATTCAGGTAAGATAACTTCTAAAGGAAAAGTTCACACCAAAGTCAAAAATACTTGTTTTACTTCTTATCTGTAGTGCTATTCATCAATATGGATTATTTGACATTGGTTGTAGACATGTTTCACTTGTCAACGAGGGACACATTTATTAAAGGAACTCAACAGAAATGTCTCTTTCCAGAAATCATGACCTGATTAGTAAAATCTCTTTTTGTGAGCAACGTGTGTATTGTATTGTGAGGTGAACTGATCCTTTAATATGTGCTTGTTTCAATGTGTTTTTCTTCCAGACGTCCGATTATCAAGGAAAGAAGAAGCAGTGCAAAGAGCTTCGGAAAAAACTTTTCCACCTCAAACGTCTGGTGAAAATCTTTGACCAAGGTCTTTGTTAGTGTTTTAAAATCTGTTTAAACAGCTGAGGAAGAACACCGACAGGTTTGACCTGAAAGAAAGATTTATTCTCTCCTTTTCTCTCCCAACGTGGCCTCAAACCGACCCGTTACTGAACTGTAACTACTTTTCTGTGTGGTTGTAACAACATTCGCATTTTATTTTGTTAGGATTGACATTTCAATGTGAATTTGAAGTTAATGTTTTAATCGTTACAGGATGTAATATTTATGCTGAAGAACAAATGTCAGCTTTTGTACAGAAATAGCATCTCGTAAATTATTTAAATGAGCAGTTCAGACTAATTCATTCAGTAAAACACGTTCATGGTGCATGTTGCAGTGTTTATTTGGCATTCTTCATACAGATGTAATTACAACACTTTTTCAAGTAGTCTGAAAAAACAAAAACATAAAAAGACACAGTCACCTTTTGATTCTTTTAATAACGTTGCCATACACATGAAATTTCAAAAAACGTAAGGACTCAGTAACACAAAGATAAGAAAACATTAATAGCATATTTATCTTCTTTTTTTTTTCTTCTCCTCAATGACAAAAGTTGTGTGAGTTGTTGCCTCAAAGAAGAAAATCCAAACAACTTCCCGAAGACCCGGCAGCAGATGATGAAGCAGAGTTACATCCACTTTGCGTTTAAAAGCACTATATGCTGAAATGTGTTGTATTTGGAGATGATTTAGTTATTTCCGAATAAGCTTCGACTTGTGAATTTGTAAACTCGCCTCTAGAAGTACAGGTTCTCTTTTCAACTCACTCAGACAGGGTCATGTTTTGGCATTGAACATCCTCCAAGTGCAGTTTTTCCACCAGATTTTCTTCCGTTACAGTTTCCTCTCACATCATTCACAACAGCAGAGACTCAGAGCATCTCTCCGTCACACCGGCTGACATGGCATGAAGATAAGCTTCTTTTTTTGACATCTAAACAGATGACAGAGGTATTTTTATGTAAATACATATAGAAAAAAAACATTTAGGAGCTAACAGTGAAAGCAATATTTAAAAAGGAACCTTTAATTACATAATGTAAAATAATGAAACAGTCTCCACTTAGAGATCCAAAACATTTGAACATGCAAAAAGACAAAGTTGGCCTCAATATATATACACATTTCAATACATTTTTCAAGGGGTCAATGCCCCCAGAAACAGCAATGGTCGCCGTAAACTGGTATTTAATTAGTAGTGTCGGTTATAAACTCTCACCAACAACTATAACTAATTCTTACATCGCGAGTTGTTTTAGTTAATGTCAGCCTGCCGTTTCTCAATAATAATAATAATAATAATAATTCAAAAAAACTTGATCCAAACAAAACTCATACTCCAAACACAAGAGTGAAAGTCACTTTGGGGGGGTCTTGTTTTTTTTTCCTTTTCAAAAGATACTCGACGAATGTTTGTGATGCTCGTTTCATATTTTATGTGTTCCAAATTCATAATGAATAAGAAGGCAGTTGTCAAAAAGAAGGCGGTTTCTGGTGAACAACATTTACAGAGGTTTGTGTTTAGGAAATATCAGACTGAAGCATTCTGATGTCTACTGAGGTATTACTCCACTCTCATGTAACAACAGCGAGCCCTGTGAATGAATCCAAATGCATTGTTCACTTGACGGTCAGGCAGTCACAAGAGTCCATCTCTCTGCTAATCATTCTATTTAAAAAAAAAAAAACACATCTCAAAAGGATGATATGATAGACTTTGGTGATTTTTTTCCTTGGTTTTGTTGTCGTTCTGTTCCGTTTGATTTGCCACCTCGGCTTCTTCCTCGGTGCCGATCCAAGAGAGCGCTGAATCCACTGAAACGTTGTCTTCTATTCAGTTCAATCCATTCTAATAATAATGATACCGCATTGTCCCATTATCAGTGTTGTGTGATTTTAAAAAGGTCGACTGTATCACAAATGGTGAGCCGTGGAAAATGAGCCCACTCGTGAGGGAGGGGGGGATGTTGTGCTGATTTTTTTTCAGCGGCGGCACAGTTTTGTCCTGTCGGTGGTTTTTGTAGCAGGGTGCTGCTGCCCTCTACATGAAACTGCAGCGTCTTTAGTCGCTGTGGCATGTGGGTGGTGACATGACATGGCTGTGGAGGCCGTATCCGAGCCCAGCGGGAAAAGCTGTTCTCCGGCCGGAGACCTGGCACCGGAACGAACCGGGCTGGCAACGAGACGTATCCATCCTGGCGCCGGCTCCTCTCTTCACTGGAGGCCCGCATGGAGACAGAGGGCTCGTTTCATGAAGGAAGGGGGCGCGGGGGGGCGGGAGGGGAAATAGAGCGGTTACAGTACAGTACATATGACGGCCAGCTGGCACTGCAGTTTTGTCAACCACACAGATGGATAGTGATGAGTCAGGAGGTTTCCTGTGGGTCCTTGTCGTCACTAATCCCAAACGGAGACCTCGCCCCCTGAGGCGTGAGGGGGCGGGGGGGCTACTGTCCAGGGACATACGGCCAGCTGATTGAGCTTCCGCTGAGCTGCATGTCGCGGATCAGCGTCTCGATGGGTGTCTTTCCCACCAGGCGCATGAAGAAGAGCTGCGAGATGAGGCTGGCCGGGACGGCGCGCAGGGCCGGGAGGCGCAGCAGCAGGCGTCCGAATCGCTGAGGCTGACTCGGGTACTGCATCCTCTCGTACTCCGTCAGCGCCACCTGAGCCTTCTCCTGCAGAGACTCCACGTGGACCGGGTCCGTGAGACCACAGGCGTCTGAGAGGCAGAGAGTAGGAGGCGGTTAACTTAATCGCGTGGGCGGGTTACATAAAGAGTCGTGATGAGCCGAGAGGAACGTTAAAATCTTCGCAGATAATGTGGTAAAATGCCCACGAGGGGGAACACATTCACATGTAGTGCCTCAGCATGTCTACACTATGAAAAAGGAAAACATGTCAAACCTATAAACCCTGATCATCCCAGTTTGTTCATGCACAATCTTGACATGCAGTGCTGCCTGATGATCAGTGACAGCAGTGAATTATGCAGCACGTAGTGCATTACTGCATTGTCATTAATAAACCAGAAGATGGTGCCATAGTGGGTTAATTCACAGATTAAAGTTGCATATTTACCTGCAGCTTTCTTCATTTTAAGATCTACAGTTTTACTGGCCTCTAATGTGCATTTTGCAGACTTATTTTGCATTAAATTCCTCCTCATGGTTGTCTATAAGAGAGGCAGCTGAGATATTTTGCGCATCACGATCAGTTTTCTAGCCGTGCTAAGTCATAACCAGCCCGGGAATATGATCGTTTAATGTATTCTGTGGCTTTGTGGGAGCTTAGTCAAGTCAGAAAACATAACCCTGTTGATTTAGCTTTATTCTTGGCTTAGACTTGAAGTCTGCACATTTCTAACATAAAGCTTTATGTTAAATTTGAGAGTTTTCCGGGCAGAGGGGTCTGACGAAAGACGCTATCAAGTTGCATTATGGGAAATGAAAGGTTCCAATGTTTTTGGAGATTGTCCAAGACTAACTTTAAATTAACCCGAGCCGCATGCTGCGCTCATTTTCACCCTTCAACAAAGCAGAAGAGCAACGGCCATCACCTGGGGAGAAGAGCGCGATGGCCTTGAGGCAGCTGTACTCGGCAGAGTCCACCTGCAGCCGGGTCAGCTTGTCCACCTGGTCCTGGAACACCCTCACCTGGTCCATGAAGGACACCACGCGCTCGGCGGACATGGGCGAGGAGTGGAAGCCGGCGGCGGCCAACAGGGGAGCCATGTGCAGCGGCAGGGCCGACTGCGCCGCGTTGAGGATGAACAGCTCGCTCCAGCTCAGCCTCAGCAGGGCCACCTGCACATTTGTCGGCGTGTTAAATCAGATTGACCTACACGTCATCCATCTTTAATGTTCACTACAGTCATTGCGTATGCACGCTGTGAGGGAGACAACCTATCCTGTTACCGTCTGATAACAAGGAAATAACACCCAAAACCAGGTTTGAAATCAAAACTAATCTACAAACCTGATCTGACACGGGCAGCTCGGGGAAATAAGGGATGCTTCTGGCCCACTCCACGGTGCTGAAGAGGAGCCGGGCAGCCAGTTCGCAGATGTTATCGATCCCCATGGCGTTATCCGGACCGGCTTGTTGGTTGTACTGGTGTCCGAACCGACTGCTGGGGTACGGTTCGGCACGCAGCAGCTGGGAGATGAGCTCCGACACCGGCTGGCCTCCGCCGCCGCCGCCGCCGCCTCCGCTTCCTCCGTTGTTGTTGTTGTTGTTGTAGAAGTCGCCACCTCCAAGGCCGCTGGCGCCACCTATTGGCGTGATGGAGGGGCTGAGGCTCGGCTGAGGTGGGATGCGACCGCGTTGAACTGCTGTAGTTTGGTTGGGGTACAAAGGGGAGGAGAGGGGAGGAGAGGAGGACACAGGAAGTAGATGAAAGCAAGGGGTTGAGAAGTAGATACAGAGAGGAGAAAGGGTGAAGGACACGGAGAGGGATGTGAGGGGATTTGGAGAAGAAAACAGAGAGAACAAAAATTTAAAACGGAGTTCATCCAGCGGTGTGTGTCAGATTATCAGCAGACAGACTCGACTCGATTGGGAAAACTATTCTTCAAGATTAAAAGGAGGCACAATTAAGCCAAGAGCAGCATGAAAGTGAGGATAAAAAAATGATTCCTCTTTAGATGAAGGTCATATATGGAAATAAAACAAAGACTCTGAGATAAAAAATCACTCTCAATTCAAATTTTAAATCTGTGAACTATTCATTCTGGGGGGAGACTTACGACATGCTATCGCAGAAACCACATTGATTTATCTCTCGCTTAAAAACATCATCCATAGCCGTGACAGACACAGTCGTGCTGGCAAAGCCAAGACAGAAGGGCAGACTATTGATTCAAGATGAGTCAATTTGGGGGATGTGGATGTACGTGGTAAGCATCTGTCCTTGAGCAAGACACCGGGAATGCTGCTCTGCATCTGACCCTGACCTCCCGGTGGAGGTGGTCAAGCCGAGCCGAGGAGCCATCACGTGTCTCATTAGCATACTTTACGATGTGCGAGTATGAGACATACTTGTATTTAAAAAAAAAATTAAAAAAAAATCACAAACCATTCATTTAAAACTCCTATGACATGGTTTCTGTGCATCGAGCGCCATGACGCTGAATGACGCCATCACTTCAGGTTGAAATCCCCCGTATTGGATTGTGACTGATCGAAGCAACATGGCAGAGGGTTTCTGCAGCTTCAACCAGAGGCTTAATGCTCTGGGACGCAGGTGTCTTAGCACCGCATCCCCTCTCAGCCACTCTCACACAGGCACTAGATTAAGCCACTTAGTACCCGGCATTGAGCTGACACGCATGGCTTGCTTAGCCATGATAGGGCCAAGACGGCAGACATGTGTGCCATTTTCTCTGCACTTTGGGGTTTATGGAGCAGAAGAGGCAAGATAATGACAAAGGCAAAGTTCTTTTTTAAATCTTCTTAGAGCTGCTGATTGAAGTAATAGAACTGCTCACTGAAGACATGTCAATGACTTCTTTTATATCCGTTCAATTGCAGTATTTGAAATACTGCAAAAGTACAATGACAGTGTGTCCCACAGTGTCTGCAATCCTTTCCAAAAGGGATCAAAATGGACGGCGGATTCATGAATCGAGGTGGACAGATACCTTCTTTGCGCATCCCAACACGGAAACACTTCTTCAGTCGACAGTACTGGCACTGGTTCCTGTGGTGCTGGTCAATCTGACACTCTCTGTTCGACCTGAGAACATAAACGTTGGATTAATGTACTATATAGTTGTTTTTAGAAAACATTTTGGAGCTTTAGGAAGAGAAATGGATGATTTTGTACTCATGCTGTGTCAGACTGTGAGATCTGCTTTGATCTCAACGAGAGATTCTCTGATTTTTAGCCTGGTTTTCTCACCGATGAGCAACACTACATCCAAACCTAAAGCCGGACGTGGAACCAATCCTGCTTTACTCGGTGATGCAAAGTCTTCACTTCCCATTAAAGTGCTCTTGAACATTAATATTGCATAATTTACTATAAGGCCACAGGGAACATTAGCATGCTTAGGAAGCAGATGATTGTATCATTCACTGTTACTTGATCAATAACATAATAGGATGAAGAAATGGTGCAACCTTTTGGATAATCACTTCATAGTTTCAGTCTTTTCTCAAGAAGATCAGGCCTCATAATCTCTGCATCTCATTGTTTTTAATGTGTTGGCTGCTTTTCTTTTTATATCTAAGTTTAAATGGAGCATTTTACATGTGGACCTTCTTTGGTCAGACAAAACAAGCCATGTGAAGATATCACTTCAGGCCCCGAACATTTTAGTAGTCATTGACAGTCCATAGACTTAAATGGTATTAATTAATGATCAAAAAATATAAAGATTAATCTCATAACATGGAACTTAAAACTGTATGTATAGAGCCATGAACCATCTTTGTTTAATTTTAACTTGTTGGACGTAGAGACATCTTTATTCATGCTTCTGTGTGTCATGATTTACAAAACACACCGAAGCAAAGCTGCAATCGACAATAAACCTGCCACAAATGTCACAATTAATCACTCCGTTGTTGGGCCTGTCGCTGAAGGGAACATACGGTTTTATCTGACCAAGAGTCAAAAACACAAACTATATTCAGTGTGCGGTCATAAAAAAGACAGAAAAAGCTGCAAATGATCACATGTGAGAAGCAGGAAGCAGACCAGGCCTCTTCGCTTGCTCAAAGGATCCAAAATAGAGGTAGAAAAATGTAATTAAAATAGAAACAGACATTGTTTGAGCTCTATCGTAGACACCCCTTATGTTTGTGGTTATATAAATACAATAGTTACCACACAGTCACATTGGTGTAACTGTGACATATCTGCATGATTCATTGAGGAATATTGAGGTAAAAAAAGCTAATTTAAATAGAATAATTGACATGAAAACAACACATTGACACACACAGAGGCGTTACGAGTTGAACATTTAGGCTACAAAAGACTACGCCGTCTGAACTGCGTGAGAAAGACAGCAGCCGCGTGGAAACAATGCGTGCAACACATTTCCCATGATGCCCCGCTCACCTGCAGGTGTAGCTGAGGTTGCGTCTGACGCTCCTCTTGAAGAAGCTCTTGCAGCCCTCGCACGTGAACACGCCGTAGTGCTTCCCGCTGGACTTGTCCCCGCACACCACGCAGTCCACCACGCAGGACTTGTCGTCGTCTCCGGCCTCCATGTCGCTGCCTCCCGCCTGCGGGGAGCCGCCGTCCTCCTCGTCCCCCCTCAGGTAGCTCTTGTCCCCCAGCCCGTTGGTGCCCCCATTAGGATCTCCCCAGCCCCCACTCACCATGGCCATCGCTTGGTCACCGAACCACGGCGGAAGAAAACGGGACAGGCAGCCAAGATGTCTGGCTGCTGTCAAGGAAACATAAATAGAAAAGAAAGAAGAAAAAAAAAGTCCAGAGTGTGTGTGTGTGTGTGTGTGTGTGTGTGTGTGTGTTCGCCTTCACCTGGAGATAATCAGTATCTGCTCACCCGTGCTCTCATTTGGCACGTCTTCTGAGCATGCAATATATTAAAAAAAATAAGTCCTCAAGCGTCGAGGAGACATGAAATAGGCTACAGCATTTAGGAGGAAGGTGTTTGGCAACACACACACACAAAAAAAACAAAACAAGAGCCGTTCAGTCTCCTCCCACTCCACTATGACCTGGAAACAGTCTGCAGTGTGGTAACTTTTAGCGTTGCATGCCTGTGGATTTTAATCCCTTCTTCTTCTCCTCTCCAGCCCGCAGCCTCGGTGGTGTTTTGTCCTCTCGACAGACTCCTGCTCAGCCTCCTGGAGCTGCAGCCGGTCGAGCGCTGTCACGCTGCAGCCGAGTATCCTTCCACAGGAAACAGGGAGTCAAACAAAAACCCTCCACACGTTCTCCTAAAACACAGCTGCAACGGCAGACAGGAATTGCGAGCTAATGACATGAGGTGAAAATCTCCCCTCACACACACACACACACACACACACACAGCTCTGTGTCTCTGTAGCAACAGCAATGGCTGAAAAAGGACCTCTGTGTAGCTCTCCTCAGCACATGCCTGGAGAGGCTTTGACCGCCCCTCTCTAAAAGCACCCCGACCACTCAATCTGTCCTGAAAAATTCACCTCCTTTTTAAAAAAAAAAAAAAAAAAAAGAGCTTACCTCGATGTGGATGTGCCGTGTCTTCCCCCCACTGGGAAATAAATCCTTTTCTTGCTCTAGATCTTCCTTCCATCCAGCGAGGCGGCGCAGAGCGCAGACTGAGCTCTGCTATTCTGCCCTAATCCTGCCAGCGGCGGCGGCAGCACGGTGACCCACAATGAAGACATCCCACATCACGCAAAAACACCTTGACTTCCACGCCACAACAACAACATCGCTTTCATGTGGTCTTCTTCGTCTTCTTCTTCTTCTTCTTCGTCTTCTTCTTCGGGGCGCCGCCGGCTGCAGTGGCAGCAGACGAGGCGACGTGGACGTCCTGCTCTCGCCTCCGAAATGCACAAGTAGATCCTCGACACACACAGACACACACACGCGCGCACACGAGGAAGTGATCGCTCTCGCTTCCCGTGCTCGGTCGTAGCACGAGTGCTCGGTTGTGACGAGATCCTCCGGTGTTGCTTCCTTCCCCCCCCCCCCCAAAACAACTCCAAAAAAAAAAAAAAAAAAATCCAGAAGGCAGCAGAGTGTGTGTCTGCTCAGCCCTCCATAGTTCCTGTGGTTGCTCTCCAGGCACTCATGCGGGCTCCTCTCCCCCAGCCTTTTGTCAGTGCTTGCCCACCAGGAACTAATGACTTGCGGCCTAGCCCAGTGTGCTGCTTTTCGTGTGTGTGTGTGTGTGTGTGTGTGTAAAGCCTTTCCCTATGGCTCAGGCAAACAGGAGGTGGGGGTTGAAGGGACGAGTGCTTCTCTCCCTTCCCTCCCTCCCTCCCTCGTTTTCTCTCAGGCTTCAGAGTCCACAAATCAAATTATGATTGAAGAAAATGGCCACAGCCGGAGACAAGCTGGATTTCTCAGCATTTGCTGCTTCTTTTTTTTTTTTTTTTTTTTCCCCTCGCCCCTCTTTCCCCTTGTCTGTTTTCACCCAACCTATTTGTGTGTGTTGAGAGAGAGATCAAGCAAAGCGAGGGAGGGAGTGTGTGTGTGTGTGTGTGTGTGTGTGTGTGTGTGTGTGTGTGTGCAGAGGGGGAGGGGCTGTGTTTGTGTGTGTGTGTGTGTGTGTGCTCTTACAGGGATTTGACACTGCTATTCAAGCCCTGTGGTTTCCATGGTGCTGGATGCCTTATATGGCCATTGGAGTCAAAGAGCAAAGAGAGTGGGCTGTGTGGGGCAGCACACACACACACACACACACACACACACACACACACACACACACAGAGGAAGGATGTGGAGGATCTCTCTCCTCAGAGAGCATGACCCCCAAGGCCTCAAGAAACCCTTCGACAATACCAGATTACCCCGAGGCCTTGCAACAAATACAAGCAAGCAGAGCTCCTGCCCTTTTGTCTTTGAGAAAGCAATCAAATGTTGGGGGGGGGGGGGTTCGGCATTGCGGTATGCGTTATAAGAAGCCGCGCAAAAAGGCAAAGAGCTGAGCTTTATTTCTCAAAGGGAGGCCGCATCTTTTTTTTTTTTTTGCCATTTGAATAACACACTTTGATCTCGCATGTGTGGGAGCAGCCCGCTGGAGGACGGCTCATTGTGCGGCAGATAAAGGTTACAGTTTTGTGGTCATCGCTCATCTGCTCAAGGCCCTCTGTCTGTGCGCTTTTTGTGGAGCACGTCGTGATTTGTGTTGGAGGTTACCCCCCGAGAGGTCAAACCGACTTTCACACCCCTGCCACGCTAAAAAGCCCAGGGTCAAATGCAGATAAAGGAGGGAGGAGGAGGAGGAGGAGGAGGACGCACGGCAGCCCTGGATAAGAGCTTTAAGAGATAAGTGACGAATCTGCTTGTAAATGTGCAGCTCTTTAGGGTTTGGGGGGTTGCTGTTGTAGATATGGGGAGATGAAAGCGTCCCCTGAGACATTCACTATATGCAACTGGTTGTCTTATCCAGAGAGTGTTTACCGACATGTTTAAAGGCATTCTCCCCCCTCCACACACACACACACACACACACACAAACACTTATATGGCATTCCTAAATCTAAACCCAGCTTTACCCCCTGGAGAACTGTGTGTGTGTGTTTGTGTGTCACAGAGACACATTGTCCTCGCCATTGTGCGGCTAATGGCTCATCAGAGGGTTGTGTGTGTGTGTGAGAGAGTGAGAGTGTGTGTTAATTTGAATGAAAGTCCCTTTAATTAGGCCACTGTGCCTGCTTATTGTCACTATTTGTGTTGGGAAAGATTAGGCTTGTCAAATAAAGGGTGTGTGGGGGGGCGGGTGGAGATGAAATAAACACAGCTGTTATTCCAAAGTTTGGTCCTAAAATAGTTTTTGTTTGTTGCTTTTTGTCTTCATTTAACTCAAGCTTTTTGAGTCCCTTTTCTTATTGAATTGACAGCATAAGGTAATGTCCACTTATGTTTATTTCAGTCGCATCAGTACATTTGAGCCCTCCAATAAAATCTCAGTTGAATAAAACTATCCACCTAAAGATATGCTGCACATGCCTCTCATTTCCACTTCAGGGCGTGTGTGTCTGTCTGAGAGATCCTCCTGAGGACCGGAGTGACGTGACCTTTGAACCCACGGTCAGGAATGTAGACACTCCCAGAGAGTAATGCAAAAGTGCAGGACTGCAAATGTTGCAAAAAGATGTCTGCCGAGCTGCAAACCCAACAAGATGTACAGCACGCACACAGAGACAGTTTAAGAGTTTACACAAGCTTTCAGCTGAAAAACCTTCTTTAGACCAAACATAAAAGGGTAAATCAAACCTATAAGTTCAAATTGAGCTGTTTGTGGTGCAGTAGGAGTTGCTTTAACATGCTTGGCCACTTCTCAAACGACACATATCAGTCGTGTATTTCCTCAAATATTTATGTGATTCCCCCAAATGTGTTTCTCAGCTGAAGTCAAAGTGGAACAACATTAAACCAAATGACCCGACGAGATTGCCCATGACCTGACTTTTTATTTTGCACTGCAATATACGCAGTGACTTATTGAGTGTGGTAGCTTGATGCTATTATTATGAGGGCATCCCTTGTATTCTTTCTACTGGCCATCAGGGGGCGACTCCTCTAGAGTATGTTTTAGGGGCGGGGCTACATTGTGATTGACAGGTTGTTTCCACTTGCGTTGTGTTTTCGACTTAGAGCTTAAACTCAGTGCTTTCAGTTCAAAAAAAGTTAATTGTACCCTTTTTGGTTGGCTGAAAACCAAAGATTGCGACGGAAATAACCTCAGCATAATTTTAACTGCGGCAATTTGAAGTTTTAATCATTTGGAAGCTAATGTAATTTTTTAGACTGTATATGATCTTTATCCTGAAGGTTTGTTTGGTACACCAGCAGCAGCAGTGAGAGTAAATAGAAAAACAATTCGACTCTACAGCAGGTTTACACACATTCGTATGCAGCACCATGTTTGTCCATGTCTCTGCCAGAAGTTTTGAATTATTTGATCGTGCACCTCCAGCTTCACGAAGCCTTTTGCTCTACAATCAGCTACATTCATATCTAACTTCACACGTCGTACATATTTATGTTCCTGCGCAAGCAAATGTTTGATCTTTGATAATACATTTTTCATAGATATATCTATCAAAATGAATAATTTCTACACAATTTGAATTTAGTTTGAGATTTGAGGTTTTCTAGAATACTCAACCGACATGGATTTGTTTCTTGGAAGAGACTTCAGTTTAACTCAAGTTTTAATAAACCTTTGATACCAAAACATGTGTAACTTCAAGTTTTTATTGTGTTTAATCGTGTGCAATACTTTTTTTAAAACCTCGTGATGAAGTCCAACGATCAGTTGCCCTGTCTGTCATATTTAAACAAGTTTTATTGGGCTTCAAATTGTCAGACTTATTTCATGGTTAAGCCTCCAGGACGTGTCATTGAACCCCGTCCTTTGGCATTTTTAGGCAGGTCCAAACACAAATCACTCAGCTATTGATTCAGTTAACATTTCAACCATTTAAGTTAACCTTTAATGTCTCTTACAGAGGACAAAAATACAACCCTCTGTGTCTCAAGTGAGGCCTGCCCTCTCCCAGAGGCATCCCCAGCAACCACTGTAATTCAATCTCAGGGTGTTAGTGTGTGTGCTCTCAACCGCATCAGCATATGTGTAGGTCTTTACTTAAAGTAATCATGAGGCGGCCTCCTCTCCGGCACCGCGTTTTCACCACGCTCTGATGGCTGTCAAATGTTTAGAGTTACAGTGACAGCTTCACCCTGAGACCACGGTGACCTGTGACCTTTGAGGAATGGACGAGCCTGGAAACAAAAACAGAGACCTTTTGTGCGGGTCAAAGGGAAAACATCTGCTGGGTCGAGGACATGGAGAGAAGAGGGGGATTAACTCTCGGGGATTCATCATGAGGTCATTTCAGCCACCTCTGTTGAGAGGTGGCTGATGGGAGCATGCAGAAAGCCACTGTACAGCTCATTAATATGACCAAAACCACCCTTATTTTACCCGTTAATGCTTCAGCTGCCTCTTGGCTTTGCAGGAAAAATTGATTTAAAAAAAAAACAACAACAGATAAATACAATATGAAGGAAAATGTCCTTGATATGAATGCTGCAGTCTTATCACATCGCCACAGGAGCCACTGGTCACAGCGAGTCTTTCATTTTTAGATTGAATTGGAGCCTGAATAAACGATCTGAGAGGATTGCACATCCCAGTCCCCGTTGAGGAAATCCATTTGAACAATTCTGGCTTTGATATTATCATGCATTGTCATGATAAATGCACGTCTGAATCCTCTCGCTGCACTGAAGAGAGAACGTAGGTAACAAAAGGAAGTATTGTCTTGCTCTCGCTCAACTTAAAACAAACTGGGCACAACTTTTTAGCGCCATATTGTTTATTTGTCTCTGTCTGGTGGTCAACTCAGAGATTTACCACTTCCCATCTGTGTCTCTCAGTAACAGAGACTCCTTTCTTCAGGCTAACCATCCTATACAGCACAAGGCTGTGATCTGGATAACCAGATCATTAGATCGGACCAGATCAGTAACCAATTAGCCAAACGTCTCTGGAAAGAAACCCCCATGGTGTGATTATCATCAGGAACCCGGTTCTTTAAGATCGGATAAAACAAGCGGGCAGGCAGGTGGAGCGAAAACATACCGGGGTCATAACAGAGACATTTAATCATTTTCCATGAACTGGATAGTTAAAACAAACAAAAAGTTGTTAATGTAATGTTGTTGTTTTTTTTATTAAAATGTGCTAATGAGAGAGAGCCAAGTCAGACAGACACGCAATGGAAACAGGAGGAAATAGCTTGCTAATAGCTTGCTAATAGCTCGCTTTGCTCTGTCCAAACGTGACTAAACAGATAACAGGGAGTCGCTGTAAATCAAAAACTTTTTACACTGCTGTACTTTTTACAAGACATGACATGTTAATTAGTGAGCTTTAGAGCTGCTGGAAGGCAGATTTTGTTATCTGTGGATAAGGCCAGGCTAGCTGTTTGTAGTTGTTGTTCTAAGCTAAGCTAACAGCTGGCTCCAGTGATGTTTATCAGGTAAATACCCAAAAGTATTTCCCAATATGTTAAACTATACGCGTTTTATAATTTATTCTAAAATATTAATTTACATTAATTAAATTCACATCATTTATTGCTAAATAGAGCATTGAGGCAGTCTTCAGATGCAGTTATATTGATCCCCCACTAGGTTGCAGTGTTCCATGACAAGTAATACCGTGTGTGTGTGTGTGTGTGTGTGTGTGTGTGTGTGTGTGTGTGTGTGTGTGTGTGTGTGTGTGTGTGTGTGTGTGTGTTTGGTGTGAGTGTGTGTCTTGAATATTTCATTGAGACTGTCCTCTCTCTGTGCCATCAATCCAAACGCCATATCATTACTTATCATCATTAATTAAAGCTTTCTTTTCTTCTTTTCTTTTCTTTTTTTTCCTGTTTTCTTAATGTCTTGTTTGTGTCCTTTATATTTAACTTTTGTATATGTACGAAGAGCAAAGAGAAACCGGGTCAAATGCCATGTACGTGAAAACGTACACGGCCATTAAAGCTGATTCTGAATTAGCAAAATGTTGATTATTGACCTGTAATGTAAACATGTTTTACAGTAACCAGAACTGATGTAGTCAAGACTTGAACTCAGTCCAAGTCATGACCTCCACCGAGAGACCAGACCAGTGTAACTCGTCCCACAGTGCACGACACGTGTAAGACAAATGAGCGCATTCACATTCTATTGTTTTATTGTTTCATTTTCTTTTCTTTTTCTGTTTAGTTGCAGGTCTGAAGTGTCATATTAATGTGGGGGACTTCTAGTTCATGCTTCAACAAAACCGGGTCGAGACGATGTCAACAGACCTCTTCAGCTGACAGGAAACCATCCCGGTAAACACTTCAGTTGGCTTCGTGTCTCACAGAACTTTTACACACTCCAACACGGCAACACAATAGAGCTCTGTTCCCTCGCTACTTGACCCAGTGAAGGTTTAGTGTGTGACACAGAGGCCGCTCCACAGACTGTATTCTGGTGAAAGGGTTAACGTCAGCTGCAGGGTGTGGGAGCGGTGCAGCTTTGGCTTCTTCACCCGTGAGGTGCTGCCAAATGTGGCTGTGTGACACCCACCTGGGCTTTTTATTAATACGCTTTTGGGGCGAACAAATAAACAGCCAAACATTTGTTTTGGATAAGCTGTTTTCAGTGGAGCGGGAAAAAACATTGATCATGAACAGCTTTGTTATCGACTCTTATCATTTTATTTATTTGTGTTCATGTAAGTTCATACAATGTTCTGAAGAAGCATGTACAGTTTAGAGCATTTTATTATATTTGTTATTAATGAAGCCGTATAGTGACATGGTATAACCTCTATGTAATGTAAGGTTTTCTTTTATAAAAACATCTATTAATAAATCAAACTTTATAACAGACTCACGGTCCAGATAAGACGGCACGTTAAAAAGAATAAATTCATACAAAATAATAATGTATTTATCTTTTCGGGGTTTAGACATGACTAGACGGCCTTTGCCATCTGTAAATTTAACAACGCTACAAGTGATAACAGTGCCAACTAGTTGGGGATAAATGCTAAAATATGAATATTACACATATTAAATATGTATCATACAAACAGCAGATGTCCCTTATACCTGATAAAATCCCTTTTATTTGTTTAAGATGAATAAAAGATCTCTTCAATATGTTTCTTGGTGCTTAACCTGTATCGTCTTCTCGAGGGAGTTTCTCAAATGTAAAGAGTCCTGAACTATTCATGTAGCTTTCCTCCTGCTCCACCATCTCAGAGGGTTTTATGATCGAACTACAAGTGTGGACGATGAGTTTGCTTTGAGACACATGACATCATTTAAAATGTAATTTTAGTTCATGAAATTGGCAGACTGAAAACAGGCCTTTGTGTTTTCATCTGAGTCTAAATGAAATGTGTTCATAGTGACGTCTGTGATCATCAAGAGTATGTTTTTCATTTTCATCATCGATTTCTTTCAGCCTCACGAACAAAACTGCTCCCACCTTTCATCCGACTGTCTCATATTTACGGTGCAAATATCGGTGCAAGTGTCAGCACGTTCAGCAAAATCTGTCTGCGTGTCTGAGTAGCGCGAGGAGTAAACGTGCCTTTAACACCCTTTTCAAAGCAGCGGTGCATTTCATTCTTGCAGACATTGCCAGAATCTCCCATCTCAAAGTGCATGAGAGCACGTTGGTCTGCAGCACGGCGCTGCCACCCTTTGCACAGGATGCTCTTATATCCTTTCCATACTGCATGTATCCGTTCTGAAGGCAGACTTGTTGTTGGAAGTAGCTCAAAGTGTAACACAATGACAGTTCCATGTTGCGCTGGCTTATTGCTTTAATTGTCTTAATAGACGGAAGCGGAGAGCTTCTTTGAGATAATAAAGCATCACCTCTAACATGGGGTTTCTTTTATTATTTTAACCTCAGAATCCTTGTTTCAATATCTGACAGTGAGCTCAAACTTCTTATCGGCTTTTTATTTCATGGGATAAGTCTGCTGGACATAAATTAGTAAAGTTGCATGGACCGCACTCTTTTATTATAATATAAAAATAGTTATTTTATTGCATAAGACCTCTCTAACTGAAACGAGGCATTACTGAGGCGTATGAATTATGCAACAAGCCTCTCTTACTGATTTAAGAGAGCCATGTCAGCCAGGTTGGCAACATCCCGTAAAAAATCTGGGGAAGTTTTGAAGTGGCCATAAAAAAACAGCCACTTCAACCTCAATTAAATCAATCAATGTGAGTGTTTATTTCTTGTATTTGTCTCTAATATCCTGCGTTTGGCCTTTTATCAAGAATCTCTTCCCAAAGAGTCGATTCAGGCTCGTCCATTAACAGTTCCTCTATGAATTACTGCTTCCTATGAAGATGAGGCCTGGCACGTCAACAGTTCCTGGCAGGAAAAAGTCGTGCCTGTTACTGTCAGTCTCCTCTATCTCATTTGATATTGCTTAGTCTCTCTTTGTGTGTGTGTGTGTGTGTGTGTGTCTCCTGTGAGACAGAGGGCAGCTTACCCACGTCATCGTGTTGGACTGAGACTCGGGGCATCAAAGAGCCACTGGACGAGAACGTCAGAGAACAACATGAGCCATTGTCCTGCTGGCCTGCTGTGCACCGGAAAAACCTTTTATGATCCCATAAAACAGTTTTTCAAAAGTTTGGCACGGTGAGTCCAGTGAGCTCTTTATGGCCTGCTGCTTTTTTTTTTTCAATAAGAAAAATAAAGGTGTTTTTAAGTGTAAATGTCACTTTATCAATAATGTCACGTTGAGACTTTTCTATTTAGTATTCATCCATTTAAAGATGTACACTAATCTGTTCAAAACTAAATAAAAAAAAATTTAAAATCTCAAATATTGTGTTTTTACCATGACTGTGTTTGTTCAACACTGGAATCGCTTAACATGATAAACACAAACTCCAAGTTTTAGGGTGTTTGAGTGTGTACTGGGGATTACTGATAATAACATCTGAAGAGGGAGAGGCCCGCCAATGGCCTCTGCAGGGAGGAGACTGAGTCCAGGACAACTTCCCATCATGGGAAGTGTGTGGCCAGAGGAGTTTATAAAGTCCTCCACATGTTTACACCTCGCTCACAATCTGATCAATTCTCGTGTTATCAACGCTCCTGAGAGGAAACGTCTGGTCCGCGACGGTAGAGCGTTTGGCTTCGTGAGAGGAAGAAGCGCACGCTTGAGACAAAGAGAGTGTGGTATCCACCAGCTGCTCTGAAATAATCCAGCATTGAGTTATCATTTAGATTACAGCGTGTCGAGAGGGACCTCATCTGTCTTCTGAGTCGGGGATGGACCTCGTTTGAACTTGGCGAGCCAACCTATCGTAATTCTCTGAGCCCTCTCGCTATCAGCACCCATGTACGCCACTGGCTACTCGCAGGTCTCCAAGTCGAGCCCGCGGGCCCAGAAGAAGATGCAGTACCGGTCAAAGGGAAAGAGTTGCGGCTACTACATGCGCATCGTCTTCTTCTTCTCTTCGCTCATCCAGTCTCTGATCATCGTGAGCCTCGTGCTCTTTCTGGTCTACGGGAAGACGCAGGACTCGGCGTCCACGTCGCGCAACCAGGACCTGGAGGAGAGCTTCAGCCGACTGTCGATAGAAAATGTGGCCCTGAGGCAGCAGAGGAAGAACCTGACCAACTTACTCAACACCACCCTGACGGAGAAAGCCCGCAACGACTGGGACCTGGCCAAACTACGCTACTTCTCCAACATCTCAGCGATCCTCATCCAAGATATGGACAAGAAGCTGGTAAGAAAGCTAATCCTGTATTTTGTCTCTGACGTGCACGTTCCTGTACGTAATACATTTCACAGGTGATGTATCTTCTTTGTCTTGTTTGGATGACGTAGACCTTTTTGCCGCCATAGAAATGTATGTATGGTTGTGTCAGTAATGTAAAAAGTCAGCAATTAATGTTCTGCAGTGCTTCAGTCAAGATGAGCCTCAGCAGATAGAAAGTTCATAAAAAAAGTGCTTCAATGATCTAAAGAGCTTTAACAGTGTCATGCTGGTTTCAAAAGCACATTTACACCAATGATTATTCTCTGAATGCACATGTATTTGAATGTTTTTCAATAAATAAAACATAGTTGTGAGATATTCTTTTATTACAAGTCAAAACAGCACTTTAGTGTTGAATCCACATGTCAGAGTAAGACAGTGTAAACATAAATATCCTGTTAATGACCACAGTAAATTGTTGTTTTCTGCTTAAATACGTTTCACAACTGGTTGAGAACAAATCCCTAAAACACGTTCCTCTTTGACTGATGTGAACAGCAACAGACCTACAACAAGTTGATCCTCTGCGAGAACGCAGGAGGTCCTGCAGGTCCGAGTCTGACCACATGTAAGTGCAAACCCCCAAATGAATCAACACAGTAACTGTTGTTATTTCATTTAACTTTACTCCTTTTCTTTTTTTCTGTCATTGTTTTTTTGGAGCAGTTCAGCTTCCATGTAACTGTGGGCTGATTACTGAGCGGTTGAAAGCAGGGCTCGCGCTTGTGGAGTCCAACTTCACACAAACAGTCCAGAGGATGAGGATAGAACTGGACCAGACCGCCAAAGAGAGGGACAGCATCAACTTGGAGGTCATCCGTCTGCGGAGGGACAAATCCACACACGAAAAAGAGGTGGATTTCTTCAAACAGAAATGCAAAGATGACTTTTCCAAGTCCTTGAGCGGTATCTCCGATGTCTCCAAGGCTTTCCTGGACAAGATCAATTCCCTCTTCCCCTCACACGTCGCCTTCCAGCTCTCCTGTAGGAATCAGATGGATCACCTGGAGCAGATCCGCACCAATTGCACCAGCCTGTCCACGGAAGTGCAGGACAAGTTTCAGCGTTACCTGAATGTCGTGGGAGAGCAGGTGTCAAGCATCCAGGCCGAGAACAGCCGCATGAAGGCAGAGAACGGGCGGTTGTTCGACGACTACCGCGAGTGCAGCTTGAACCGCTCAGGCCTGATCCTGCAGCACAGACAGAACATGGACAAGCTTCAAGGGAAACACGACGAGGAGAAGGAGAAACTCCTGATGGACAAGATGAGGCTGAACGGAGATATAGAAGTCCTTAACAACAATGTCAGGTTTATAAGTAAAGCAAATGATCACCTGACAGAGCAAATCAAGCAACTCAACATGTCCTGTATGCCTAAGGTAAGACTTAAAAGTGCAAAGACTGATTACGTGAACGTGTTGATAGCTCTGCAGGGGGAAGGCGGCAGCATTTTTAGTGACGTTGTGTGGTCAGTAACTGAGAAAAGACAATGAGATTTTCATTCATTGTATTAACAGAAGCAGATATTACATGCAAGGAATGCTGATGGAGATCCTCTGATATATTATATATTATACTGTACTATATACTATATTATACTGGGTATTGTTATACTGCACAGTTGTTGATTTTAACCCTCGTATGGTGTTCATTTTTTTGCTACTCAGCAGTTTTGTGGGTCTGTTGGACCCGCTGTATTTTGGGGGTTTTAATTCAACACAATCAAACAATTTTATGGTAAAATACTCAAAAGATGTTTTTTTCATCCCAATTAGAAGCAATATAAACAGCAAATATGGTTAATAATTTAATTCAGGTACACGATTTCCACACTTTTATGAGCCCGGGTCCAGTGGACCCGAACACCCTGTGTGTAATATAAATGTGAATGATGAACATTTTGTCTGATATGTTTTTCGCAGAAAATCAGCCAAGGTCAAAAGTCAGAGTTTGAAAAAAAATAATGAATCATATTACTTTTATTTTGATAAACAATTAAAACGAGTCCCATAGACCCGAACACCATGCAAGGGTTAAAACAGCTCTTATCTGGATATGTGATATGATATTTGTGCAATAATTAGGTAATGGTATTTTATTGCCAATAATAGCAATATAATCTCTGCAGTGCCAGAAGGCTTCTTTGCTGATATAACACCTGTATAAATATTGAAACAATAGCAACGCCCTTAGATCTTAACATCTTGGACAATATACAGGAAATCAAAGCAACCTGACAGGTTGTTGAAAATGATCCAGCTGAAGAGGAGAGGGAGGGAGGGAAACTGTCAGCCAGTGAAGTACAAAAGGGCAAAAGGCTGAGAACTAGGCAACTATTTATGTCAGTTGTCTGCTTTTGTTTAACCTGTTCAAAACTGTGGAAACAATTTTCGCTCCAGACCTCCTTTTGAACATCCAGCATGATACAAGCCAGATTCCCCAGAAATGCCTCCTTGGTCGGTCAATAAGACACCTTTTTGGAAAGATTAGGACCTAAAGAATTGGGATCTGCAACAAAAATCACAATAAAACAAAGACATGGCCTGTTGGGAAGGAGTTGCAGTCAAAAAAACTGTGTCATTTGGTTAAAAAATGGAAAAATATTGAAAATACTGTTAATGATTGTCTTAACAAGTGGTTTAGAATGAGTTTTCCTCATATTAACTCTTCTCTCATTTTATTTCAGCCAGGGTTTGGTGGATTTCTAGGAGGCTCGACAGGTACACAGTCTCAGCTCGGGTTGGGTTTGGGTGGATCCAGGTCTTCCTCATCCAGCTCTTCTGGTGGGAGTCAGCTTTATAATGCAGGGGCAGCTAGCTCCAGTGGGTCAGCGTACAATAAGCCATTATCAACTGGGACGGGCTCTTCCAGCTCATCTACTGGGTCTGGTAGCCCCAGCTGGTCAGCGTTCAATAAGCCAGTATCAACTGGGACGGGCTCTTCAAGCTCATCAACTGGGTCTGGTAGCTCCAGCGGGTCAGCGTACAATAAGCCAGCATCAACTGGGTCAGGCTCCTCAAGCTCATCTACTGGGTCTGGTAGCTCAAGCTGGTCGGTATTCAATAAGCCAGCATCAACTGGGACGGGCTCTTCCAGCTCATCGACTGGGTCTGGTAGCTCCAGTGGCTCAGCATTCAATAAGCCAGCATCAACTGGGACGGGCTCTTCCAGCTCATCTACTGGGTCTGGTAGCTCAAGCTGGTCGGTATTCAATAAGCCAGCATCAACTGGGACGGGCTCTTCCAGCTCATCAACTGGGTCTGGTAGCTCCAGCGGGTCAGCATACAATAAGCCAGCATCAACTGGGACGGGCTCTTCCAGCTCATCTACTGGGTCTGGTAGCTCCAGCTGGTCGTTATTCAATAAGCCAGCATCAACTGGGACGGGCTCTTCCAGCTCATCGACTGGGTCTGGTAGCTCTAGTGGCTCAGCATTCAATAAGCCAGCATCAACTGGGACGGGCTCTTCCAGCTCATCTACTGGGTCTGGTAGCTCCAGCTGGTCGGTATTCAACAAGCCAGCATCGACTGGGAAAAGCTCTTCAGGCCTCGGGTCATCCGCTGGGTCAACTGGGTCAACTGGGTCAACTGGGTCAACGAATAAAAGTGGGTCAAGCAACACCGGATTTTCTTGGTTTGGAAGCAACCCGGGGCAAAGCAAGACAGGAAGTGGAACAGGGAGAGGACCATCATCTGGGAATGGTGGTGGAACGGGATCGTCACTGGATGGAGGAAGATCAAGTGGCTCAAGTAAGAATACATGTCTGCAATGTATCATTCTTGTTCTGGGATATCTTTTAAGTAAGGGTGGTAGGGCTCACGCAGATTATAAAGCGGTGTATTTTCTCACCTTCTTTATGCCTCTGGTGGTATCCAGCAATGCAGATAGTGGTATTTGTATTTGCTTTTTAAACTCCATCATAGTAATACAACCTGATTGATGTTTGTAGTCTTTGTAGAGCTTAGAAGAAATGCTAACCATTGAATTTTCTGTCATATGATATATAAGTGAATGAATGCAGCTTGATGTTTCTTGGCTTAGTGATGACACATTGCTTATGTTTTACCAACAGTCAGTGTTGCGCAACACCTGAAAGATCTGCAGCGTATCATCAACCCGCCTGGCCCCGAGTGAGTATGAAGGCTCGTCTAGCTGCAGGTTGTTTCTGTGCTTTTTGTTGCCTACTGAAGAGTGAATATATCCTTTATTTGTGTTACTGTCAACAACACAAAAAATCGTCAACAACAACAACGTATTAGTTTGTCTCTCAATAGTTGATGTCCCTACTCTGTCCGTGGCACTACGGCCCCATATATATATATATATATATATATATATATATATATATATATATATATATATATATATATATATATATATATATATATATATATATATATGGTATACAGCATGGACACTGTTGTGTATGTAATAGTTTTTGGACAAAAGTAGAACTTCATAGTACATCGATATAAACTAATTGCACCATAATTGTTTGTGATCATGTTTGTTGACAATAACAAAAATTCAAAACATCACCAAACCTATCCATTAACAAAAGCTGTCTCTTCATCTCTTTATTCAGGGAGAAACAAGATCTCGCCAGGATCTTGGGTTAGCACATCTTCTAATATTGAGTTCTCATGTTTTATATAAAAAATAAATGTACCATATATTTTCCATTATTTGTCACAGTTTATACTTTAATATGCATATAGAACAATACTTTGAATAATGATTGCACTTTTGAATGTAAAATGTGAATTGTATGTCCATGTTGTATCCACACAGTAAGAATAAGCACAAATTGTATTTTTAGACTGTAAATACCGAAATATAAAGGCTTTGTTTGAATGTAAGTGCATCAATTGAACCTGCCTCGTCTTTGTAAACAAAACTATTTAAGATACGTATCATCCGAAGCAGAGCCGGAAGCAACACTTTGTCCCCGTGTGCGTCACCTATTGTGTAGCTAATTATCTATAAATGACTCTTCAGCCCCTCCTGTAATGTTTCAGACAAGATTTATTGGCACCGAGTCTTAGCCCCTTCAGCTTGTTTATGTTTACCTGCCAACCTGTAAACAGTCCGTCTGAGGGAGATGGGAGGAACTTTTGGAAACGCTGTTGTTAAAAACAATGCGCTGTCACTTAACTGAGAACACGGATATCCATCGGCTAAATAAAATCCTCATCCATCTCTTATAAGGAACATGCGACGGGGGAAAAGATGGAGCCTGTCTCGGTGTGGGATGAGGGCTGTGACCTTTTCCCAAAACAAGCCTTCAAACGGCAGAAGCAAACAGATTGTACATTTCTTTCCTGGGTTTTTAAAACAAAGAGACGGAAATTAATATGGGACAAAATATAAACAGGGTTGTTTGTGTGTAGAAATAAATACCCCACGTTTGAAGATTTGGGCATTTAAATTTACCAGTACAACCCGACCATTCTTTTAAATCACTTCTTAAAACCCATTTTTATGAAATTGCTTTTAAGTGATGTCATCTTTTTATGTTTTTATTTTAATTTAATTTAATTTTTTTAATTTAATTTTTTTTTTAATTTTTAATTATTTTTTAATTTTAATTTTTTTTGGATCTATTTTGGCCATTTGTTTGATGTGGTTGTGTTAAACGCTTTTATGGTATGGTCTTTTATGTTTGCCGCCATTTTGGCTCGTATCTATCTGTTAAAGCACTTTGTAAACTCTGTTTTTAAAAGTGCTATGTAAATAAAGTTATTATTATTATTATTATTATTATTATTATTATTATTATTATTATTATTACCATAGAAACAGGGAAACAAAGCATCATGGGAACAAACAAACATCCTGTTCGTTGCACTGTGGAAGGATGGAAACGCACTTTTAATTCAAGAAGCGAGTGTGTATTGTGTGTGTGGCGCCAATTAATAAAAACAGCACTTAGACTTGAGCGAAGGGAGAGCTCTTTCCTGTCTAAAGGATATCCTTTGTTTAACATCAAGTGTTTTTCCACGTTTGGGATGTCCAGTTTTCTGTAGAGGAGCTGTGAGGATATTAAAGGTTAACTGGTCGAATGCTTCAGGGAGTTGCTTTATTAGACTGACTGCAACACAGGACGTGTTAAAAGCTCCTCTGCTGGAAAGTCATCACGATGATGCTGGTCGACGTGTTTCCTGCCATCGCCATTCATTTTCCTGTCGATTCTTGTCATTTCTTTATTCCCAGCACACAGAATGACACAATTGACCATTGTTTTTACTGACACAGTGGACAATAACAGTAAACATAACAGCTTGTTTTATTTGTACGTATCATTTATTTCACAGTACACCAAACTATTAAATTACAGACAAAAAATATTGTTAATTAAGCCCTGACTTTAACAATTACACAACTTCAACAATACATATTGTTTCACTTTTCCACCTTACATTTTACCAGCTGTTAAAATGTTGAGTTCAGTATTCAACAACCCTCTGGTGTTTAACGTATTATCTTTAATATTATAATAACGTCAATATTATATGTCATGGTAACTCAGACACAAACTATTTTACTGCGGGCCTTTGTTCCAAAGAAAGAAAGAAAAAGAAAACACAACATCATATAAGCGTCCCATCGTAAATGAGACATTTTGAATAAGTGCTTATGGTTGAACTGTATCTAAAGGTCATGACCCTGACACCAAGTGGATCTCACCCCAATGTAACTCTATAGAAAATATAAAACTCAGGGTGCTCGATGACATCTGGTAAAACAAGACATAATGAGCACAACACGGGTCAAGACCCTTCACAAATGATGTGTGTGATTCTTATAAAGAGTCAGGTGTACAATATCAAACGTGTGATCATGTTACACAACAGTCCAAAGAGGTTTGGCGTGCATCTTGAACACAATTGACTTGTAATATTATTGATACAATCATTTAGTTCTGTGGTCAACAATAACTTTGGGACATTGCCAACAATGCTGATGTGTGATTTTGACACTAGACATTAACTATTCGGCCCTCAACCACTCATTATTCTATCCTTGTCCTTTTTTCAATTCGCTAATTATTTAGTCCTCGTGCGCCACTCGGACCTACGGAAGCCTATTTCCGCCACACAAAAAAAAGAAATTAGGACCAAAAAAGAAAAAAGACTTTTTTATGGAAGCCCATTTCCGCCACAAAAAGAAAAATAAGGACCAAAAAAAAGAAAAAAACATAATTTTTTTTTGTTGACTTTTTTTCCGTTGAATATTATAACAAAAATTGGTTAATTTATTTATTTATTTTTTGGTCCCAATTTTTTTAGATTTTTTTTTTTTTGGTTCTTATTTTTACATTCCGCCACAAAAAAAAAATTAGGACCCCAAAAAAAAAAAAAAATTAACTCATTTTTTTTTCCATACGGATCAGGATCGTGGTCCACTTGAAGCTCAGCGACTGGCTTTTCTTTCGGGATCCTGACACGACAACACCGAGACCGAAGACTCGGGGGCCATTGTGTCGCAGCCTGCCCATCCACCTCCCTCCCTCTCCCGAGGCCGGAAAGGGAACGGGTGCTTGTGATAACGCCCTCCTTCCTCACCTGGGGTTGCAGAACTATGAACTCTTTTGTCTGTCGCTGCTAATGCTCCCTCTTTACTGTGACTTCTAATTGCATTTCCTATCTGCCCAGCCTTCCCTCAAGTCCCATGGCTGCTGCCCGGGCTGGAAAAGACATCAGGGGGCAGAAAAACCCTTTTAGTCTTGCAGATACTACAGCGTTGAAGGGGGGGGGGGGGGGAGCGGAAAATGTTCCCCAGCACACTGATGTCCTTTTGTGTTGAAGTCCTTCAGCGCAACCCTGACTTTCACCGTGACCTCTCTCTGTTTCTGGAAAGGGAAACACGGGTCCGTCTGATTGCTTGAAGAGAATGCGTGTTGACTTCAAGTAACCTGTGTTTAGCGTAGCCTCCGTTTTACGAGCAAATTTTATCGTCCGGAGGTTGCACACGTGAAGTCAACGTGCCGCCTTCGGCGATGAGCCGTCACTCGCAGTTAGAGCTCTGCCACAGAGAGAGGTCGACGTGAGATATTCTTACGGTTTGATTAATTTATAGTCCAAAATATGAATAGCTGTTACAAGATATCTGGTTTGCTAAGGTACAAGTTTACCTGGGGAGAAGTTAACTACAACTCCTGAGGTGCATTTTGGCAAGAAACATCCAATCACTAAGCTTAAAATGATGTAATGTGTGCCACTAACAAGCTAAATTACACTAGTGAGAAAACTGAACTTTTTTAAAATCATTATTTGCACCTTTAATCTGTTTTCATTTTGGGCTCAACTTTAGCTGGCTGGATTATTCTCGGTGGCAACAGCAGCTGTGTCTCATTAAAGTGTTCAGACAATAGAGATAAAACATGATTTCTGAGAGTCACAATTAAAATAAATTAAACTGGTGGTCCTAATTCCAACCTAACAAAGGGAATACAGAATGAAGAAAAACACTTCACGAGTAGCCTCTCACACTTCGTAGCTCTATTTTATCATTTTTCTTTCATGTTTCACAGCTGTAGAGGATTAGCAGCATTTTGTTACAACGGTAGAATAATTTCAACCAAACCAAAGCCTGCAATTAATTTAATGAACGTAATCGCTTTGCTATCATGCAGATGTTTATCGGGTAGAGGCTCATTCTCTTGGTTTTGCATTTTAGCATGCTAGCATTTAAATTAGCATTAAACATAGAACAGCTGACTGGAATATCACTAGTTTTGTGAAATTAAATAACTAAGAATCAAACCATAAATAATTTATATTTTTTAAATATATATATGTACTAGACTATCAATTTACACTGGGGAAAAAAACTATTTTAAGTATAGTTATTACATTTAATGCTATTTGTTTTCTATTATCTCTAAATTGATACTTGCATTTATTGCTAAACAGTAATACAAAGAAGAGATAGAATGGTACAATATCTCTATATGTATTTTCCACATTTAAGACACAAAATAATACACTGAAGAAATCCAGAAGACACTTCAGTTCACCAACACCTTTACACCAGCATGCATTGTGGGTAAACGGGAGGCTTTACTGAGGACCAAATGAGTTTTCCCTGAAGTGTCAGTTGTTGTAAACACTGTGGATGTCGTGAGCTGAGCTGCTGTAAGCCGCAGACCAGCACCAACAGTGTCCTATTTATCCATATCATTGATTATCCATCACACAGTGAGCCTCTCTGGTGCTCCGCTGCATGCTGGGATACCGGGAGGGTCACAGGTCGTCTGCTCAGCTAAGGAAGAGCAATGGAGCTTAAGCCACTGTAGTTATTTGGGTTTAGTCATTGCACAAAGTGTGTGTAAACACATGCAGCAGGATGTCCTCTCTGACCCCGTGATAATAAATATTTGCTCATAAAATACATATAGAAATAACACCATTTTTGCAAAAGGCCAAACAATAGTCTGTTTCCTGTTAAGGAATTGCTCAGCGGTCAACAGGCGTCTTTTCATTCAACAAAACAAAGGTGGAACATCCCAAACGCATTTCAAAAGTCGCTGATGATTTCTTGAATTCCTCGGGGTCCAACACATGTTTTAACAGAGGAAGAGGCTGCGCAAGGCCGGCAGTCATCCCAGACAGCTCCAGTGAGTCAACAAAGTCCATTTATCCATCTAAAGCTCTACACTACGAGACCTTTCAAAGCCTTTTCTGTCTTTTTGGATTTTCATCATTCCGATGAGCACTGGTTTTATTTTTCTGTCATTTTATGGCCACACATTATTTCTGTTGCCCTTTAAAACAATATTAGAATTTATAAAATACCCGTCAAAATGGGTCACAGACTATTTTTGCATTTATTTGTCAGAACGTTGACTTCTAACCCCTAATAATTGGGGGAATTTGAGCTTTTTTTAAATCAAAGCTGTCTTGTGAAGCCATCTGAGACTGAAATGCGTGATCTTGTGGCATCTTGGGCCAGAGACGAGACATTAGTTTGCACCTTAAACTCCACATCTCATGTCAGAAGAAGCATGATAGAGTTTCAGTGTTTGGGTTATCATAACATAGTTTAATATTTGAAGAACGTAACAGTATGACTCTTCCCTGTTTGCTTTAAACTGTCTACTACCGCCACCTACTGTCCAGAGAGGAGTATTGCCATACTGGAATTGGAGGGAAATGAATGTCATGATTGTGTAATTGAGTTTCCTTCTTGTTTTACTTCTTTTAACAGATGTAAACGGTTGGTAATTTACAAAACATGATATTAATGCTGCCACCAACAATATCTAAAGTCTTAGGAAGCAGAAGCTCAGGAACACAACATGTCACGTAAAGGAAGTCCATCAGCAGTGTCTTTCTGATCCTGTTGGGCAATACATTGTGAAAAGCGCTGTCATTCAATCTTCTTTTAGGTATTCTGTCCATTTGAGATCCATTCAAGGATGCGTTACAAACCAGGTGAAGCAGACAACTGAACCCAGAGCCCAAAACATCCCATGTTAGCTGCATGCCAGTTGGTTTTGCCATCGTGGTGTCAGCAACATCGGCTCTGAGCCGCTGTACCATCGCCATGTTGAGAGCTGTAGAGAGGCAATCAAAATGCTCCTGATTTAGGATCTTGCACCTTTAATGTGTGCACAGTGTAAAATCAACAACTTGTGTTCTTCCGTAATAGCGATAGGCCATTCTTAAATGCATAAAATATCAATTGCAGTGGCATTAATATATGTTCTTCCACATACAGACCATGTATGTGTATTCATATAAAACTAATTGTGAACACTGCAGCTTGGGCCTACATATTGGTTAGCAAATGCAAAGGATGGTGCATGTGAATATATGTGCAGGCATTGAGAGGCAGAAGTGACAGATGCACCCTGATGAATATGATCGGAGGCTGGTGCGATTGAACCACCTGCAGCTCTGCATACCTACGACACGTATGCCATTTTTTAATAGACCTGTAGCCAGCGAGGTGTTTCCCTCAACTCTGTCGTCACGACTGGCGGGCGTGTAGATGCCATGATCATGTTCCTCCTCCCTCACCACCACCACCTCCTCCTCCTCCTCCTCCTCTCCCTCACAGACAAGACTTTCCCCTTCGCATGCAACGGCCATGCAATAAAAAAAAAAAAAAACACCCGAATACTCCGTGCAGTGCGGCGGTTTTCCAGCCCCTTTCCAGTATTCGTGCACCACGATGCAAGCGGGAGGCGCCGAAGCACCTGACACAGACGCGAGCAGCAATACCGGAGCAGACATCGACGCCAACGACGGGACGGTGGAGAGGATGGAGAGGACGGTGCCACTGCCGAGCGAGCAGCAGCAGCAGCAGCAGCAGCAGCAGCAGCAGGACAGGACCAGCAAGCAGCACACGTCCTTATCACCATCCGGGGTGCTCGGTGAGTGTCCAAGAAAAAAAACCCGTCGATGTATCTTATAAGATCGGAGCTGAAGTAACCTATATGGCATATGGGTCTGAAAGACGTCGGGCTACTGTAATATGGTGCAGTCACTGATGCTTGACAGACAGAATGATTCACAGGAGATTTAAGGGGTCAGTCCTGTCTGTGATTGGGCTTTTGATGTCGGTGCGTCTTTCCCTTTCCCCCCCCCCCCCGCGACATATAGTGCGCATTAGGACGGAGACAGGCCCGGGAAGGAGTCCGGCTCTAGTGGTCCACAGGTGCGTGCAGGAGTCTTCTGCCGTCCCGACGGGCTGTGCCACCACACTCCACTTTGAAGAGAGTAGATTGTGTTGCAGGTTCACATATCAGTGTCCGTGTCGTCTCTGTTGTTGCAGATATAATACGAGTTCAGAGGGCGAGTAAGCACATTACTGGCTATATATGACTAATTTTGGATTTGTATTATGAGGACTATTAAGCGGCACTAAAAATGTGATTTCATCAACTTTATGAGGTTCATCCGGGATTCATTTTTAGGAGTTTTGAGACTACTTAAGGCCTATTCTAGGGCCCAATGTAATCGTGAGTTTTTATGACCATCCAGCATTCATAGCAAGAGAAACTCAGGCAGAGGTCCGGTCCTCTGGATGAGACCATATAACCTTTACATCCGAGTAATGTCACCGCAGTTATTGCCTTAATTTTCATTTTTGACTTCAAGCCAACCAATGTTAACCTTTTAGAGAAAACGTCCACCATTTATATAGATCAGGACAGGCGATATATAGCCAGGAAATAGGATATGAACATCATAATTACACTTTAATGCCCTCTTTTACATCCGTATCCCTGAGATTAGTGTGCGTATGGGCATTGTGACAGAGGTCCATGAGCTTAGAGCACGAATGATGATGTTGCTGATGATCACATCAGTGTGTCCTCCGAGGCTACGACAGATCACACCTCCCCTCAGCGGTAAAGAGCTGTTAATGGAGTTGTTGAACACTGGCTCATATTGTGTGCATGCTCTATGCACTTTGAAGTCATTAAAAGCATACGGCAAATGCAAGACAACGAAAAATAAAATCAATCATTGTTAGTGACTTTACTTGGATTGCATCATTACACACACACATTTTTTTTTTTAAAATAATCTCCACATAAAATCTACTGCATTATAACACAAAAACATGACCTAATTCATGTCTGACATGTGTCGTCGGTCCAGTACATCAAGTGTTTGTTACCGTCACTGAGTTGGCACGCTGGTCTAAAACACAGCCATAAAACAAAGGCTCTTAATAATAAGGCTGAGACTTGCTGAAAGGTGATGTGACGATGCGATTAAACTGCAGAATATGAAATCCTGAGCGCGGACATGTACTGAGACAGCGTCACCGGGAGAAGAAATCGGTCACTGAGTCTATTGTACTGCGTGAGACAGAAAGTGTGACTCGAGAGTGTGACTTGAAAGCGAGAACCAATGTGTGAAAGAGCAAGAAGCAGTAGGAATCATGACTTTAGCGCTCGCACTGCATTGTGGGATAGGACCGGGCTGCAAGGCCTCTACTGCTTCGCCTGTTTAATGGTTTTAGAGACAGACTTGATGAACCAGTTTGTTCATGGCTATTTGCACAGATCATCTATTTGCTTACAGCTTTTGACTTCAAGTCACATGACTCCAGTGCAGCACAGTCAACCTTCACGCTGGCTGGACAAATGTTTTGGACATTTTCTGTCTTCTGTCTTCTGTGTCCCCATGACATAGTGAAATATCGGACAATATAGCAGGAGACAACATCAGTGATGACACTACTGACCTTTCATCTGTGTCCTTGATGAAGCACATCACCATCTGTCTGTCCTTCTTTCTCTCTCACACACTTACTCCATGTATCCTTTATTCTCTGTAGTCATACACGTCATTAACTCCTGCTGCCCCGGCTTTTACTTTCAGATAAACTGTTTGGGAAGCGCCTTCTGCAGGCCAGACACTACATTATGTCTCGTAAGTCCTGGATGAAGATGGTTCCCACCGAAAACTGTGATATCCTGATGACTTTCCCAGGTACGGGTAAGCTGAGCCTGTCTCCCACCGTGTGTCCTGTGATGAATCTCTCCCTGCAGAGAGAACAGTGCGTCCTCATTAAACGTCTTTGGTGGACAGCCAGCTGCTCAGACGTGTGTCTGGGAATTAAAATGATCCCAGGGGACAATTAGATCTCATCCATCTACATTACCCAATTCTATAGAGCAGTATCTGATAGGGAAGCTGCTGCTGGGCATAGAAATGAGGCATTTCATCAAACTATCTTTACAAGTTGACTCAGACAATCTCTTCTTGTATATTATGTTGGACTTCAATAGGCGTTATCTGACAATATAAACAGAGGTATAATTGTTTGTTCTAATTTATGTCAGTAAAGATGTACGTATTGCAAGTGTCAACATATACTCCAGCCTTCAAAATCTGATTTTCACCTCATTTAAATACAAAACAAAACCAAATGACCCATCGCAGCTCTTGTTTAGATGGTTGTTAAACGAACAACCAGATTTCTCGTCATCATTTTTGCTTACTGCTATTATAATTTCCCATTGAAACAGTTTAAAAGCAGCCTAAATGGCATACTATGTCATATTTGACATTTAAACAGACACAAAACTGAAACTGCTGTAATCCCATTGTAATCCATCTGGGCTATATAGCCTGTCCTCTCAACCGATATTTGATATATTTATGATATATGTAGACAACTATTAGTGTGACTTTTTACTCTCATATCATGCTTCCACGCCCTTCTGTCGGTTCCCATCGGTGAAGGACGCATGTCTTTCAGCCCCTTCATGCAACGGCAAACTCCTCATTTTCTGCCTTTGGCAAACATGCCTGCAAACCTGCGAGGGAGTAAAGCCCACGAAACAAGGACGCCGCTGTTCCAGAAAATGTATTTTCATGCTCACATGTCAAACTTAAGATGGATCAATATTTGCTCCCTCCAGATACAATAGATGATCACACGCTGCTGTGGCTCCTGAATCAGATTCGTGTTGGGATCCCACAAGTCAGCATTCAGGTTCGACAGCAGAAACACACGCAGGCGCAGGCCTTCTTCATCACGACGACATTTGAGAAGTAAGAGTCCAAAACATCTGACTCTGTGTGTGGTTGTGTGCATGCACTTGTGTTTATGTCTTTGATTGAACTGTTTGGAGTGAGACATTTTAAAAAAAGTCCTAAAAATGGTTATTATGACATGAATGGATTTCTTCACTAGAGTAATGTGAATTTACGATGGATAGACCTGTAACAACAGTTACAGACTTCTATAACCAATTTCTCACTACTGCATGTGCGTTAATGCAAACAGAAACTATACAAAATACCAAACATCAATGTCCGATGGTTTAACGTTACGTTAAAACAGTAATAATGTTCAACACGGGGGCGATGAAGAAGCGTTTAGCATTCAGAAGATCATTTTGAAGTTACCACTAACAAGATTCAAGATATTTGTGTTGTCATATGCACACATAACAGAGTTACTCTAATGAAAAACTTGTTTTGCTGGGTCCTCCCAACACACAGAATTACAATAAACTTAACAAAATAGGGCACAAAATATAGTACGAGTATTGCAGAAAATAAGCCGCAAAACTACGATGGCAGTATTGCACAACCAGTGTATAGAGTGTATGTTGGAGTCACGACCATATGTGCAAAGAGATATACGTTCTGTTTGTTTCTAATCCTAATACCATGCTTTAGTGTGGACAACAAGTAAACCGGGTTTAGCCGTTCCTCAGATCGGCATATTTCTGGAAACAATGACGTTGATTATGTAGACGAGTCGCTCAAGAATGACAAGAAAGCGAACAAAAATGCACCTTGCAAAATATCAAACTATTCCTTTAAGGACACTTTAGAACAATCGGATATTTCAGAAGCCACTGTCACAGTCCTGTATGTGTGTGTGTGTGTGTTTACTTTGTTGTGTGCATAGCCTCAATGCACTTAATCTGTCAAACATCTGCAGGCCAGCCGCGACACAGTCGTGCTCCGTCAGGTCTAATCTGCTGCTCATTTGCCCCTCGTTCCTCACCCTCAGCTTACTGCGGGGAGCCGAGCAGATGGGCATGCACAAGGCCGTCAAGCCGCAGTTCGGTGGCGGGATGCGGCGCTTTTCCTGCGAGGAAGACAACATCTACGAGAACATTGACAGCGAGCTTTGCTTTTTTACCTCACAGGTGAGAGGTCAAAACCGTGAGAAACCTTGTATGTCAGTGCTAATGATAGAAATGTGTTGCTCTGGGTGTGTCATGAAAGATATTTCTTTCTGTCTTTTGCTGCTATAGTTCAGGAATTTGAAAATACATGGCTCTAAATATCAAGTAATAGTATTCTTTTCCATCTCCCCATAACTGTTTTCAGGAGCGTCAGGGCATCATAAAGTATTGGCTGGATAATCTGCGTGCCAAACAGGGGGAGGTGCTCCACAACATTCACTTCCTGGAGGGACAGCCAATCAGTATGCTGTCATTTGTTACCATTACATTTTTGTTGACGGTTAATCGATCCTTTTTCTCTTCCTTACCAGCAGTACTTTGTGTTGTGGATTTTGTCACAAATGTCACGTTGGATACCGTGCGAACGTTTCACGATGTCTGCTTTTTAGTTCCAGAGCTGGAAGCTCGTGGGGTGATCCATCAAATGTTCCCTCTCCACGAACAGAGGATCCTCAACCAGCTGATGACGTCGTGGGTCCAGGCTGTGTGTGAAAGGCAGCCACTGGGTGGGAAATATCAACATTTTAATTTGAAAAAATAAATGGTCAGGGCAGTAACAACAAGCGAAACTGTTAATACTAAGCCACATTTATTATCACTGTAAAATCGTATGAGCGTGTTGAGTCTTCTTCTCAGAGTGTCACTATTAGCTGTTAACAATTTCCCGTGCTTTGCAGATGATATTTGTGACTACTTCGGGGTGAAGATCGGCATGTATTTTGCCTGGCTGGGTTTCTACACTAACTCCATGCTTTACCCTGCTGTCATTGGCTTTCTGCTCTGGATACTCGCAGAGGCTGACCAGGTAAAGTCTGTCTTTTCAAGCACTCAGAGTGTTTCTCAAGATAACCCTTTAACTATCTTATGATACATATGTGTACAGATGCTGATTTGTAATCATATTATTTCATTTTCATCCAGGCATGACAGGATTGTAGTGAGATTGTCTCTGTTGCTGCCTGTCATCATACTTTTTGTATATTTTCCTGCAAAGATAAGAAGAGGGTTTAAAACAAGTTGAAGAAACACAAGCTTTGGCAGTTGACAACTGCACGACATAATCCTGCTCTCAAAGGTTTACACAAGTGTCTTTTGATTCTCTCCTGTTTGCTCACAGACCAGTCAGGATATCTGCTGTGTGGTTTTCGCCCTCTTCAATGTTGTGTGGGCGACGTTGTTCCTGGAGCGCTGGAAGAGGCGAGAGGCGGAGCTGGCCTACAGGTGGGGCACCCTGGACACCCCCACCGAGTCCTTGGAGGAGCCCAGGCCACAGTTCAGGGTGAGGATTTACTCCCAAACATCCGTTGTCGCTCGCCAACAGAGCTGAAGACTTCTCATGCAGGAACAGCCACACAATCGACAGTAATTTATTGTATTTCAAAGCTGCAAATCCACTATTCTCAGGTGAAGTTGTGTTGTATGTCACTCTGGTTGAGTGGTTTATCAGCCAGCACTTACGCAACTCTGCAGTTGACGGAAAAGCGCACAATACCAGGAAATGTGACCAGTATGGACACAAGAGGAGCGTGTCCTCTTAGCCCACATGCGCTCAGAGAAGAGGGGGCCAGGCTGCATCTCTCCCACTCCCACTCTTAATCTCAGGGTCGCGGGTTCAAGCCTCACAATATGCTTTTAGAGATGCACTTCTGGCAACATGGTTGTTCGGTTTAATGTGATATAATTACATAATAAAAGCAGTACAATGTGTTGCACCATTACATTCAGCTAACGCTTTTATCCAAAGCGACTCACATGTTCGCTCTATTCACCGTAGACACAGCAACGGGGAGCAATTCAGCGTTAAGTGTCTTGCTGAAGGACACGACGACTGGCCGGACTCGAACCACTGATTGAACGACGGGCACTCCAACCACTGAGCCACCGTCGCCCCTTAGATTGCACCCCATTAGATGTATCATGTTCATATATTCTCAATTAATGGCAGATCTTATTCAAACTTTGATTGAGGAAATACAAACCAGAGAATCTCAACCTGTAAATCGGTGTTTCATTTGCAATGTCTGAGGTTTTCCACATTTTTTCATGTTACACGCAACCGCAAAAATAGAAGTAACGCGACCTGGCAAGCAAGCAGTTATTACGGAGGACATTTTGCACAAAACATTTCCAATTAATTTTCCAGTGAAGATGATTGCAATCATGCAAAAATAAGTCTCTAAATGATCCTTCCGCCTGCTGGTTTTCTCTTCCTCTGTTGTCTGCAGGGAGTAAAGCGTTGCAGTCCCATAACGGGCTGTGAAGAGTTCTACTACCCGCCCTGGAAAAGAGCTCTGTTCAGATGGCTGGTCAGCCTGCCCATCTGCCTCCTCTGTCTCTGCTTCGTCTTCCTCGCTATGCTCCTCTGCCTGGAACTGCAGGTGAACACAGACAACGCAGCAGCCAGGTTCAAAGACAAGACATGGAGTTGACACAGTCTGGGTCCGATAAATGCGGATGATTTGCACAACAGTTAACCAGCAGAAAGACATAAAAAAGTAGAATTACAGCGTATTAACTTAAGATCTTTAAATAACTACACATCAAACTGGAAATGTGTGAATCGTATAATATAAACAAAGCACATCCAAAAATACCTCTTGCCAGTTTATATTCATTTAATAGCCTTTTCAAATAGCCGTGGGAGTAGATATGAATGGACTTATTAAATATGTATTATTCTTCTAATGCAGGAAGTGGTGATGGAGATTCAGGAGCTGCCCAGCATCACAAGATTTCTTCCTAAGATACTCCTGGCCATTACTGTGACCATATGTGATGAAGTGTACAAGAAGATTGCCTACTGGCTCAATGACATGGGCAAGTGACACAAAATTAACTCACAATATTGAAAAATGTGATATAGTGTTAAATAATTGTGTTTTGCAAGAAATGTAATGAGATGAGACACATTTATCCATGATTGTATTTTAGGGTAGACATGTATGAGTATATATATATATATATATATATATATATATATATATATATATATATATATATATATATATATATATATATATATATATATATATATATATCGGTTTCTGTCTTTTACATTCTCTTTATGAGATCCATAAGCAACCTTTCTACATTGACAAATGCGTCTCTTTTATTTCTCAATCCAGAAAACTACAGACTTCAGAGTGCCTATGAGAATAATCTCATCATCAAGATGGTTTTTGTAAGACACGCATCCTCCTCTCTTTGTGGCAGAATAGAGACAATCGCTCTCGACTGAGTGGGTGTTTGACTTTGTGTAATATTTTCTGGTTGTCTTACAGTTTGAATTTATTAATTCTTACCTGAGCCTTTTCTACATCGGATTCTACCTCAAGGACATGGAGCGGCTTAAGGAGGTAACAACAAGCGTTGACAGTATCAAAAACATTAAGACAAAATGAATCTGATCAGCTTTATTGAACATGTGTGTACACATGATAATGGTGTCAATTTACCCCGTTGAAATTCTTAGTAGTTTTGAAACAATGGGTCCTTATTTTAGAGGTAGACACAAGCTGGCTTCTCAATTTTCCTCACCAGTCAATCATCCATGAAGAAGACATGCAAATAAAGAAAATGCATTGATCATCAGGACAGTCTAGAGCTAGTTGGTTTTGGCATATGACAAAGAAAAATGTTAGATCATACTCTTATTTCATCATGCAGCTTTTTGGCTGGTTTGCTTACTATTAGCTAGCTTTTTGTAGCTTGTTGTTTTACTTTAAATGTTACAAGATTAAAGTTTTTTTTGTAAAGTTGGCTGCAGTCGTCCTTAAAAAAGCAGAATAGAGTTGTCAAATGCTGACGGCATCCAGGATGGTTACTATCCTTATGCTATCCTTAAACTCTTCAAAGGCCGTTGGGTGTAGCGAACATTGAATTAGCTTCTAAACCTGACAAAGTAAGGCTGAAGCAAAGGTACATTTTATTGCTGATGAATACACTTAGCATTTGTAAGTGGAAGAGTGCGGTAATTTCACTTTCAGGACTTACATAGTCTCGCTTTAATGGGTGTCAGATGCTGTAAATATCCTGGGATCATGTCAGTACCTTCTGTCAGACTGAATATCTTCAGCAGGAGTTCTTGCTGAACACTTTAGGAATGTGTGTGTTCTCTCTTTTGCACTTCTTCCATTCAGCCCAGTCACAGCTGTTGTCTCCTCACAGATGCTAGCCACTCTGCTGATCTTCCGCCAGTTCCTCCAGAACATCAAAGAGGTCCTCCAGCCTTATCTCTATGAGCAAAACAAGCTGGGCGTCTTCACGCCCAAGGTGCTGTGGGAGCTACTCCAAACCATTGTACTCAAGTACAGCCGCCTGGCTCTGGGAAAAGCCCAGGCCTCAATGACATCCTATTCCTTCCTGGGTTCCAGTGGGATCCCTGTCAGTCGCACTGCTAACGGAAACTCAGAGACAAAAAGAAGAGGAGATCTGAAAGCCGGATTCAGGCTGACAGAAGAAGAGTGGGACATGAATGACGGCAATCTAAAGCAGCGTAAGGTCAGCTTCACCGAGAAGGTCGACTACCAGGATGTCGCGACAGAAATGCAGCCAGTGGATCGCAGCTTCCTAGAGGACAGTCCCACAATGGTAGAGGAAGGGATGGATCCGTCCAGTATTTTCGACAGTTGTGATGACGACAGTGATTGTGAATTGTTGGCTCAAGTATGTGGTCTGTTTGTTTTTATGACTCACTATCCAATTTGTATTGTTCACTGTGTTTCATTGACTTCAATGCCGACTCTGTCTAAATCTCAATCAGGGAATTTGTCTAAAAATTGACACACAAATGTGTATTTATGTTCAGACAACATCAAATCTTACAGTTCAATTTGTCAAATGTAGTTTTACAAATGACGTCTTTGGAGATTTGTGTCATCCATACAGGAAGTACACTGAGATGCAGGGCATAATTTTGCATAATTTCAGATGCCTTAGGAGTCACTGAAAGTATAATCGACCAAGGAGTATGTCACTGTGTCCTCTCCAAAGGAATCTGACTCTCTCTGTCAAAGAAGAAGGGACGTTGGTGAGGGGACAGAGCACAAGAAGTCATGGATTGATCCACCAGAAGAACCCAAAACAGTCAGTCTGACCCAGGCTGAGATGGAGAGCTGTATGCAGACATATGAGGTGGGCCTCTTGATATGAGGCGAAAGGAATGCAAAATTTGACTTTTTAAGAACTATCTTGCATCATATAAGCGCATCTGCATCCAATGTCACAACGGTGTTCCCGCTCAAATATTAATACGTTTCATGATACTTGACCCCAACAGGACACGCTTCAGGACTACCAGGAAATGTTTATCCAATTTGGCTACGTGGTGCTCTTCTCCTCCGCTTTTCCACTGGCGGCCATGTGCGCTCTCATCAACAACATCATCGAGATCCGCAGCGACGCCCTGAAGCTCTGCACCGGCCTGCAGAGACCCTTCGGACAAAGGGTGGAGAACATCGGACAGTGGCAGGTCAGTGTTTTGTTTCGTCGGAGAGGCCGTTCAGGCTGCAATGTACATAATGGGGGCATCTGATGGCCTGTGCATTTTATCTCTCTCACTCTCTCTCTCAACAACAGACTGCAATGGAGGCCATGGGCTTGATAGCAATTATCGTTAACTGTTACCTGATTGGCCAGTGTGGGCAGCTCCAGCGTCTGTTCCCCTGGTTGAGTCCTGAGATGACCATCATATCCATCGTCTTACTGGAGGTATGCACTGCACTGTGATCAGTAAAGGCGGGTTTGTTTGATAGTTTTAAAAATAATGTTGTTTTATTCCCCAAAATAACACTTTTTGAATATTCCAGGAGATTACAACTGTGCATGGCCTGCTTTTTATTGTTGTGACTTTGTAAAAACCTTCAAAATATTATTTTTGATCCAGGTTTATTAATGAACACAAAACCTCATACGAGTTTTTGGTATGTGTATGAGATGTGTTGTTTGGTATAAAGATATATATGTATATATATATTATTTATATATAAAAGAAGAAGACACATAATGTGGTTGTGCCTTAATGTAACTGTGTGTTGAGCCTGTCCCTTTGTGGTCTCGGTGGTTTACAGCACTTTGCAATCCTCCTAAAGTACATCATCCATGTTGCCATCCCTGATATCCCTGGCTGGGTAGCAGAAGAGATGGCCAAGCTAGAGTACCGGCGAAGGGAAGCTTTCAAGGTATAGTTGTATCATAGCTTGAAAGACCTTCGGGCAACTTACGTTGAGCTGCTGGCTGTACTCATTGTATTTTGTTTTTCTATAAATGTACCCCCTTTTGTGTCCCTGGTCTCTTGGTATGCCTTGTCCAAAAGCGTACACGAGTGCAGCTTGTTTTAACCGTCCATAAGAAAAGACTGTCTGTGTTTGATGATGTTTGTGTTGTATCCATCAGTGGCACTTGTCTTGATAGTGTCTTAGGTAAGTCTTGCCGGGATAGAAAAGCACATTTTGTGTGTACACAACTTCTTGTCTTAGCTGACTGCTGGATCGGATGGCAACTTCTTCATCAGTGACGATGCAAAAATGATAAAAGGAGAGTAAAGGAGTCAACACTGATCTGAAGAAAGTTGTATTTTCTAGCAACGCTTCCTCCCATAAATGAATACTCTATAACTTATATTCCTTATGCAGTCGTCTCCTCTTTTTCCTATGTCTTCCACTCTCTCTCTCATTTTAAAATGCCTCCCTATTTAGAAGCATGAGCAGCAGGCCCAGCAGCACTTCCAGCAGCAGCTCAGACGCAGGCGCGAGGAGGAGGACCTTCAGCGTCAGGCTGAGCTGCAGGCCGAGGCCCGCCAGGAGAGCGAGCACAGGGCAGACGCCCAGCACCAGCACCACCACGACAAAGCGTCGGGTGGCAAGGCCGGGGGGGACAAGCCCAAGAGACCCAGCTCTCTGCTGGGAAACAACAATGTCATGAAGCTGAAGCAGATCATCCCTCTCCAGGGGAAGTTTTCCTCCGGCAACTCGCGCTCACCTGCCCAGTCCCCAACGGGAGGTGAGGCAAAGCTCCCTGGATTTCTGAAGTTCTTGAAGTCCCCCGAGGGGAAGAAAGAGCCGGCAGTGGCAGCCGGAGTGCCAGGCTCATCGGGGGCCTCTTCGGTTTCCCCTGGTGGCCAGGAGAGGTCACAGTCCCCCAACAGGACATTCAGTCCTGGGAAGCTGTTCAGTTTCAGCAAATCCGAAGGCACCGTGGTGTGTGTGAACGGGACGCAACCAGCGCCCAAGCCCGCGAGCTCTCAGCACAACAGAGGAGACTCAAACACAACCCTGGAGGAATTACCCTCAAACGAGTCCGATAAAGGAGAATCAAGACAATTGACTGATTTAGACAATTCAAAGAGTTAATACATGTTCAACCAAACCGATGTAATATTACGATTGGAGCAATGTACGTACACATGTTCAGAAAACATTTAGAGACGCACCTGTACTGTAGGAGAACACATTCGTCACAAGGAGCCAGCGTACGGGCAGCGAGCGTTAGCCACTCTTGATGCAACTTACTTTGCACAAAGTATTATACCGTGTCTGTTAACGCTTGATTATCTAGCTTCCATGTAAAATGTGTACAGTGAGTGTAACTCCTTGAGTGGGGCTTGAGTGACATTTAATTGAGGTTCAACTACTGCATGACTTCCTGGTTTTTCAACAGCACCAGAACAGGTGATGTTGACGTGAGGGATTTTTTTTGTTTTTTCAAAAGCCAGGACTTAATCATTAATGAGCCCTTTTTATGAAAGGACATGAACAGCAGCTTCCCGTTTCCAGGTTTGTTTCTCATTCTTATGCCTGTATTAAATGCATGTTGCGTCGTGTGCATGCATTACATGGCCATCATGTCTTTTCAGTTGTGGAGCACTTTCGAAGCCATCGTATTCTTCCGCAATAGGTCAAATTATATTCACTGTGACCGTAAAAAAAATATTCTATTTTTCTTAACTTTGATTTTCTATGAATTATTTTACTACATAAATTAGTGAATGTACTTCTATGATGCAAATAAATCCCACTTGAATAAACACCCATGTTATGTTTCCGGGAAAAAATAAAATAACTGGATAGGAGACACTCTCTGGGTTGATTATTGGAAAGAGGAAATGTAAACTAGATTATATATAATGAAAATGACATCGACAACAGAACAAACTCCTATATAAATATGCACAAAGGACATCTTTGCCAGAAGTTTTTACAGCATTTACTCAATCACCTCCAATACATGCTATAAGGATGTTTTCTTCACTTCCACACAAAACATGTTGCTGTTAACTTTAAGCCTTTATATAGTGTAATCTTTATAAGAATGAGATCTGAGATCAACAATACATTTATACATAAACTCTAAAGCAAAGCATTTAACGATAAACACATTCCAAACTGAATTAGGTGATAGAATATAAACTATTTGACAAAAGTAGAGTTAGCACACTCCTCTAGCGAGCCGGGAAAATACAACTGCATGTTTCTGGTTTAAACTCATACATGAGAAACGTGTTTGTATTCAAATTACATAAGCAGTCAAACTGCACATATACTCTGTAAACCTTCTGACAGCTAAATGTAACAAAAGTACAAATGTACGTTAATGGACTCAACTTTCCGTCGCGACAAACATTGAAAATGTAGCAGATTAGCCTTTATAAATGCACAAAAAGTGAGGATTCTAAAAGGTGCAAAGAAAATAAAGCAACATTTACTGATCTCTGGCTTGTATCCCTCCAATGTCAAGAACACATTGTCTAAACAAAACAACAATATGGCTAACCTGGTGAAGACAAAAATCAGAGTGAGTCATTGTCTTGTTACCTGATAAAAGGGTCAGAACAATCACAAAATACATACTGTCCAAAAATACAAAAATGTACGATGAGCTTCACCTACTTTGTGAGCTGTTTATTTCGTCCTGCTGTCCTTGTAAATCCAAACACACATTTCCTCAATGCCACTCAAATGAGAAACCTATGAAAGTAAATGGGAATGGCACCTTCATAACAAGGATGAACAGCGGCCCTTACAAGTCGCCAACACAGCAGTACGGATACATTTTGAATGTAGTTTAATCTGCAGTCCTCAGCTCATCCATAAAATATTGTGCAAACATTGTAATTACAAAGATACACACTCTGCTTATAAAGTGGTGATCTGAAACTACTGAGCATTAAACTTCGAACATGGCTACACAATCTGCAGGTCTTATTGTACAAAAACAGTCTGCATCCTCCAGTATGACTCTATTGGCTTGAATACGTCTTTCTAGACACGCTAACATCCATTCAACTGACTTGTGGTTCACTTCTTCACCTGAAACAACAATGTAAACCAAGGGGTTTACTCTAAGACATCATTAAAACACACATACTTCCATTTAAGGCCATAAATCATTATTCAACAAGAAAAAACAAGAACATTACTTTCAGCACCCGTCCATAACAAACCCTGAATGGCTGATTAAATCTAAGCAACAAACACAATACCAGTAATCACATAAAAGATAAGCCAAAATAACATTGTATAGACCACTGTCCTCATGTGGTTCAAAACAAAAACATTCTTATGGAGTAGGAGCAACAACAGATGGCATGCCACTTACATAGATTTAAATTAATATGTGCATATCTCAGAGAAGCTATGAATAACTACAAGAGTAAACCCTCCCCAAAGGAGCTACCATTTGAAAGAAAACCGAGTTTAAGTGAAGGAAAAGCAGAGGGAATGAGGAATAAGGAGGTAGGCGTTATTTTTACACCCCAAACACTGACATTTGAGGCAGAGGTGTCTTGGAAGAAAAGAAAATGTTGTGTGAAAGCAAAAAAAGACTTTGGTTGAAGGGGAAATTCTGAAGGAAAACATTAAAACCAATGTTTTTTTTAGATTAATATCATGCCGACTATGGTTTGAAATGTATTAATTCCTGTGTGCTTCAGTGTCAAAGGCCTGGGTTTGCAAACATATATTCTGCATCTGGGTTTGCATTTTGTTTGTATTGGTCAGTCTCTGCTGGGTGTGCATCAACAGCACAGCCATTCACGAGTCTTCATTCTGCTCCCGACTGTCTGTTCTGGCAACTTTCCGTGGAGGCGCCATGTTCTCCACTTCTCCTTGCTCCTGCTCTCGTTTTTTAGCCAAATTCTGATAAAGTAAGAAAGAAAAAAACCTTGTAACTAACAAACATAACATAAGATTTCTATTGTCAAATGAAAAAAAAAATAGAATTAGCACCAATTTTCTCCTAAATTACATGAGATATGTTTAACAACCTTTACCTTTTTGTCCCATTGTTGATGAAGATATCGCAATAGGATGTTTGTCTTTTCTGTCACTATGACTGAGGAGAGAAAACACAAGCACTGATTATATCAAGAGGGATAGAAAAGAAAGGGTGGAGTTGAAATCAGCTGATCTTTTAGAGAATAATAACCTAAACAAGTTGAGTAATGAAGACACTGTTGACCTGGAACTGAAGTAGATTTTCCCTAATGGAAGCCAGAAACTAATGTAATCACAAGTACAACTAATTCATTATTATTCATCAATTCAGATAGCAAGTGGGCTGTAGTGTAAGCATATTCATAAGTCAATGCACTTACTCTGCTCTGATGGATATTCCCGTGTTGGAAGATACACAGATGGTCGACGGTTCTGAAACAAATATTTCCATGTTGGTTAGATTGATCTCAGACAGAATATTACAACGTGACAAGAGTTGTATGAATGCAAAGACACTGACAACAGTGAATGAACAATAAAAAATTAAAAAAGATGACTCACTGATGCTTTACATAGAGAGTCTGCATGGAACCTGCTGAAGTTGTTTTTGTTGTAGACTGGTAGTCCTTTCAGGAAATCTGACTGCGAGCAAAACATTAACATGTGAACAAAAAAGCACTTCCGGGTGGTGAGACCAGCAGACGTTAGCAAAGCCAGGTAGCAATAGCAGTTTGCCCCTCACGCGTAACGTGACAGTGTTTACAGAGCATTCTGCCTTCCACAACGCAGTTAAGCAGCAGGTCTATCGAGGCCGACGAGAACCAACTATGTACCATTTATACGTAAACACCAAGAAAAGAACAAGCAGTGAAACAAACGTTACCTTCTCCATTTGAGTCCGAGTCGCGCTCTTCGCTCGTTGACAGTGAAAAGGAGCAGACGTTACTTAGCTCCCCGAGGTAGCCACTGACGTTAAGCCTTGTTGTCTTTGTCGCCACCAAGACACCGGTATGTTTAATCGCTCGACAGCTTCTTGCGACTCCTACAACACTTCAACTATGTATGACTTGGATATGATCGCATCACTCCCCTTGAATCAGCTGGTTACTTCCGCTCTGTGAACGGCAATTACACAAAAAAATAGAAATTGAACGTCCTTTGGAAGCTAACTTGCTACTAGTTCACAACTCCATCTTTGTTGTTTAGTCTTCTCGTGGGCGGTTACTTTACGAGATTCGACGCACCTCATTGGTCGAATAGTGGTTGATGCGTGACGAGGCAGAAAAAACAAAGCGCTGATTGGCTAGGAATTGATTATGTAATAGACCAATTCCCCAATACGCGCGAGTGGTCATTGGCATGACGATCTGATAAAAAAAAAAAAAACAACACAAGTACTTTCTACACAGCATGCCCTACATGTTCATTATGTATCTATCTACATGCTGTTGCTTCCCGCAGCTAGGAATTAAGCAGATGGATGGGTGTTGGTAAAAAACATACAGATTTCATAATAGAAGCTCTTATTATCGATATTTAACTGTTTATATATAATGCAGAAATGCGTATCTGGACATCAAGGACGTACATCTTGAAGCAGTTAAGTCTTTAAAATCAGTTCATACCAAAAACTGTAAAGTGTATGGGCTAAATCTGTACATCAGTGTAATGGTAATTATTTACTTGCAATTTTCCGAAAATACAAATGTCTGTTGTTGCTTCCATTTCTTTTCTTGTCTGATTTTATGCTGTCACAGATTCTCATTTTCAACAATATTTTGGCTGGAAAATGAAATGCTAAGGGAATTCAGCGTCACTGTCAAATTTATGAGAGGACCATAAGGACCCGCTCCCTGAAGACATACTTCTCGTCCAGCAAGTTACTCTTTCTGTAGACGGACTTCATTTGAATAAACCTACAACTTTGTCCCTAAAAGTATAGATAGCAGAACTTTGTCTGCAGAAGGAAATAGTGTACAATAATGTTTTTCTGACTATATTTTAAACATGAATGCTAATACATTTAAGTTCTGCAGGGGATGTTTTTTATTATGTATTTATTGTTTTAGTTTGAGAACAACTAAGATGACACTAATCTTCAAATACACATTTTGTCTTTGAATCAAAGAACTTCACACAAGCAAAAAAAATAATCCATACATCTGACAACATTTAATAATAATATGATCACAACTTCATGGATACAAAATAACAAGGTGAAAGTTGTTTGTTGAAGGCTAACTTGTTTGTTGAAGGAAAGCCAAACCCAACCTACAACCAGTATCACCAGTTAACTCATCACACGATTGCTGAGCACCTTGAGCAATGGCAGCGTTTCTGAACCAATGTCCGTTTTCTGAAAGTCTTGAAGGTTTTCCAACAAGGTCCTTCAGTGCGAGAGTGATTTCCGTCCCTTTAACATGCGGCGCAGAATCACTTCGATGCCACCTTTTGTGCTGAGCCTCTTGATCCAGCCGTGGGTCCTCTTGCGTTTGATGTTCTTAGGCTGATACTCTGTGCCTCTCTTCCCCGTCCGCACCTGCTGGTATTGCCACGGAAGCTGTTGGAACACTCCTAAACCCTCAGCTTGTGACGAAAGTGGCCCACATCTGGAAATCAGAGGTCCTGAAGCTGCTCTGGGCACAATCCAGTTGCTGAACAATCTTAGGTGAGAGTTGCCAGTTACTACGAGATTCCCTGCAAGGATGCTGTTGACAGATCACAGACGTTATGAAACATTATAAACAAATAGTAATCTTTAATATCTGCATGAATGACAATTAAAATACATTGTAACATATGGTGTTCTGTGCTACTACAAATATGTGGAGTAGTCTCATGCATGGATCCCATGCCCCAGTGTCCATTAACTGCGGTCAAGTGAGCCCTTATCTGCCGAGTGAGCCGCACGCATAAATATAAATGACCGTCTTTTCCTGGTGTTACAGTATGGTGGTCTACGGTGGCTTGGATAGCACAAAAAGCATTCAAACGTAATTTCCCAATATCCCAATATTCAAACAGCTATAAAAACAGATCCTTAAATTTGTAAAGTAAAATTACAATGCGGTCTTGTCCGAACTGACCCCAGATCTGTCCATGTTTATGGCCATGAGATTTTACAGTACAGTTTTGGAGAAAATTGACTTCAAAGTTAGCTTCAATGACATAATGATAGTCATAATGTCACCTTTTCCAAAATTCAAACGGCTATAAAAACAGATCCTTCAATTTGTAGAGTAAAATTACAACCCAGTCTTGTTCAAACTGACCTCTGCTATGTGCATGTGTATGGCCATGAGATTTTACTGTACAGTTTGAGAAAAGTGACTTCAAATTCAGCTTACATGTAATGATATTTATAACTGCACAATGTCTAATATTCAAAGGGCTATAAAAACAGATCCTTAAACTTGTAATGTAAATTTACAATGCATCCTTGTTCATTCTGACCTCTGCCATGCACATGTGTATGGCCGTGAGATTTTACTGTACAGTTTTGGAGGAAATTGACTTGAAAGTCCGCTTCAATGACATAATGATATTCATAATGTCACAATTTCCAAAATTCAAACCGCTATAAGAACATATCCTTACATTTGTATAGTAAAATTGCAATGCAGTCTTGTTCAGGCTGACCCCAGCTCTGTCAATGTGTATCGTTCTCTGGCTTCTCTGCGCTGCGTACCGTAACACCTTGAATGGAGGTGCATTCAGAATTGCAATTCAGGCTCACTCGGCAGATGTGGACTCACTTGACCGCAGTTGTCCATAATAGACACAATTATTAAATGTACAGGTATAAAGCACATTTTAACTACCACGTCGGCCATGACTTGTTGATATGAACTTTATTAGCTGTTACTCGGCTGTCCGTTCCAATTACTTGCATGGTGAAGTAGCTATGCAGCTAACGCACCGCTAAGCTAGCTTGCTGGTGTTAGCATCGTAAACAAACGTTGGCTTTGCTGTCCGACGAGCATGAAAGTACACAAACTCCGTTACCTGGTGGAACTGCTGAGTCCACGCAGTCGGGAGAGAGACGACCGTATGATGTTCATCTTTAGATATTCATACAGTTGACACAGACATAGGACTGGTGAATGTCACAGGGCTTCCTTCTGCGGGCGAATATGAAGCAATATGATTGGCTCAGACCTTCCAGCCAATTGAAAGACTTGTTGCTGGGTAGGTGGATATTGCTGCCCTGAGTAGCGTTTTTCAGGGAGCAGATTACCGATCGACACACAAACCACATTTTACAAATAAAACGGTTTATTGGCCAGGACAAAGGCTCTCGCTTTAACGGGTATGCTTTGAGATGAGAGTGTCTGACAGACGTGGATAGTAAACTAGGTAAACAATAGGATGTGTATACAGCCCGATAGGACTCACTGCCTAGGAAGCAATGAGACCCACTATGTTAGAATTATATCTCAATCAGTGCACTACTGCTCCCAAAACACTAGTTTCTCCAAAAAAGTAAATCATAGTTTAGTTGTTGTTTTCCCCCCAGTGAATGCTATTCTAGTATGTGTACCACTGAACCCCACAGTATAGTAGTGTTGACCAAAACCAGCTTTGATAGCATTATACGTTATACCTCTGGGCCTAAAACAAATTCAAGTATGTCCTGTCCAGCACACGCGTTGCCATTCAAACACTCCTGTGTACACTGACGTGCAAGCAATATTTCACAGAGGCTATCTGGCATGTTAATTACCCTAATTGTTTTTGAGCCTCTTTAAGGCATGCTTTTCATTCATGAACATAAGGTCGTTATCTTATTTACATCGATTACTAAACAATAACAACGTTGTTTGCTCAGGCTCTCCGCCCCATAAACGTCACAGCTGGCAACTCCGTGACAGGCACAGGCCTGTCCCACTATGACCAATGGTGAGATGTGAGTTCAGAGGGAACAGAAGGACGCAGCGCATCTTAATCCTAAAGGTCATTTTATTTCTCCCTTCAGTGACGCAGCAACTGCCTGGACACGTTTAAGGTGTCAGTTTATTTTGCAGTGAGGACGATTTGAACCCAGGTTTGTACATGTTGGATCACACATGCAGGCCTGGTCGCGGTTATGTGTTCGCCTCTGTAGATAAATAGATGGACTGTCATTTCATAATTTCTGTCACACACCTGCGCGCACACATACATACACACGCACTTACGCATTTTGCAATTCTGTCAGCCTTGGCAACAAGGAATCAACCCTCTCCCATTGGCCCCCTCTACGTGCTCAGCTGTTTTCTATTCGCCCTCCTCGCTGCCACTCAGAAGCCAAAATGCCCGAAGACTGCTGCGGATACAAGGGTGGCAGGGATGGGGAGAGTCTGGTCTGAGTGCGCAGTGGATGCTGAAGGAGAAAAACATCGTTTGTTATCGTTATGAGTTTCTTATTGAGATGCAGTCGCCACACTTTAATGGATTCATGCGTTATCATCAATTCAAGCCCCGACGTGTTCTGTGATAGTCTAATGAGGCCAATGAGAGGCGTTTACTATTTTGCAGCATCTCTAGCGTAAACAAATTGTTGCACCAAATGCAACGTTTTTTCAGTTCAGTGTCGTCGGCCCTCATTTTTCGGTGCAGAATTCTAATCACCCTAAATCACCAGTAATTCTGCAGGTAAGGAATCGTTTTTTATTGCATTACGTTGTCTATTTGGATAATGTGTGTGCTCATCAACATCAATAAACAGCTGCACCAGGATTGCATGCATTTGCACTCTGACAGAGCGACAATAACAGACCTATCAATAACATGCATGCAGCAATTATTACCCTCTTTAGCAGGCTGCCACTGTATGTTTTAATATGTTTTATTTGTGATGCAGTAATGGGCATGTATTAATTAGAGTGAATAGCAACAAACAGTACACGATGGTGTTTGTCAAATTATTGAAATATTGCTGTTTCTGGCTTGATATTTATTGGCTTGATATATTTATTTCCTGGGCTTGTACAATAAGTTAAGCTAAAGGACATTGATGCATGTGGCCTTTCAAACAGAAAATACTTTGCATATATAGCTATTAAATGTGCAGATATTATGTCAGAGTGTGCCATTGACCGTGTGTTGTGGAAATAGAGCAGCACACTGTGTGTTAATGTAAGACTTGGCAGACATATCAACCTACATATTCTGCAATGCAGACAAAGACGAATCACATGGATGAGTAACCTTCAGCTTCTTTGACTTGATAGGGTTTGTGGATCTGAGCGTCTCGATATCGGTCAGCAGGAGAACCCCTGTTTTAGATGACGGGCTGTTTGTCAGTGCTCATGTAGTTTTGTGTTAATGAGGTGTAGTGGCATCTCTACACCAGAGTCATCCAAACTGCTAAACATGGTCAGGTGACGTCCTGCTACATTGTCAGAATATTCACCATTATCATGAGCACCAGTTAGGACTTTCCTCAGTGGACAGTTTGTACATCGTCATGATGTGGCAAGACTGATTAATTCATAATAAAATTACAGAATGGCTTCAAAATGTAATTATATGGATGAATTGATGCGTGGATAAATGGATCATAATGACGACACAATGCAGATTTGATACATCAATGCTTCTTTTGAATGTTTGTGGAAAGACAGGCCTCTCAGTCAACATTCACTTAGTCCTGAGGTACAACTCAATAGCACTTGATGTCCTGACCTTCAGACCACCCTGCCGCCAACAACAACACCACACACACACACACACACTCACACATGCACACATGAACCTCCCTATGCAGATGGGCTTGGGAAACCAGCTCTATATTTCTCTCACTGTTGTGCCAGACATCTGAAGCAGCAAACATTACAAGACTTTACGATGAGATACACCCTATTCCAGTATTTATTATCTGAAGAGGCCCAGATGTAATGCATTCTTATTAATTATATTTAGAGGGAAGACTGGAGCCATCATCTAAATTACATTTCTTATGATATGCTATGAGCAGTCATGTGAAATATGCCTTTGTAATGTGCAGTAACTGTGCTCTGTTTTCCTCTGTTTTAGCCAGGACACAAGGAAACCTTATAGGCTTCCGTATATACAGTATGTAAATCATCCCACTCTTTTTCCTAGAGATAACCAGTCAGTGTAGGTTATGTATTAAAAATGAACACTAATGATGCTTTACTTGCACGACTGCCAAAATGCAGTTGAGCTGCGACGGGTCCTCCTGGGCAGGAAAAACAAAAATAGTTTTCCACTCATCTCCAGTGGAAGCAGTAGAGTTTGGAAAACTGCCATCAGGCTGTTATGAGACATACAGTTCACCGACATGGACACAGTCCATGTATGACTGGTGTTTTCTATTTATATACATCCTGCTTCAGACCATGTGAAAGGGAGGGGTTATTAATAGCAAACGTCTGAGTCGGCATGTTGTGACCCTGTCGTTCCTGACATTGAAACTGTACAGCGCAAGTGTTGTTTTTGTGTTGGGATCCTCAAACGCTGCTTTGTCTCCCAGGTGAGTGTGCCAGTCGAGCTCCGCAAAGGCTGTTGAAGCTGCACTTATGCAGACGACGGTATTTGGAATTTGCAAAGCAGTGTTGAGTCCATTGATCTGAGACTGTCCTCGCTCTTGGTGTGTTTCGTTTAACTTGACGCTGGCAGCGATCTAATGAGAGGATAAAGAAGACTGTTTCATTGTGACTGCGTTGCTAGGAAACAGTTTATGTAGCTGGCACCCAATTGCTTCCTGTTGAGCTGTTGACATCCTCAAACACTGCAACAGGATATACATCTGAAAACATGTCGCTTCCTACACATTGTCAATTTTTCCCCTTCGACCTTTTCTTTTTTTTAAATGTATTTGTCTGAAATGAAGCATCTGAATTATAATCCGCTTTGTTGTGTCTGTGCGATGTTGTTTACACAGGAAAGCATCATGCTGACCAGTATCACTGAAGGGATACTATGTTGCCTGACTGGGAAGGGTGCCAGTCTGGTCCTGCCACTGGAGGCAACAGAACCCTCTGATAGTTTTGAGTTTGTGGAGGTGAAACCTGGAAGAGTCCTGCGAGTGCGACACATCATCCCTGAGCGTCAGCCAGTAGTAACCGAAGAGCAAGTAGCCAGCAAGGAAAAGAAGGATGGCGGTGATCACGGCGGCTCTCTTGAGGATTATAACGAGAGCGTTATCGGCAGCAGTGTCCACTGCAAGAGGAAGATCACAGTGTACCGCAACGGCCAGCTGGTGATTGAGAACCTCGGTGATGCTTTGCACTCCGAGATCCTGCAGTGTCAGGACGGGGATCTGGAGCCTTGCAGCACCGTAGAGGTGGAGCTGGCTGACTACAAAGAAATGCCGTCTTCTCCAGACCCTAACCCCGTTCCTCCTCCGGTTCCTCCGCCCGTTGGCGAACAGAAACCTGCTCCGCCTCCTCGCCGCCGCCGCCGCAAGCCCAAGCGCACGGTGCAAATCGACTCAAAGAGGGTGATCTCAAGCTGCAAAGGGACACACTCGGACGTGGCGCTGTTCTTCGTGCATGGCGTGGGGGGTTCTTTGGACATTTGGAGCAGCCAATTGGAGTTCTTCTCTCGGCTGGGCTATGAGGTCATCGCGCCCGACCTGGCGGGGCACGGAGCCAGCACTGCCCCGCAGATAGCAGCAGCTTATACGTTTTATGCTCTTGCAGAGGACCTCCGTGCCATCTTTAAGAGATATGCCCGTAAACGCAACATTCTCATCGGCCACTCATATGGGTGAGGATTTGTGGCATACTTTTGTAATAAATTATTCACCATATGAATGAAAAGTACTTTATTAATCCCAAAGGAGAAATTTTTTTAATCGATCTCTCTAGGAGAGATTACCATGCTGCTGTTAACATAATCTCATTCCCTCTCTTCCAGGGTGTCATTTTGCACCTTCCTGGCACACGAATATCCCGATTTGGTCCATAAGGTGGTGATGATCAATGGAGGGGGGCCCACAGCTCTGGAGCCCAGCCTATGCTCCATCTTCCAGCTGCCGTCATGTGTCCTTCACTGTCTGTCACCTTGCCTGGCCTGGAGCTTCCTCAAGTAAGTACGGGGCCAAAACTGGCGCCAGAGACAATGACACACCCGCATGACTTTGTTGATGTCATGACATTTGAAAGATTACGTAGAACGACCTAAAAATGTAATTCCTCTATTTTCCTGACCTTCAGGGCCGGATTTGCCCGTCAAGGTGCCAAAGAAAAGCAGCTGTTGAAGCAGGGCAATGCCTTCAATGTGTCTCCTTTTGTCCTGCGAGCCATGATGAGTGGCCAGTACTGGCCCGAGGGGGATGAGGTCTACCATGCCGAGCTGACTGCGCCTATCCTTCTGGTTCACGGCATGTGTGACAAGTTTGTGCCCATGGATGAGGACCAGCGCATGGCAGAGGTGAAGTGCATCTTCGTGTGGGAATGAGTGCTGGTTTATCATGTGAATTTTTTTGTGTTACCTGTTGTAATGTTTTGCCTTCATTTTGGCTCCATTTCTAGATCCTTCTGTTTGCATTCCTAAAAGTCATTGAGGAGGGAAGTCACATGGTCATGATGGAGTGCCCTGACACCGTCAACACCCTCCTCCACGAGTTCTTTCTATGGGAGCCTGACATGTCTAGAAAAGACAGCATCAAGACAGACACAGCTCTCAGTGACTCTCTCCACACTCTGAAAATCAATAAGCCCATGGACAAATAACGAGGAGTCGAGTTTTATTACACAACCAAGCAGAAGGCCTTTTGTGGCTTGTGTTCTTGAGGCTGCTACCAGGCTGAGAGCTGTTATAAACAGAGCCACATCTTAAGGATGCAGATGGCCACTGGTGCTCCAAGATAAAGCAGGACTTAGGCATTGTGTCGACAAGAGAACGATGGAACGAACATAAAAATGAGAGGAATGGATGCAAATACACAGTCAGTTTCCGCTTCGCTTTTTGATACCAGTTTGTGCTACACTGTGGCAAAATAACACAATACCTGGAGGACTATGTTCATGTGTGACGTGTGTATGAAATGTATCTGACCACTGCAAGATGAAAAAGGATACAATCCATGAGTTGGTGTGTGAATTCCCCCACTTGAAATATTCTGTAAAGTACTGCAGCGCTTCTGTTGAGCCTTTCCAAAATGTTCATAAACGTATCGTTGGGCCCATCTTACATCTGCTCTCAGTGGAAAACTGGAAGCAGTGTTGTGAATCGAGGAATTACAGATCTGATTTCTAATTTGCCAGTAAAGTGAAGGACAGCTCATAGCAACTCAAGTGTTGATAATAATAGTTCATTATCAAATACTGACTGGTGGAAAATGAGTTAAAAGACATTAAATATATACCGATATACGTGCAAAATGTAATTAATATTTTCACCACGTGCATATAAAAATTACGTCATGATCAAAAATATATATATATATATAACTACTCAACTGCAATCCAGCCATCTGTTGTGTACACCATTGCGAACATGAAAACTTGTCAATATAACACGTGGATACCATTTGGCTCATCTATTTCCAAATTACAGCAATATATTTTTCATATATTGAACTCTAATATAAAATCTAAATCCTAAAAGCTATGTGTGTCTGTTAAGCACAATGTTACCAATGTATCAATTCACAGCTGCATGAAAATTAAGTCATATTTAATGAGATTTATGTGAACTGGTTGCAAAAACAGATGAAAACAAACATGGATGCCAAAAGGTTCTCCTCCTTTATTCCAACAGACATTTCTGCCATGGTATATAATATCCTAAGGATACAAAGTACCGAGGCCCTGTATGAGTTCAGAATATAAAAAAGTGAGAGGTTTGGTTCAGCCAGTTGCAATATATTCTCATATTGAAAAATTCCCAGTGTACGTCTCTCTAATCAAATGACTGTTCCTCTTAATGTGTAAGTATTATTTTGCCTTTATTTTCAAAATAATAGCAACTGCCAAAACACATTGTGGTTGTGTTGACCGCTTTAAGCTGCTAAGTGTGTTCCCCTACTACTCTCCAGTCCATCATATTTATCAAGCATCAGACAGAAAGAATAAGCTAAATAGTATGCACTAAAAGACATTCATTGATGGGTGGTGCTTTGTCTCATAGTGGGATAGTTAGGTGCGAGTTAAAGGACATTCTAATATGCTCCCTATTGACTGGAGAGTTTATATTGTGTTTAGAAGCAAAATACATAAATTGGTGGATTAGAGACTTGGATGTCCAAAGCATAAAATCAAATATGAATTTAGCCAAAGGAGAAAGTCTCCTGAAAACAGGGACATTTGTACTACTGACCCTGCTGGTCGGTTATATATATGCATTTCGACACGATGCTGATGCAACATGACTGGTTTTATGCAACAGGAACAAAATAGAGAGACATAGCATAGAAATATATGGACTTGGCACTGACATCTCAAAAACATTATGTATTCTCTGTGGACTTTCCAAAAACCAACAAGTGCTGCTGATGCAATGTACTGTCGGTCTCTTTTGGTGTGAAGGGTCAGTAAAACTGTATGGACAACAGGGTGCACATACTTCCTCTTATGCTAAAAATGTGCAAATACAAATTGTCAGTGCGCATATGTGCTATATCTTTTTGTGGTTAGCAAAATGTGTCAATGTTATTGTTGCATTTATTCACGGGAGTCATAATATGTGCACTGCCTGAATGTAGATGCATATGATATTATATAGCCTATCAATAAAGTTGGATTCAGTGTATGAATGTGCATTTCCTGTCATTAAATAAAATCGTTGTTCACAGTCCACAGGTGATTTTGCTTGTTTGTTTGCAGTCGTAGTCTTTTTTTTTTCAGGGAGAGTTGGATGTAACAGCATCACAGTAATTTCAGAAATTCATTAATGCAAAGTGCACACACAATCTTTCCTAATTATATTTAATAAATACAATGTATTTGCCTATCCACGTAGCAGTATATCTAATTTAATCAATTCCCCATTAATTACATGTGAACGATGTGAGCGCTATTTATCAATATATATATTTTCAAGCTTTATCTCTTTCTTACCTTTGTTATGTAATTTAATGTGATGTTATTTCATTTTTAGTAGCTTAAATTTTACTAACATTAAATGGCAATCTAGTTAACTTGTAATCACTAAATAGATAGGTGAGTTGAAACATTACTAATATATTAATCTGGTATGTTTGAAAAAACAAACAAATATCAAAAATTAATTGTCTAAAGGTTTTTTTTCACAGATACAGGAGAACATTCCTGCCCGCTGCAATAAGACTGTAATAATAAATCACCGCTGGCCAAATCCTCCTTAAATTGAATCATCATCAACATTAACATCCTTAGCACCGCTTTCACTGTATTTACACTATATTTATTCCACACTTTATATACTTTGCATTTTTGCACTTTTATTATATAATGTTCTTAAATGTCGTATATGTAACCTTGTTTGCTGCTGCCACTATAAGATTTCCCCTTATGGGATGAATCAGGTATATATCCTATCCTTTTTGTTGGACCTAGTACTTTTCGTAATATTGGAAAATTGCTCCCCCCATGTACAATTTAAATCCCAAGTGCATAAACATAGAAAAACATCTGGGTATACTGTAAACCAAAAGGCCAAATTTAAACTCCATCCGGAGACACACGAGACAGCAGAGCAGCCCTCTGATTGGCTGAGCGTGTCCCATGCGTGTTGTGGTAAACAAAATCCGAGATGCGTGTACATGCGTAGACGTGGTAATGGAGGATAGTGATCTATTCACTGGGGGGTTAGTTAGCAAGCTGTCTTGTCTCTCTTATGCCACTAACGGATCTTTCTATTGATTACGAGATCTTTGCAACGCAAAGGATTAAGGTCCTAATCAACTGAGAGGAGGCGGTAAGTTTGTGCATGTCGAGTTATGATACGGCTTCCTCAGAATGCTAGCTTCTTAACTCACGATGCTAATCTCATGGCTAAGCTAGTCGGAACTGCTCCACAGCTAATGTCGATGCTAGGGGTCGGGCCGAGGCTATTTCCTGGAATCTATATCACTGACTTGGAAACTGGTAGTTTCACTTGTTTGTAGTGTCTATAAACGTCAACTCAAATACGTGTTGGATTTATAGAAAATGAGATGACTCTGTTTTTCTATCCTACGTTAACGCGAGCTGTATTCACGTTTGCTAACGACCACAAGTATGAGTAAGGATGTAACGCAGCTGTGGTGTTTTCTGTAATACAGGAAGTAGTCCCATTCAATCATGGCGTTAACGTGAACCGGGGCTAACTACGCTACCCTATTTGTCTTGTGATTATCACTCTCTCCTTTTAGACGCACCACCACAGCGAGATGGCAAGTTTACGCCGACTACACTAGTATACGTTAATGTCGGCCCTCGTGTAATTTACGTTACGTGGCCAGAATTAACGTTAAATGGGAGTTTAATCCCAGTGAAATCACAATGCTATCGGATTAGCTCATGCTAAACTATATGAAGCGCGTATATTCGTTGTACGAAGTTAGCAAATGAGCTAATGTTGCTGGCTGGGGCCGAATTAAAGAGACGCGGTGTTAACCAATCAGGGACGGTGGTAGTTCACCAGCTCTGTCCGTCCAGGCTACGCGATGCTCTCTCTACTATTCACAACCGGAGATGGCATATAGTCTGGAGAAGGTGGTGGAGAGGTCACTACAGACATTATCCATATTGGATAACCCGAACCGTCCTCTCCACCACCTACTGCACTGTTTCAAAAGGACAGACACGTGACCTCATTACTGCGATAAGAAGATAAATCCCCTCTGATTAAATCAATCACTCAACTAGAACTCCGTTAAACTATTGTTTTGTTAGTTAATTTTTATTTTTGTATATATTGTGCAGTTTTCTTATTATTCCATTGTATTCTTGTTTTGTATATATTATGCATTCGTATTATTGTTTTGTATATTTTGTGCATTTTTAATATTGTATTGCTTACTTGTACGTAGTGATGATGCTTTTAGGAGAAAAAAAAATCCCCTTGCAGGATTAATAAAGTAACATCTATTTAACAATATAACGCAGTAGAAGTAATTTAAAATGTCAAGAACTAACAGCAACACATGCCCGCTTAATGATTTACCGTTTTTTAGGTGTTATCACTCAGGCTACGAAACAGTTAACATTGGGTAACTTTGGTATGTTGAAATGTAAATGAGTTTTGGAAATTCAGAAAAATAAATATTCCAAAATACACAATGCTATATTATTGTAGATACTTATTATTACTTTGTTTTAATCATTGAATTGTTCGTTTTTAGTTATTCAATTAAGATATAACATTAAGGGTGAAGTTAAAGATACCTGTCTCTGGTAGAGAATGAAATAACTGATTAAGGATATATTTATATATCGAGATATTTCAACATTCATTCACAATTTGCAGGAGCTGCCATTAAGTTTTGGGATGGCGTCCGCTGCGATTTCCCAAAACAACGGTTCCAAGGGGATCATGACATTTTACCCCACTCCTGAGGAATTCAAGAACTTCAGCCGCTACATTGCATATGTGGAGTCCCAAGGAGCACACAAGGCAGGCCTGGCTAAAGTAAGTACTGATACTGATGTGTCAAAGCCATTCTAGTGTTAATGGGTTCATATTTTCTGGCAGTAACTCACTGTCCATTTTCCTCCTCCAAGATTGTCCCCCCAAAGGAATGGAAGCCCAGAAACTCTTATGACGATATCGACAACTTGGTGATCCCTGCACCCATTCAGCAGGTGGTCACAGGCCAGTCGGGCCTTTTCACTCAATACAACATTCAGAAGAAGTCCATGACCGTGAGAGAGTTTCGCAAGATTGCCAACAGTGACAAGTGAGAATTTTAGACTTTTTTTTTTTCCATCGGTTATCACAACATCTGTTAAATCTGCAATTAAAAGCGAGAAACTGCATTTCTAACCTTTTTGAGGTTAATCATGGTACTGTAATTCACTATTTTCTTTTTATAGGTTCTGTAGTCCACATTATGATGACTTTGAGGAGCTGGAAAGGAAGTACTGGAAGAACGTGACATTTAACCCTCCCATATACGGGGCCGATGTCAATGGATCACTCTATGGCCCTGTGAGTTGACATTTCTTGGATGTTGTTCCTGGAATATTGCTGAATATTGATGGATTTTCCAATTGCTGTCTGTGTACCTGATACATTACTGAACATAGTGCTGTTTACCGCAGCTTCAAGTCTCATCTGTTGATTTTGTATCGTCTTCTCCACTTCTGCAGGACGTCAAAGAATGGAACATTTGCCATCTTGACACTATTTTGGATACAGTGGAATGTGAAAGCGGCATCACTATTGAGGGTGTCAATACACCCTACTTGTATTTCGGCATGTGGAAGACCACCTTTGCATGGCACACCGAAGACATGGACCTCTATAGTATCAACTACTTGCACTTTGGAGAGCCCAAATCATGGTATGGACACACACTTCTTTTCTTGATCAGATGCAGAACTATTGATTGTTACACATTCTTATACAATTGTTATAATCGTAACAAATGTAATATAGATTTTCCACTTCTGATATAAACGCAGAGGAATCACAGTTAGGGGATATGTGAGTTCAGAAGTGAATGTTGACACACACTCTTGTTTTTCACATAGTAATGGGTTCAATTTACATAAACACATAGACAAGACTTACTATTTCATACTGGTGACATTATAGCATCTATGCAGAAGGGTGTTTTATTCTTTATTCTTTTCTTTCACTTTACTAAGAAGACTAATTTGAATCTGTGCAGGTACTGTGTCCCTCCAGAGCATGGCAAACGTTTGGAGCGTTTGGCTAAAGGTGAGGTCAAACACAATATTATTTGCTGATATGATAAATCTGTCCACCATCATGGACGACAACCTGTCTGATCTCTCTCCTTCTAGGATTCTTTCCTGGTAGCTCTCAAAATTGTGAGGCTTTTTTAAGGCACAAGATGACTCTTATCTCTCCCTCTATACTAAAGAAGTACAGCATTCCATTTGAAAAGGTATGAGGTAGACTTATTTGTTTTTGTTCGGCCTTTTTCTTCATACCCGTTGAACAAGACCAACTGTACAAACTGCAGTGACTAAAATGTTTTTCTGCCTCTCCCGAAGATTACTCAGGAGGCTGGGGAGTTCATGGTAACTTTCCCTTATGCCTATCATGCTGGTTTCAACCACGGTTTCAACTGTGCAGAATCTACCAACTTCGCCACAGAGAGATGGATCGAGTACGGCAAGCAAGCGGTTTTGGTGAGGACTGCCAAATGACGGCATAGAAAACCTAATTTGAATGAGAAGTTATCTTGTTAGACTGTAAAGCTCTACAGTATTATCCGCTATATGTTTATAGATTGCATGCAACATTATCTCCATTTGAATCTGTCTTTTTGTTGTTGTTGCTCCTCTTCCTTTTTAGTGCTCATGCAGAAGAGACATGGTGAAGATTTCGATGGATGTATTTGTGAAGAAATTCCAGCCAGATCGCTATGAACAGTGGCTGGCAGGGCGAGATGTGTCGCCCATTGACCACACACGGCCAACGCCAGAGGCGAAGGAGTTCCTGGGGGAGTCCTTTAATGACATCAATAACTGTGGCGATGATGCAGAGCGAAAGAGGTGAGTAATTTACTCCAGAAATGAATGTTCTGGTCTATATGTATGTTTCAATCAAACTTTTATTACAGACTCAAGTTTTTATGAAATACTTGTTTGAGTAGTTTATACAGTTTAATGTTTAAGTTCATCTGTGATTTATTAGTTCTGGTTATTTTGTGCCCTCGGTTGGGAACGCGCACGTCTGCCATGTAAAGTGACTGGAGACAAATCATCCTATCTTATGATCTCGTCTGTCTGAGTTTGGTAAAATAATGGATAAGAAAGCTAGTTAATATATAAAGGAGCTGTTAACACTGTTGGACAGTACTTACTCTAGAATATACAATAAATCATTGTTTAATGCCAGTTAATATTAGCTTAAATATCCAGTTACAGCCAAGAAAATCAATACTCTTTACTCTTGACGAATCACAGCTTTAATTTATTAATAATCAGTTAGAATTACTGAGACATGCTAATGCCGCTGGAAAGCCCTGCGCCACACACGTATACAGCTTTAGCCTTTTCCTGCCAAAATTAGCTTGTGAAAGTTATTTTTTTCTTTCATCACAGAAGAAACCTTGTAAAAAATAACTCATAAACTCCATTCCCTTTTCAGTAGATGAGCTGATAAATTCCTGTGACTACTGCAGATGTTAATGACCCGGGAATCAATTCAGATTCTAACCTTTCCCACTTAAAACAAAAAACACATCTTCGTGGTAAGGGTTTCGTCCAGTGGGGAAGCGGCTTGAGACACCATTGCACCTGAAGAGCGCTCTGCAAGACCACAGTCTTTTGGCCACCGAACAGTTTAACTCAAGCAGTTGAAGTGCCTTTCCAAAAGGGCTCTCAAACCCTTCAGCACTAATGCTGTTTTTTTTTTTTAAACCTGTAGTTTTTGCGTTGTACTGATTTCCAGTCGTAACATTTCAGTTGTAAGAGGTATTTGACGAGCAAATGTTGTTTTGTCCCCTGCAGTTTATAGTCCCATGTTCCTCTGTTTGGTCCCCAGCACGACACAGAGGATAGAGACAAAGAGACACAGGGTCTGTCTGGAGGTGCCTGAGGAAGTTGTTCCTAAGGATGAAGATGAGGAAGATGTGGAGCAGTACGGGAAGCGTCCCAGGCTAAGCCTCATACCTCCACGCACCACGTCACAGGATGTCAAGAGAAATAAAGGTATCATCACTCGTGCACTACCCTTAAATTTCCTCTAGGGCAGCGACGTGTAATTAAAGTGCATTGTTCACCATCTCTTCCTAAACGGTTTTCTCCAATTCAATTTACAGGCCCACCAAAGTTGATTGTCACACCATCCAAGCTCACTTTATTGGATCCATTTCACAGGAACCTTACCCATAGTAACAGTGATGTAAGCCGCCCCCCACATTATACCAAGACCCGTGCACCTGCGATCTCATCTCAGTCCCAGCACAGAAACGGACATTTATCAGTTTCAGCAGCACCTTCGTGGACAGAAGCCACCGCTCAGCCTGCCCGCAAGATGGGGGTCGCCAGCCTGCTCTTCCACAAAACCCTGAGTTCAAAAGACACTCTTCAGGTGCAGAGCTACACCATAGAAAAGAAGCAGCAGCTGCAGCCGCACACACAGCTGCAGGTGCACAGCTACGCTAGAGAGCATCAGCCACGTCATCTCCAGAACAAAAGCTTTACATTATCACACACACAGGTTCAGTCCTCGCCACAGCCAGAGTCCAAAATGATTCTGACCAACGCATCACTGAATCAGACCGAAGTAGAGGTTCTTGTCGAGGGCCAAAAGGAGGACAAACCTGGAATGTCGATGCCTGCTGAGGTTCAAACTGAAGTGAAGGCGCCTGGGTTGAAGGCTCCTGAAGTGAAGGCGCCTGAAATGAAGGCGCCTGGGTTGAAGGTGCCAGTGGTGAAGGCGCCAATGGTGATGGCGCCTGAAGTGAACGCGCCAGCGGTGAAGGCGCCTGAAGTGAAGGCGCCAGCAGTGAAGCCGGTGAAAGCGCCAGAAGTTGAACTCACCTGCAATTCTACACAGAAAACAAATTCACAAATCCAGTTCACAGAGATGAGCAAAACGGTGATGCAGGCCTCCAAGAACAGCAAGAGAAAGGTCCTTTGGTGTTTTTACCTTTTACAAGTTTTATTTTATTTTTTTAAATAGTCACTGTTGCACATATAAGTTGCTGAGTTTGCTGCTATTGTGCATACGTACTAATGAAAGTTACTTTGGTGTTGTTTTTTTTAATGTTCAAACTACAGATAAACCAATCCCCCATTGTGGATAGTGGCATTACCGTCCTAAAGGACACCATTCCTGTCCAGAAACCAATCTGTGATGCGGTGAAGGTGATCACACAGCATCATCATGTAAGTAGTTTCTCGCTGTGACCAAATTCTCACAGACCCAACGTTTATCTGGAAATGGATGCAGACAAGCCCCCAATATGTCTTACAATTTATGTCAATCAAACTGATGTTGTGTTCATTGCTACCGGTACAGTATCACCCCTGTTTTTTTTAAAGTTTTGTCTTGCTATACACTTCTTGCTCCAGCAGATGTCAGAAGAGCAGTCGTACTGCAAGTCAGTTCTGAAGAAGCAACAGCTGCAGGCTCAGCTCTGCAAGCTGCCCCGTCATCACCCTCTCATCAGGGAGGTGCACAGTGACAATGGTACGTTCACCTGCATAGTGTAGTAGTATGTCGTGTGGAGCCTATTACTCTTATAGTATATGTTTAATTATTATGCTTAATCCTCTTTCTTCCACACTTGTGTGTCTGTTCCTCATCCCATCATCTGCAGAAGAGTACATAAACGATGAGTTTGAGCAAGAGGAGAAAGAGGAGTGGGCAAAGCCGTTAACTCAGTTGTGGCAGTGTCGCCCGTACAACCCTCAGGCAGAGAGAGAGTACAACAAGCGCATGGGCCAGCAGGCCCCCTACTGCTCCATCTGCCTGGTCTTCTACACCTACCATCAGGTGCAAGCATATTTTTATGAAGTTACTAATGTTCTTACTATCATTTTGCATTTATATTAGAGCTGGGCACGTTAACGCAGCAATTCAATAACGGTGACAATTCTTAGACCATGCGTTAACTGCATTTTTTTCTTTCTCCCCTCCAGTCTGACTCCAACAGCGGGAGTTCCAGCGTGACGATGGTCAACCGTCCAGGAGGCCGCCAGTGGTCCAAGCCGCTGATCCCTGAAATGTGTTTCAACACCCAATCTAGCAAGACGAATGACAACGGGGAGGGACAGCTGTCCAACCCTCACGTAGCAGAGGACGGGACCAGCCGGCTGGTCAGCTGTGCTCAGTGTTGCGTCCGCGTGCATACGAGTAAGCCCCCTTTTCTGCGATGAACAGGTCTTTATTAAAATGTGCTTTTGTAGGAACAAGTCAGGGATTGGTAAATACATTCAGATATTTTGTTGTTCTTCAGCTTAAAACTAGTGTTATACACAATTTAAGACAATTTTATGCCCACGAATTATCTTAAATAATAAGCCAAATATGGCTAATGACTATGCTGTGGGGTTAACCATGTGAATGACATCTTCTTTTCTTCTTCAGGCTGCTACGGTGTGTCTGGGGACAAAGCAGAACTAGACGACTGGCTGTGCGCCCGTTGTGAGGCGAATGCCACCACCGAGGTCAGTTCTATGGTTGTTTTTTTTGCAGAAAATCATCATTTTTATTTTAATTATATTAATTGTTCAAAAAATACAGCAAATAGTTGCTGTATCCCTGCATCAGGTCGCCTCGATTAGAGAACATTCGCCCCTGATCATGATCAACAGTATGCACAGTGGGGAAGATTAGTTGTAAAAGCTTAGAGATGTGACTTGTGCTCCAATGTTTTATTCATATGGTAAAAACAATTACATTTTTTGTTAAAGATTAAATTGAATGCCCTGGTTTTACATGTGTAATGTCTGCCGGTGTTTGTTTTGCTGATTTAAAGTTATAACTGTTTGGTCTTGGAACAGTTTAGAGGTAAAACCACATGGTGCAACATTTAGAGTATATTATTATTATTTTTGAATTGAAGTGAATTGCAGCTGAAATCACTGTGTGTATCATGAATGCATCTTTGTTTGACTGCAGTTCAAAGTTTCTTTCCATAAAAATGTACATACACAATATTGTGAGGCTTATCCAGTCTCTTAAATTGATCCATATTTGACCTAAAAGTACGACACACACCATTACGTATATCCTCTCTTAGTTCAACACAATTAACAACCACAGCAGCTTTTGTGACACTTATAAAAATGTCTCCCTGCTGCTGCTTCCTGTGTTCTGAAACAGGTTGTTTGGATTGAATTTCCGTTGCTTTCAGCATTCCTGCCGGCTCAGAACAATAGACCGTTAGAAACGTGAGGAATGTGTTCCCGGTTCGGCACAAACACCTTTGACCACTAGTGGGCAATGCTTCACTGTGCATTTGATCGTAACCCCTCAATGGACTTTTGGCTTCACACTGTTTCTGTTTTTAGCAGAATGTAAGACATTCCTTGTATAATGAGAATTCCAGTGATTTTGTTATTTGAGCTATTAACGTCATGGATTTAAAGCTGTTCCTTGCGTTGTTGACTTTGCTAAGAACTGCCGATTACCGTACTGAGACAATTGATTTTTTTAACAACCTATTTTTAGGTTCTTTCCTCGAAAATTGCATACCCACACTTTCATACACATTTGGGCTTTTTGAACGCTATTGCAATCTTCTCATGTACCAAACCATATATTCCACTTGTATATTACTTATGGTGTTTAATACATCCAGATACAGGGGGAACAGTTTTTTAAATGTATATTTTATAATCTTAGGTTTGTGTAATATCTGTGGGGAAAAAAAGAGTGTCAGACTAGAACATTTTAAAAAACATGTTTTTATAGAATTGATAGAAATAGATTGATCTCTGTATCGCTGATACCTGTCCATGTGATCCGGTAAAGCAAACTAGCTTCACTCCAGCTTTAAGAAATGCGAGGAGAACATCAAATATCCAGACATCAGGATTTAGGTGTGATGAAGATAAAGGAGTCAGCTGCCAGAGTGAGTAGTTTTAATAATACATTGTTTTGTGTTTGTCTTCCTCCAGGACTGCTGTCTGTGCTCCTTGAGAGGCGGCGCGCTGCAGAGGGCCAACGACGACAAGTAAGAAATACACTAAGAGCAGGAGTTTGTAAACCAGAAGCTGCTTTGACATGATGTCATACGTGTATAGTCGTCATGATAATCTGAGCTGGTTCTCTAATCTAGTACCATGGGATGGAAAGCAAGGGTGATTTAAATGTGCCAATGTTCCTGTTTGAAATAGGATTTACTGGACCGTGAGGCGTCGGTCTTATGTGGAAACCAAATAACTTTGAGTTATATGGAGAAACAGTTTGGTTTTATGGGGCAGGACGCAAGGTGGTTGTTGGTTGGATCTTTTTATTTCAAGCAGGAGGACGCCGCTGAAGAGGGTCCGTTTTCTAATTGTCTCGCTTTCTCTGAAAGAAGTAGACAAATATTCTTCTCTAAGGAGAGTTCCTGTTCTTTTATTTTAATTAGAACATCTTCATAGTCACAGTAATAAACACAGCAAATGGAAAAAAAGGAAAAGTAATCAGGATTTATGCTGTTTACAAAACCGGGCAGACAGTCCGGCTGGTTGGTGCTCAACAGCTCGCTGCTGATGCCGTCCATTAACTCTCCTTTTGACTGCATTGAGTCTGTTACTGCAGAGATCCATCTGGTGGATCAAGCCCCTCAAACTACTTAAAAGCAAACATGCACAGATTCATACATACACGGCAGATGTTTGTGTGTATGCTGTTGTAACACAACTCCAGCTGGAGGTTGCACAGTAAGGAAATGCTGTTTTCCTGTCAACCAACGGCTTACGACAGCATGGGACTTCCTGCCTTCCTGTATATGTGCAGACTAATCCACTATATAGCTCATTTATAAATAAGTATTCTCTTTTATGAATGTAGTTGGGACTACATGAAGTCTACACATCATGTTTTATCGTGTAACTACATTATTTAATTCCAGCTGTCACGTTTCTAGAAACATTGCCTCCTGGACATTGAATTGTTTGTCCTAAAGCTTCCCAATGTTTGCCTTTTCCCCTCAGGTGGGTTCATGTGCTGTGTGCCATCACGGTGCTGGAAGCTCGCTTTGTCAACATCACAGAGCGAGGCCCCGTTGACCTCTCCACCATCCCACTGCCTCGGTTCAAGCTGGTAAGACTCACCACAGTTAGCCGCCTGCTGTAGGTTTTAGTCTAACTTGCCGTGATTTCAAGAAGACCTACTTTGTTGTCATAAAGGTGATGCTCGTTGATGAGTAATTTAATAGGAATATTCATTGACGTACAATGAATGCAGTGAGTGTGGTTGTGGGAAATCTTTTCTCTCTCACAATGCCAATCCGGTTATTTACGGCACTATGAGTCGGGTCTATTTTTTTCCACTGTAGTTTTTGACCCACACACAGATTGGATTCTTGGTAAACAGAGTTGTACCCTGATGGCATCTGTGTGTGTGTGTGTGTGTGTGTCTCACTGAGAACACACATTTCCACATAGTGAAACTGCTGCGGCGCCTCTTGGCTGTTTTTCACCACTTTCACTTCTCAATCCGGCCACTGCATGTTTCCAAATAATGGATGCCGTTTCAAGTGCGTGATGTAGCCGACCACATCTTTTTTTAGTTTTTAATTATTTATTTTTTTAATACGCAGGTTTTTTTGATTTGAAAATAAAGTCGACGGTCTATTCTTGCGCATTAGTCACCGTCAGTCTGGAAATAAAGCAGGATTTTGTTCACAATGGTTGGCCTTGTCTCCATTGTTATAGGTCTTGATCTCCATGGATTGACTTCTAAATATGTACTTGATGATGTCAGAAGCCTTTTAATTTATCAAAGGGAAGTTGTATAATATCCTTCTGCATATCTCTGTGTTCCAGTTCGTGCCTGGGTCTCCCTTCCGTACTCGCTTTGATAACTTTAAAAAAAAAAAAAAAATCTTTCTTCCTCTCATCCTCCCCACTTGGCTCGTTTCCTTTTCTCCTCCTTTCCTTCCCCTGTGCTTCCTTTTTGCTTTAACCTGCCGCCTGTAACGTTTCCTCTTGACCGCTGTACGACATCCACGCTTGTCTTTTGTCCCCCTGGTAGAAGTGTGCGTACTGCAGGAAACGGATGAAGAGGGAGCTGAACGGCTGCTGTGTCCAGTGCTCCCACGGGCGCTGCTCAACGGCGTTTCACCCCACCTGCGCTCAGGCCGCCGGAATGATCATGCACCCGGACGACTGGCCGTTCATAGTCTTCATCACCTGCCACAGGCACAAAGCGCCGAGCATACCAGAGGTAGTAATAAATTAATCACGTGGGTTACATACGCTTATATTCTGGGGCCGTTTGAGGCAAAGCAAGTTAGATGGAGCATTTCTTACTAGTAGAAACAGAAAGCCAATCAACATGATACACACTAACTTGTTGCTCTGTCTCATCACACGACTTGTTTGGATTTTCTTTCTGTACTTTTTGAGATGCTTCTATCCCACATACGGTGATGATGTTGAAAAGACCTTTTTAAGTCAGTTATGTTTGTGTATCTTAAGTTTCCTTCCATGGACTCAGAGTTCAGTGTGTTGTGTCAGCAAACAAAGAGCTTCCTCTAGTTCTGCGGGGATGACGTGTTTTTGTAGGTCAACCCATGACGTTATGATGCTCATCCAATGTGGTTCAGCAATAACTTTAATATATCAACGGCTCCTCCCACTGCTCAATAAATGGACTTTTCTTAATGTTCGTGTTGAACGACAGTGGACTAATTGAAGTTCGTTTGCACTGCTGTTGTGAACATTGGTTGTTGTTGTGCTTTTAGAGTGTTAAATACACATTATTTGGCGCTAAGAGCTCTGTTATTGTAGTTATTTGACAAAGGATCTTTTCATGGTCTAATTAGCCTTAACTTCCAGCACTGATTTAGTTAGCCGTGCAGCCAAGTAATAATTGGACTTTTTAAACTCGTAAACTCTCAAAGCACTTCAGGGACTCTAACGATTGTACATGTTCGTGCTGCTCGGCTTTGATCACTACTTGGAGAGAGAGAGACGTTTCTTTTGTTCTGTTGAGAGATGAGCAGAAACACAACTGCGTCGCTGAATGCGAGTGAACTTGGTGCAACGGCATCTTCTTTGGTGTTGTGATATTGAGCCGTCTGACCACAATGTATATTGGTCCCATAAAGCCATTTATTTGTCACTTCCACTCGGCTAATCATCGCCGCGCTATCTTTATAGACCCGCGCTGTTTATTCAAGACTACCGCCACTTATCGCTCATGTGGCTGTTAGCGCAGCGGAGAGATAAGCGTTTAAAGATAAACGCTCCGTTTCTGTCCCCCAGCGGAACAAGGCGGCCATGCGCGAGCTGTCGGTCGGGCAGAGGGTGATCTGTAAATACAGAAACTGCCGCTACTACCACAGCGAGGTGAGGGAGCTGACCACCGCCACCTTCTACGAGGTCGTGTTCGACGACGGCTCCTTCAGCGACAACCTCTTCCCGGAGGACATCGAGGTGAGTGACCGCCGCGTCCCATCGCTCACTCTGTCGAGTGTAAAGATGTCAGCGGGACGGCGCTTATGAGCTGATACCATTGAAGTTCCCCTGTTTTTAAACCCAAGTTCACCTTTCGCTCTCTTCTTCAGAACCGTGACTGCGCCCGGCTCGGCCCGCCCGCCGAAGGTGATCCGGTTCAGGTGCGGTGGACGGACGGGTTGATCTACGGAGCCAAGTTCATGGCGTCGCACTCCATCCCCATGTACATGGTAAACTCGCCTTTTTTAAGTCCCTCTTTCAAGACACTTAACCCTAAAATGTCTCCCGTAGCTGCGCCTACGGTGTGTGAATGGTTGATAGTACTGATGTGGCGCCTTGCATGGTGGCTCCTCCCATCTGGTGTGAATGGGTGAATGATGTCATGTGGTGTTAAAGCGCTTTGAGCGGTCGGATGACTAGAAAAACGATATACAAGTACCGGTCCATTTACTGCTTACTCTGTGTATTCAGACGGGGAGTTGTGTTTCTCAACTGTAAAGTGTGCGTGGTAAAAAATAAATAGATGAGATAAAATAATCCTTTATTAGTCCCTCAGTGGGGAAATTACAGCAGGATTACAGCAGCCCTTGTTCACAGTAAGTAGAGATGAAGATCAAGTAATATAAATAAATAGTAATAAAAACGCAATTAAAAAATTAAGTATGAAAAAATATTGAATATACAGATGGAATAAAAATAAAATAGCAAAAATGTGTATAAAGTGAAAAAGTATTGGACTCATTATCAATGAGTAACTATGCTCATCAATATGTAATATGTGGAAAAAAGGGGCGTGCTTTTATTTTGTTTGCATATTTATGCAGTTCTACTTATGTCTGGTGGTCTATTAGAGAGAAATGATCATGTGAAACCACAGCCTGCATGTTATTGCCTTTTTTTTTACTTCTCAGTTAAACGGTTGTATCAAGTAAAGTGTAAAGTGCTTAAAATGTAATAAAGAAACTATTTAAAGCAGCATTCATTAAAAAAAAAAAAAAAATGCACCAGCGAAAAGGACTTTTCATGCACGTTCTATGTATTTTGTTGCTTTCACTGTGCGTTTGTGTGCATGCAGGTGGAGTTTGAGGATGGATCCCAAATCACTGTCAAGCGAGAAGAAATCTACACTCTGGATGAGAATCTTCCCAAGCGAGTCAAGTCACGATTGGTAAAGTTCAACCGCCTCCATTTTAATGTGAAACCAGCCATAAAGTCTTCACGTGTGGTTTATGATCGTGTCCTGTGTCTGAGCTCTACGAGCACTAACTCCCGTTTTCTTGCTGCTCCGTCCTCAGTCGGTGGCGTCGGACATGCGCTACGAGCTCTTCTCCCAGAGCGACGTCAAACAGAACTCCAAAAGGCAACGGGTCAGCAACTCTCGGTACAAAGAGGATTACGTGGAGCCCGTCATCTACCGAACCGTCATGGAGTGACGTCCGTTTTTAAGCTTTTCGCGCCTGCTTTCCACCTCTCCTCCTCGGCCTCAAATCACCGCAGAGAGAAGCAGCTCCAGATCTTTGTTTAATGGTCTGGCTCCTCTGTTTCTGGCTACTGCTGATAGGAATGTTCCTCTTCCTCTTGCTCCTCTTCCTCCCTCTCCTCTTCCCCCTCCTCTACCTGTCAGGCTACATATTTATAAACTACGGCTGGGACTTTCAATGACTTTAGTGTGCATTAAATCATATTTTTTGACTTGTTTCCCATCACACACTGTGGATTGTTTTCTTCCTCCCTTTCATTTTTAGTGTTTTTTAATTTTCTCAGGTAGAAGCCATCATGTAGTAATTACTACATATGGAAAAGGTTTGACTATCTAATTTGGGAAAGATATATTTTTGTTCTACAACCACGTTTACCAACTGTAAGGGAAACTTTCAACATTATACAACTGGCAGTTGATCAAATTTTGTGTCATTTCTTCTATAAATGACACTTTACTTACTGATTTATGTTATTTTTATAATGATTTATCATACGCTTGGGAATGAGGCTTTAAAGGAAGCATCTTTTAGGGTCAATCTTTTGAAATTTAACAAAGGCAGGACTGTAAACTATGAGCCAATCAGCTGTTAAACCACGAAAACAATTTGATTCATGTAGATCTGTGTTCACTTGATACCCCAAAGAAATTAAATAATATCTCAAGGTCACCGTTTGACGCATCTTTAGGTTGTACTCGCGGGTCATGTGATGCGACGCGTGACGTGGTCGGTGTTGCTTCTCATCGGTGTGTCGACGTGCATCTTACTGTGAAGACAGACGTCTGGACATGTTTCAAAGGCCCACGCCTTACATTTCAAAGGGCCGGACATACTTTGATTTTTGTAGAGCTTACGGTTTATTATAACTATTGTAATTAAGCATTGTCACACTTTATTTATTTTGGAGTGAATTGAGTTTAAGAACAAAGCTATTTTTGTCATGTCCTTTTCACAATCTGTAGAAAACCTAAGATGTATTTATATTTATTATATTGATAGGTTTTCAGACGTCCAGTTTAAATTCTCAGATTTGCGTTTCCTGTATTGGGATTGAAGAGTGTGAATGTTAATCTGTCTTAAGTCCCTTTCGAAAAAAACAAACAAAAAGCACTTATTTTTACCTCCTTCCTCGGGAGATTTACCATTTTGTCAACACATGGCCTCCACTATGTTTTTGATAAACGCTGGCTCTAGAGGTGAACATTGTAACCAGGTTCTAGTTTGATCACAAATAAATAAAAAGGCGTTAAATGAACAAGAAACATGTTAAGAAGTTTTCTTTTGTATCTGCCATTAAAGTAGAGAAAAGCTGGAAGTCACTTCAAACTGTCTGATCAGGTTTTATTTGGGTTCGTGTCCAATGCAGCATCAAATGTGTACTCTCATCATCAACGGTTAAGAAATATAACCTCCACTTTACTTTCTACACGTAGCGCACGGACGTGAGCTGAGGTTCAGGCCGCGTTTCACCAACTCGGTCCAGAGACAGAACGGATAGCCGGCTCCATTTTAAAGGACGGACACGGAGAGTTTCATCTGCTCCCCTCTAGACGGAGGTGTTTAGCACCACGGTGCAGAACAAAGCGCAACAAAAGCAGCTTTGTTCCATCTCGCAGGTGAACATATTATAATCACAACAGCACTGATCTGTAGCTTTAAGTACTTTCATCATGTTCCTCTGTCTGTTGTGATGGATGTCGACATGGATGCCTCGTTTTCTACTCGTGCAAACCAAGTCTACCAGCGGGTACTAATAAAGTGACCAAACCAAAGCGTAGGCAGGACTACACGACGTCGACTCGCCTTTAAGTCTCTCTTTCTGTCACACTGGCTTGCATGGAGTTGTTCACCGGGCCGTCACCTGCGTTTTTCCCCGTTCTCATGTTTTGAAATGAGTGGTGTAGGGTGTCTCAGCCAGAGGGCTCGCAGCTGCGCCAAAGCAGCAAAGCAGCATGAGTCCTGTGAGCTGCAGATCGCTGTGCTGGAATTTGACTCGATGGATCGCTCCTGGCTCTCTGTATCGCCGCACCCTTTAAACCTCCATGAAACTTCAGGCTGTGAGACTCGAGTGGAGACTTCCCCAAAAAACATCTGACATTTCATTCATTTCACTTTTGACTTCTGTGCACGCTAATAATTGAGTGGTTGCTGATAATAGGGTTTTTTTTGTTTTTTTACAACTAAGCAAAATAACTTGTGGTGGAAAAAAAGAACTAATCACAAGAAAAAATCAGCCCGGAAGTGTCATTTGAGAATTTCCAGTCGTTATCAGTCCGACCACACAGAAAAATGGAAGTTCTGTGATAATCATAGCAATCTCCCAAATGAAAATAGCTGGAGTTTTTTGGTCATTATAACTGGAGTTTGTGTCAGATCACATCCGTAAGGGGCAGACAAGATCGAGGCTGAGCGTCGACATCCTCTCAGTTCCTTAGAGATGAGTCTCGTAAACCTGTTTCTGTCTCCTCGTGACTGCTGAGGTGCATTTTATAGTTTAACTTTCACTCGGAAAACAGTATTATTTTTCCTTAATTCAGCCTCCAGGGTCAGGCCAAAGAAGTAAGTCACTTCTTCAGACCCTCTTATTTATGCATGATTAATATTGATAATCTGTGACAGAATCTTCACTTATAGTTTGTTGACAAATGCATGAATGATGATAATTACAACGATACAATAGCGTGTTATAAACCAGTTATTAAGTGTTTATTAACTGCTTGGAAATGCTCAATAAGGCTTACTTTAGACATGCACAGGTGTTTTTCAAAATCTACAAAATTGAAAGGTGAACATTTGAGATTCACTCGAGGTCTGCTGGCACGGTTGGATCTCTTCACAGTCGCAGGAAAGGTTTTCTCTCCCAGGAGCAGGTTAAACTCCCGGCAGGAAGTTCCCCGTGGGCGCAGCTTGTCAGCTGGCTCATTAAGGATTAGTGTGCCCTGAGGGACTAAATAGTTCTTTGAAATTATCGAGGGATTCAAGTTTCCCGTCCTGAACTTTCTGACATTTCAATATAACGCCTCTGGGGGATTTCTTTCAATTTAAAGAAATGCCCCAAGAGTGCTGTTTCAGTTTTCCAATGACGTACGTTGCCGTTTCAAGTGGGATGGAAGTGTGTCGATTGGATGTGGTCTTTCACTTGTGGGCTGGTATGATGAGAAATGAGAACCACCTACCTGCCATCTTCACTTACATGCCATGCTTTTTGCCCTCACCGTGACTTCCTGCAAATCACTTCCTCCGAAAAGAAATCCTCTGTGACGCTTCAGAGCAGTAATTCCCCTGCTTTTGGTTTCAAACGCTTGTTGGTTGAGCAGTGAAAGCCTCCTGTATGCTGCCATCTGCCCAGCATCAAGCTGCAGACAACGTTAGCAACGAGATACTAAACCAATGGAGCACCCGGCTGCTCAAGAGGCACATATAGGTCTCAGGAGTTGGAGACCAAAGCATTCATCAGGTGGCCTGAAACACAACTGTAAACAAATAGCAATGTGTTGTATCTGCCTGATGTGTAAACTTGGAGCGTGTACACGCTGACGTTACAATTCATTATGGACTTTGCAAATGGACATTTTGATAATCGCCATCTCGGCTTATGGGCGTCGCCATCTTGTTTTCTTTGCAACCAGTGAACGGAAGTGACTTCCACGCAATCAAACTACTTTTTGCAACTGGAGGAGTCGCCCTCTGATGGCAAGTGGAGAGAATGCAGGTTTAATATGAAGGTAGATTTGTGTCTTTTTTACCTGAGAAAATTTCTTGTTTGTATGTACATTATCTCCAAATCTTTGCTCTCAATTAAAAAATAAAAAAGAGCTCTAAAAAAAAAAAAAAAAACGCTCTCAAAAAATATTTGCTCTAAAAACAAAAATGCTCTCAATTGTTTTTGTGCAAATTGCTCTCTCAAAAAGAAGCCAAGTACCGAGTACTTTTTTGGAGGCGGGGGGGTGGGCGGGATGTTTTTATTTTTTGAGAGCAAATTGTTGTTTTAAAAACAAAATATTTTTTGGGAGCGTTTTTTTTTTTTTTGAGAGAAAAGATTTTTTAATTAAGAGCAAAGATTTGGAGATAATTTACTTACAAACAAGAAATTTGCTCGGGTAAAAAAGACACAAATCTACCTTCATAGTTTAAGGCACTCCTGCGTTGTCTGTAAACATGTTCACCGTTTCGACTTCAAGTTATGTTATGTCGCTGTCGGTCAGCTTTTGTGTCCAAAACAAGTGTTGAATATCCAGACGTTAACATTACCTTATTGTTTCTACACCACTGTTCTATATCTCTGCACGCCTCCATATTTAAACTCTCACATAATCGCCCTGTGACCCTCAAATCCCTCCATCAGTGGAGTATTATTGTCTGCAGTGACTGTCGGCCTCAGACCGGTCACATGGTGGCCGAGTAACAGCTCAGGTTGCTTTGTGCTAGTGGTGATGTTCAGAAACTGTCACTAATCAATACACAGAGCGTGTTTCCTTACAACAGCAGTAAATATAGTGGCGTCTTTGTCTCGCCACGTTGTCGCCATATGTCGTTTCACTCATGTAAATAGTTGTGTAATGCATTGTCTGCCAAGTTTATAACTATTTCCAAATGTGTCAATTAAAAAGAGCTTCAGGATTATAACTGTTCCATATGTTGTAAATGGATCATTATCTGTTTTCTGGAATAATTTATTTGAATAAAAGTTAAATTGGGAGGTTAAAATAAAGTGTTGCCACCAACTCAGTTGATGTTTTAAAAAGCCAGAATGGTGCAAGGATGCGACAAACCGAATGTGTTTTTGCTAGCGTCTCAACACGATGAGGACTCGTTGCTATAATGCCATAATGACAATTAGCGGATAAGATTAATTGCACGTGAAGCTGCCTTGTGTTCTTTTGTCCGCGGATGAGATAAGACAAATGATGCGTGGAGCTTTTTATCTGTTGATTTGCAGCAGTCGTGAGTCCACAGTGAGTCTGGATCCGTGTCCTAGATATTTGGCTCTTTACTGACAAACCGCCTTTCTGTAAAGAAGCTTCTGCACCTTGTGCTTGAGAGGCCCCGCTGCACGAGGCGAGAGCAAAACAACTCCACACGTTTCCTCCTCAGCGAGGTTTCTTTTTCATTCGTGTGCCAACTGCCAACATCCTGCCACCTTTACTTCCATGCCGGGCTTTTTGCCCTCAACGTGACTTCCTCCAAATCACTTGTGACGAGAAAATAAATCCTCTGTGATGCTTCAGAGCGGAAATTCTCCTGCTTTGGTTTCATACGCTTGTTGCTTGGCAAGTGGTGGCAATGTCAGTTGGTCTACTGGTTGTCGGTCAGCTGGTTATGGACGGATTGCCATAAAATTGTATATTAAAAATTAAATTCAGTTTATTTTGTATAGCCCCAAATCACAAATATAAGATTTGCCTCACAGGGCTTTAAATTCTTTATTTTTTAATTTTTTTTTGCACTTTAATATTATTATTATTCACTTTATGTTGGACAGAAGAGAAACGCACCCTTTCAATCTTTTGTATGTTTGCACATGTGTAAAAATTGACAATAAAGCTGACTTTGACTTTATAATCTGGACACATGACATCTCTGTCCCAGGACCTCACATCGGATCAGGAAAAACTCCCCAAATAAAGACATAAAGACAGTAAAAACCCTCCTACAGGTTGAACTTTTCCTCTACTGTCACCATAAGATTATTTTCTGTTGTTCTTAGGATTGAAATATCTTCAGCAACCACTGAAAGGATTGTCATAACATTTAATAAAGACATTTACGTCTAATTTGGGATTAATTGTCAAGATGAACACCTGATTTATGAAGCCTCAGCTACAGCCAGATTCAGACAGTGATCACGAGTAACAATATGAGAGTTTAACATTTGTGATACTTTCCTGCCTCTTATCAAGAAAAGCAGTGTACTGCTGTCTGACTCCCGGACCACAAAAGTCAAAGACAAATCATAAAATATAACTGACCACTCCCATAAATGATACTGACAGTTAAATAACTTTCCTTTTAACCTTCAACTGTGTGTCTTTCTAGCTGAAAACCAACTCTGGACCATTTTTTTCAGCGATGCAGCTTTAGCCACGTTAGCTGTTCAACACGAGCAGGAGGCTGGCGCTCGGCGTGTGAAGCATACTTAAACCCGCTCATCTCGTTATCATATAGAAGAGAATGTATGAGAAAATGCTCAAATTATCTAGCGAAAGACAAATTGAGGTTGTTTGTATTTCCTATTACGCGTAATCACGATACAACTTACTGTGTAATTCAACAATACAGCCCAAATATTTGTTTATAACATTGTACAGCCTTTCCTGAAAGGCTTTTTTCTTGACTTTGTCGGCCACACGCATACATTTTTATCTCATTTGACAGGAAGGCACATGTGGACTGTGGGGGTTTGAGAGTTTCCTGTAATAAACATACAAATGTCAAGCTATGTTGGTGAGATTACTCTTGACACAAATGACACCTTAGGGTTTTATGAAATGTCTTCTGGTGTCTGACAAAGTAACTCCCTCTGAATGACTGTGAACTCACGCGCTAGTTAAGTGCTAAGGGGGCATTGCTACGGACATCTGTAGAAATCTTTCATAAGGCCTTTTATTACCACGTGAATAGAGGATTTTTGTGCCGATGCTAAAGCTCTGTCATGGGTTGTGCTGCCTGCAAAACAGGAAACCTTACCCTTCCTCAGTGACACTCGTTTTAATTACATATGCTGGTAATTAAGAATCCGGTGGTTGTAGCTTTCACTTTCAATCGTGTTGTATTTCTGTCATCTGTGATACGAGGAACTACTTTACAATCAAATGTAAGGTAGTTCCCAGTGTCATTTGCATCACGTGTATATTTCTCGTCCTGCTTCCCCTTTTGAATGCTCCTCTTTTGTTCTGGGATCGTGGGTATGCGTTCATCTTTCAGGTTCACGATCTGTTCATTGTGAAAGCGACTCATGTTACTCATTACCGCATCAGAGACAATGGGCTTTTCTTCAAGAGGTGAACATCAATTTGTCTACTGATCCGTTAAAAACTGTGGGACCAATTTCGGCTTCAGACCACCTTTTCCTCTGTGTTTGAGTCATTGTAGGAACCCCTAAATTAATTCCAATACTTATGTTTGTTGTATGTATTTGTTCAGCAAAGTCTTGGGGGAAAAAATGTATATCTGCAACAAAAAAAAAATCACTTTTAAAAGATATTTTGTTCATAACTATTTAAGTGAATTAAATGACAAAATCATTGATTTGCCCAGCGCAATGACGAACGCAGAATGTACGACATCAGACCATGTGTGATACTGACTTGCTGTTAGCAGAGACCACGACCTGACCGTCTGATGATCACTTGTATTTTCAACAGACATCAGGCATAAAGTTTGTGCACACAGGAAGTGAAAGAGAGCGTCTCAGTGCATGTGCATGTGCATGCGTGTGTGTGTGTATGTGTGTGCGTGCGTGCGTGTGTGTGGCAGAGACAGAAAGTCTAGATGTGTGAGAGCAGGAAAGTGGGAGTTGATAAATGAATTGACAAATTGTGAGCTGCAGCTTCATGCTTTTGTCTATTTTAGACTTTGCTGTGTAACATATTTTTCTTCCCTATTAGCATATTATATTCCTCCACATCGCTGTTCATGCTGCTGCTATCAGGGCTAATGATGGAACGATCTCCTGTCTGTCGGAATAAAAACAGTGTTGTTTTTCTGCGGCTGTGTTGTGCTGCCATTAAGACGCTGTGCAGCACTATTCTTACGTCTTTCCAATGGGACTTCCTGTTGTTGCCACCCCATTAAGCAGCAGATTGCAGCAATGTAAGCCTATAGGTTCCCCCCAGGCTCTACTTCATCACATGATGGATCGAGCCCATAATCGTCTTAGCGATCTTTTGTCTGCGAACACGCAATCTTTCTTGGCTCCGGTCTGGCACGGCTGGAAATATATTGTGTGATACTGTTCCTTCCACAAATGAAGGCTATTTGAGAAAGAGAGGTTTTCATCAGGCTATTTAGAACACTGTGGTTAACATGTGATCTGCATGACCCAGTTATTTGGCCTCTCGCTTACTGTTCTGCTGTGTGGGTTGTGGCGTTATGGCTGGGGGGTAAATTATTCACCATTTTTGGAAATGTCATAATACAAAACCATAACTTTTAATGTCTCATGCTCCTTTGTAGGGAACAATGAGTAATATGACTGGTGTGTGTTAAGGTATTTTTTTAACAGTTTGACTTTTTTTGAAGCACATTTTGAAAAAGTGAAACGCATTGTTCAGCGTCACGCATTTACATTATCATGTAAGAGACGAGTTTGTTAAGCTTTGCACAGAATGTTGATACTGAGACAAATATGATCGTATCAGTTCAAAGGATCCAAATCCCAAATATCTGTCACATTATGCAGATTTACAGAAGTGTGCAGTATGTTGGCCAACCTCTGGTACAAAAGGTCATTTCAAAGTCCTCCTTTTGTCTCCTGGTTTTCAGCTGCATCCTCAGACCTGTTATGAAAGGAAACTGGAGAGCCAGAGTTATTTTTCTTCATGCTTGAAGTGTAACAGGCCAAATAGATTACCCTATCTTGTCATTTGTGAAAAAGACTTTGCTGATCGTCTGTTCTGCTTGTTTAATTAGGATCAGGTTGTACACTTTTCTGTTATTCCAGTCCTCCCTGTTATTGGTTAACTAATGTTTGCAGGGAGTGCAAAAAGCAAGGACAGTGACCACATAACATCGTGTTTTCAGCTTCCCCTTTCTCTTGTAGAGGAACTGCTCAGTGTGATCATTTATTCTGTCATCCAGTCTGTTTGATAGGATTATAAAGGACCTGAGAAACCACAGCAAAGAAGGTAATGTGTTTCTAAATTTTGGGAAATTTTAGATCATATATCACAGGGACATATATAATAAGTCATTGGTATGTATTCAAATAATCAAGTGTGTCACACACATTCATATTTAAAAGCAGGGTAATATTCGTGTTAAAGAAAGAGCCTAAAAGTCACACCGTCAGGCCTGAGGCATTGCTCATCTGACATGACCGAAATGAGAAGGGTGAAAATGTTTTAGAGGGCCCAAATAATGCACATTATATTATCCTAAAAATACATCAGCATTGTTTTTCAGTTCGTGTGGGAATGTTTTTTCCTGTAATCCCTCTGCTTAGATACAGTATCTGCATTAACAGCGATAGAGGCTTGAAACAAAAACAGGAATTATTTGTTGGCCAAGAATGAATTCATGGCCTTGGACTAGTGAGGCTGGAAATAAGCACCGCGGTGAACGCCAAGTAGATAGGAAATGGCTCTATAAACTGAGTTTTAGCAAGGGGTTACATAGATAGAATTTGATTCATCCTTAACTTTGCATGTAAATGAACTACTGTTTTATAATCAAAGAAACAATTTGGCATTATTGAATACGCGGTTATTTGATTTCTTATAGAGTTAGATGTGAGAATCAATAGCACTTTCACCCATGAAGCTGGAGCCAGCAGGCGCCTGGGCTTAGCCAAGAAACGGCTACAGCACATATACACAGCTTGTTTACATTTATTTAAATACAAACATGATGAAATTGTGTTATTTTATCACTTATTTTGTGAGCTTTACCAGCTCATGGTTGTAGCTTCAAATTCAACAGATAGACAACATTTTAGGTCTTTAGAGATATCATAAAAACTCAGTATGGCTGTTTCTGACTTAATCTGTTGATTCATTGCTGAATAACTTTGCTTTCTTCTGTTGAGTCTTGAATAGACACATTTCTTTTGTTTAATGAAGTCATGCATGGGCGAGAGATTGGATGCACTTGTTTAAACATCAGGAAGATAAACAGAGACGGGACAAAGACTATGTACCAGATCTTTGCCAGGACTTTTATTTCTGTAAGTGTAAAAACTCTTGACTTGAAAGGGGACTACAGCTTTTCATTATATTATAGCAGTGTTTCTCAAGCTTCGTTAAAAAAAAAAAAGATGTATACACAGCTTTGTGCCATCATCAGTGTCTGATTTACCAGAATATATGCAATTATCTTCATGAACTTACACTTATATTTTTAGGACTTTATTAAATAACTACCCTACGCACCCCCACTTGAGAACCACTGTATCATAGGTTGGGTATCATTAGTCCAGTGAAAGCCGGACACTCTCACTGTAAAGGGCTTTACTGCCTTGTGTATGAAATACAGCTGACTCAATCAATACCATTAAATGAATGCCTCCTTAGCAACGTCTCTTATGGTGCTGTATATAGAATATTGCGCCTTCATTCCATTTGGGGTAATTACACTCATGTCTATATGCTAAATGAGACGATAGCTAGCTTAGCATATCCGTTTGAACTAGCTTGCCTGGCTTTGTGTGCAAGAAAACAAAATCTGACGACTAGCTCGTCTTAATCTCAATATTAACATGTGATATATTGTTTGTTTGATTCATCCCAAAAAAGGTGAATGCATAAACATCTCGTTGTGGTTATAGGATAATACTAAACTACAAATGTATTTTTTGTCTCTTTTTACAGAGGCAAGATTGCTGTTTTCTCCTGCTTCAAGTCTTTATGTTAAACTACGCTAACCGCCTGCTAAGCTAACCCGGCTCTAGCTTCATAGCATACGGATATGAGTCAGTCCTCTCTTCTAGCTTTTGGCATGAGAGCTAATGAGCATATTTCCCAAAATGTCAAAGTATTCCTTTAATCACAACACAGCAGCAGCGTAACATCAATGTATGTGTCTACATTAGCTTAATATGCTGTTATATTCCCGAGACCAAATGTTGTCTTGGCTGCGGTCAAGATGGCGCCCAGCACAGTAAATATATTGAAGCATTGGGAAGTGGAAGTATTCATTCAGACACACTCACTACAGTCTAGTGTCTGGAGGGGATCTTTAAGTATCCATTAGCACTTGTTTATTTCCTGCTGCTTGTCCGCCAGAGCCAAAGCCACTCCTTTGAGCAGATACTTGCTCATGATTCAGATGACAACGATCAATTATTGGTGTTGCCACAGTAAAATCTGTCTCTAGTCGGATAAAGTGATCAATCATTAAAAGTCTGCAAAGTTAGATGATGTGATGTGCAACAGGTGAAACACACATTTAGATTAAGTTTCATAAAAGTGACATTCATTACTCACCTTTTAAGGATAGTAGGGATAGAAGGCGGAGCGCAGTTTTTATCATAGGTTTTCCTGAATGTAAGTGTTTGCGCAGCTGTCTCCGGGTATAATCACTTACATGTGAAACATACAGTATTATTAAAGCCTGAAGGACAGAAATGACCCTTCTGTCACAATTAATACGAGCCTGGGTCATTGTTTCCCCTGTATCCATCCATGACGGATCTATTGTACCTTTAAGCTTTTGGAGTGGACTTTATACGTATATTTTGAGCGTGTGCACAGCACAAACTGTCTGACTACACCTAAACGAGCAAATGCCAATTCCAGTGATTACACAACCCATACTGCATGAAGGGTATCATTTTCTTATCATTTCACCTGCCACTCAGGTCTAGTTTGTTATTTGCCCGTTTGAAGGTAAGAACATTAGAAAAGAAAGGTCTGACTAAGGAAAAGCAAGAAAACCACAATCATAACAGAAATGAGTCTTTTTTTTAAAGCCAAGAGGATAATCTTGGCAAGTATAGACTTCATCTTGGCAGGTTGACTTGGAATGTTGCGAAGCGAATGCGTGAACCTGTGTGGACATGTAGATGAAACAGGAACACGGCCCTTCACTTGTAGACAAAGAAATAACAGTGTGCTTCCCAGACATGGTTAGAGAATGGGACATTTCAGCTCCTTGCATTGTTTTCTGTGGCTACTGATGATTCCCTCGTCTACGTGTAAGAGGCCACAAATAATCTGTGGCCCAATGGCCATGAAGTTGCTGCCAACTCACCAGGAATCCCACGCCAGCTTAGAAAAAGCAACAGCTATAATCCTTAGACACTTTAATAGGCGTGTGTGTGTGCATGTGCATATGTGTACTTATATTGGTGATTGCTTGTGTATGTATTTGATTCTCTTGGCCCCAGATGGAGAACAGTGGGGGAGCAGATTGTATTTCCTGCTTGATTCAATATTAATAGATCGGTATGCTACTCTGCCACACTCTCTGCAGGGCAAAAATGAAAGACAACATCCCCCCACCACCCCTATCCACTCTCTCTTACCTTGGCTCTCAGCCCAACAACTGCCTGTGTAGGATACAAGGCCTTGTGAGTATCAGGGCACAAATCAAATAGTATTGGAAAACTAAATTAGCAGAGTAACCTGAGCAAGAAGGCCAGGATTATGGATCTGCTGCCATACAACACTCTGCTGTGAGAAGCCACATGATATGTCCAAACTGGTATTGAGGAGGAACTACATGTTTATCAAGTGTCTTATCAGAGTACAAGTTATGTACATATTGAAATCAGTATGTATATTCTTTGAAGTTTAAACTAGCTTGATAAATACCACTGTGAATCTCTTCGGCCACCTCTCTGCTCTCGTTCTTAGTGCTCATGTGGTTACAATGAGATTGACAGCTGTAAGTGTGAGGACGACTTCAGACAACTGAATCTACATACATGAGGTTGGCAGGAACATGAGGCGACAACTTGTATTTCCTGTAAGGTAATTCCTCGCAGTGACAAACAGAACGTATCGTCGTTCTCCTTAAAATGGTTTTATTGATACAGATTGTGGTTTTACAAGGGTTGGCACTAAGACAATATTTTTTATGAAATGACAGGTCTTATTAACAACAGATAATTAGAAGAATTAAGGTGATGATCAGGCGTTAAGGTATTTATGTTATCACAAAATAGTATTGGTTAAAGTGATGTCTCTGTTGAGACCACGTTTGAACCATATCACGCGGCATTTAAAGTGCTTGATTTATGTCGAGAGTGTGGTTTGTGCACTTCACGAAAGTATTCATTGCTTTCTATGTGCCTGTGGATGCATGCATGAGCATGGTTGACACGTGGGTTTCCAGAAGACATTAGTGTCAATTGTTCCAGTAGGTGTGATGCTTTTCCAACATGATCTTAGACCAATCACAAAACATATTATTATGGAATTAATACAATGTTATTTTTTTGTATAGCTTTCATGGAGGTTTCATGGTATGTGTGTCCAGTGTACAATTCTACTACTTTGAACCTTTACTCATTGTCATACTTTTAAGAAAAGCCTGTTAAAACGTTTAACAGATGACACCATTGGTTCTTCAACAGTGCATCTTTCACTGCAGTCAGTTTTCAGGGCTGATTCTGTTTGACCATCTGGGTTCTCTGAATTCATGATGTTCAAAATCGTAAAAAAAACACCTCGGTGGATACAAGTAATTTATATACACTCAATGAGTGTCCAAATTATAGCTTGTGACAAACAGTTTATGGCTTGAGTGGATATGAACATTGTCATTCTGGAAGATATCAGAATGAATCAAGGAGCAAAGGGGTTTCCACTTGTGTAAGTAATGTTTATCTGTAGTCCTTAAAGGCATAATTAGAGCTGAACATTTCAGGAAATGCAGCAGAGCCTCTAAAGACAGTCTTGATGGTGGTGTGTTGGACTATGTATTGACTGGCAAAACAATTTAAGGTCTGTTGGATAAAGATGTGTAGCCTATTTTTCATACCACTTGTAACCCGTTAGGCCTTTGGATTTCAGCACTCAGCCACCACTCTAGACCAAAAACAAGCCTCTCACCTGGACAGCCAATCAATAAATAGTGCTGAAGGATCACATACCTTTGTGGTGAGAGGCATGGCAGTTCATCGAGGTTTACACATGCATCTCTACTATTGCTGCTGAGCATGACCGTTTCAGTTGACGTGTCTGCAATAAAACCAGAAGCAAACCCAGCTACAATGCAATGTCTAACAGCTGACGTGCAGAGAGGGAGCACCACGTGAAGGGAGCAGATGAAAAGGTGCATTCATTTAAACTCTGTTAGATCAGGAGAGGGGGGGCATCGAAATTCACTGAGAAACCTCATGTGACTGTAGCCGAAACACGGTGTTGCTGTAGACCTCAAAGCTGCGGCAGCGGCCGCTGCAGATAACGAGAATGTTAATGGTGGGGTTGTTTTTTTCCCCTGCCAGTCTTGACGTGAACTAGAGCTGGTGAGACAGAAGGGGAAACACGCAGTCAGACGGACTGGAGGTCTTGTGCTTAACGTTACTGATCCAGGACACTTTTCACGGATTTCATCAGGATGGCTTGGAGAGGAGGGACAGCGCGGTCGTTTTATCGACCAGTACCTTATTTAAACTAAGGCTTATTTTGTTTCTGACCCGAGGACTCAGAAGAAAAGAAAAAGGTAATTTATATGATTATACCAATCAATTAAAAACGACAATGAGACGCTGCTGCGCCGTGTTCTAGCTAGTCGATTGTGATGGTGGTTCATGACTCTCTTCACCGGGATTACCTCAGCATTGTTCTCGTGCCAGCCTCTGGTACACTGGGAGATGTTTCATATTATTATGAATCCTACGTGTGTTGACTGTCTAGGCCACGGTTAACTCGGCTCGCCTCTAGCACCACAAACCCCAAACCAGAGGCGCTGTTACGGGCCTGCGGATTGAGGAGAACGTCCCACTCTGCCAACGCAGCGGCGGTAGCATAGCGACGGGCTAGGCTAACGTAACGGTTAGCTGTTTTATATTTGCTGCTCTGATCTCGAACGTTAGTTCGCTCGCTCGTGACTATGTCTCACTTTAGCTAACTAGTTAGCGTCCAGCAGTTGTCACAAATTCGCATTATAACGTCAGCGTAAACCGAGTTTACGTCAAACTCTTCAGGTAGGTGAATCTTAAGTAGACCTCGGAGAGACTGAGGTAACCGAACTTTTAGCGTTGATTCGCGGGACCACGGGAGTCCGGTTATGCTTGTAACGTTAGCTCGTTAACGGAGCTCGCTCGGTAAACTAACGGTCCGCGACCAGCGTTAGTTAAACGTGGAAAGTAATGTTGGAGACGTAACCGTTCGGCACGGGCTGAAATACAACGCTTTTGAAACCTTGCATAGAAAACAATTGTGATGTTGGAAGCGGACGACCACTGAGACCAGACACAGGAGTTTGTGGTGAGTTCAAACGCTGCGTTTTAAGCTACTGTGAGGCCGTTACAGACAGTGTTGATGCTGCTAAACCACTTTGTTTTAGCTCGATTATTGTGTGAAATTGTCGTCTGTGTTGGACGATGTTCTGTCGCAATAAGGCTAATGCGAGGGAATCCAGAAACGCAAAGAGGAAATAACCAAATGGGTTGACTGAACTCATGCGTACGTGCATTTTGATAAATTGTACTTAATAAATAAATAAATACTGTAAATTTATTCTACAGGTGACCTTTTTTTGCATTTGAGTTATTTTGTTCCATGCCTAGTCATCAATGTCTCGTAATTTTGAGGGTATTAACCATTGGCAGTTAATTCAGTCAACCTATAGAATTATTGTTAATTTGAACTTTCTTTTGCATTTTATGTGCAGTGTAGTATCATCAGTGTAGTTTTAACGAGTTGCACTTTAACCTGGTGGATGGAATCTGGGATTAGAAACTGCATAATGAATGGTTTTGCAGAGGTATGCTGAGCTAAACTCTGCTCAGACTCCATGTACTGAAGTTTTATAGTTACTCATTTGTACTTGTTGTTCTCACGATAACACAAAAGGACATTATATGGAATTTGATGTATCTATGTATGCCCTTTTTAGATGAAAAATGTAGATTATGATGAAATAAAAGCATCTGGGATTAAAAGCAGTTGTGCAATGCTGGGTTGTGGTTGATAAAACTCAAGCTAATTATTAGTTAGTTCAAATAAAAGCCAGGCAACACTGACACACTGATGACTAATGGGGTTGTCTTGTCTGTTGTCAGGCAACATGTAAACTGGCTTTACTGTGTGTAATACGGCATGTTTTGCTGGTTCAATATATGTCTAATCTGGACAGTCTTGATCATCTGTGCATGAGGGTTTAGAGAGGTGTGATTCATTGGATGGAGCAGTATTTTTTTTATTACCGTGAATCAGCAATGATGGGGGAGCATTGACCCTCTTTATCTTAAAACGGTCATCCTCCCTTCAGCACTGAAGGTTTGTTTTCCTGTAAATAGTTAGTGACATTACTGTTTTGTAGACTAACATTTTTTAACAGATACTTGTACAACTGATAAATAGCCATGTGTAACCATCGTCACACTTACTGTCATGACTGTTACTCAAACAAAATGACTGCAAAAATGCATCTTCTTTCTGCTTATTCTACAGAAACAAGTTTATCAAATGAAATAACTTTTCTTATTGTCTTCCTTCGTATGCAATTGAAAATTCCTCAAGGAGAGAGGGTATACCCATGGGAAGATATTTCAGATTCAACCTTGCTGTCGGACTAAAAACAATCTTTATAAACCTAACTTCTTTTTTACCTACATTATATGTTCTTATTTTAGATACCGTTTTACCTCTAAGCTGTCTTCCATTATGACTCCACCTTTTCCCTCTTGCCACACTCTGTGTCCATCTGTGTTTTCTTGCTGCTGACGGATGAGTTTCTCTTTTGTGATGTATAAATACTATGTCCCTGTACACGCTCGTCATTTCAGGTGATGACCTTGATGGTGCCATGTGAATGACTGAAGACCATGAAGCCCACTCACAAGCTGATGTTCATCCTGTGCCCCATGCTGGTCCTCGGCTTTATTTACTACTCCTCTGGGAAGCTACATCTACACGTATGGGGCCAGAAGCCTCGTAAGTGACATCTCCCGTCTGACTGTTTTGTAATATTAACTCATCACCTGATCATCCATCTGTCATCATCCTTTTCAAACCTACACATGATTGAGCAAATGTATTTGACAACTGTCCATGTTTTGCCTCTCTGTGCTGACTGCCAAGTAACCGTCCGTCTATCTGTTTGGTTTTATTCTGCAGTCTCTTTGCTGAACTGCTAGTGTGTCAAGTTGTGTGTTGGTGTTTCAAAACGTATATATCTGTCTCTAAAATTCAAACCGTTTTTCATTCACTTCTCCAGAGTGCTGGATTTGGTGCCGAGAGCTTAATCAGATTTTGTTGTACAGCCAGTGTTAGTTGGTCCATATGCGTCACTGAAAACCAACCCATGCGGATTGTCTCCTAAATGGAAAGCTATTGACAGCTCTCCAACTTGACTTCAGTAAGAATACTCTTTTGTTATTCAAAGAGATGAACGTTTTTTTCTTGCTCTCTTTTAGGCAGCGTACTTATTTTCTCGTCTGCCTTTTGTAGATTGGAGAAAATGGCATTTTGAGGTCTCCACACTTGGATGATGAAACCCTAACTCACAAAACTGAATACGCAGTTTTTAAATTCCCTTTTATAACAAAGGGAGAAAACTCGTCTGTCATTTCCCACTCAGCGGTGCAAGATCCGAGTTTGGGAGCATTTCGATTGCCTCTCGGCATGGTTGCCGTCTCACAGTGAACGGTAATGACAGCGCCGCTAGAATGTCAAACTATGGCGACTGTGTGGTCGCCCTGAAGCAGCTGTTAATTTCCAGCAGAGGGGGCCAGAAGATTGCTTTAATGTAAAATGTTGTAATGGCACGGGAGTTTAGCGGTGTCAGAAAATATTGACAATTTTGCAATCTTGCAATAGTCTAGTTTAGTCAGTTTTAATTCTCAAACAATTGAGATTTTGAATGAATGCTTTACATGCAGAGGTTTGTGGCAAACGGTGGCTCGGATTGCACAAAAAGTAGTGCCGTGATGTTGGATTTTATGGTAGTAGTGGTAGATGCCACTGATCTAATTGCGTAAAAGATCAGATTGCTCAGATTGTATTGATACAACGGTGTATTCTTTATACTATGATGGTTTTCCTTCAATGAGATTTTTTTAAATCCCGATCGATACATCGCCTCGCTTACAGTATCACAATATGTTGAATTGTATCATGGTATGTATCCTATCGTCAGATTCTTGCCGATACACAGCCCAGATCGAGTTGAGATTGTTTGTTTGTTTTTTTGTAATCCTAGCGTTAACCAATTTTTATTAGCCCGACATGGTATGTGCCCATTCCTGTCAGGTACACTGCTTTCCCAACTGGTGCCCGTGTGCTGCAGAAAAATAAAGTAATGCGCAACACCAATGTTGGGTATGAAGATTACAGAATTCCGTAATTTACAGTGTGTATTCAAATAATTAGACGATAAGATCCCATTTGAGCCAAGGGAAAATGTACAGAAATACTATTGTCATATGTGGGTAAAGTGTTAGAGTAACTTCAAGTGAAAATGCCTTTTTTTACAACATGAATAGCCATGTGTGAGGAGTGACAGACATGTCTGAAGAAAACGTATAACAAATAATACCAATGACAGTAAGCTGCTGATAATTGGCATTGAGCAAAGAGTGGTGTCACAACTACTGGGCCAACATGCCCAGACCAGCCAAGGTTTCAAAACGCCATCCTGAATCATCATATTGCCAAACACAAATGTATTCTTACTAAATGTATTGATGTTTTAACAGCTGGTATGTGTTTGAAGCAGCCAAGCCATGAAGATGAACATTATAGCTAAATGACTCTGATCTTTGTGAGGAAAAATTAGATTGCTCTTCTTCCTTGGTGTTATTACTTTCCTTCCAACATATCACTCTTCTCCAGCATTGCTTCCACCATGGGGAGAAATATGACCTCAAATGACCCTTGTCTTATGTGCCGGTGGTGCACACATTGATTTTCTACCTGTAAAAAGTATTTTTTAGACTCACGTTCAGAGCCTTGTGCCGTCCAATTGTGCATGACTTTTTGTCAACCGTGGCATTTCAAACCGTCTGTATTGTTGAACTTGATTTTGCTTTGCACACCAGTGTGTGTTGTACTTTTGCAGTTTGCTATGGAAACTGCCAAACATAAATGAGTCCAGATATATCACTAAGTTCCTATATAGTCTGATTATATTGTTAATAACTTCTTCATTTTCCCACCCAGCTGGGTTTGCGAAAAACTAGATGTTTTTTTTTTATTTCACTCCTCTTTTTGTGTTTTGCATCACTGATGCCGAGTCAGCAGATGACCTTGGCTGTGGTCCAAGGTGTCTGTTTAACAAGACTATTGCTTTCTGTTGCAACACTTTCCATTTAGTCAAAAAGCAGTGCAGATAAATGCTCATAACCTTGCATTGTCTCCTGTATTGTGTTGAAATCATGTGCGGGGAGTTTATTTGAATAATGATACACTTTCATATGAGGAGAGCGAAAAAAAATTAAGCTTATATTTACCCTGACAAGCAGTTCAATAGCACAAAGCTAAGAGAGAGGAACATCGAATGCAGTGGGACATATTGGCTTTCTGCCATACCGTGCTGCCAGATGTTTGGCTCTAAGAAGGTCAAAGGAGAAAGAGAAGCATGTGGATGGTCCCTCCTGCCCTTTGCCCTCGGTCAGCTAAACTATGCTGTCTCACAGAGAGGATCAAATCTGGATGATCTCTCTTCCTCATTCGTGAATTGTACTCTCAGTCACAGACCAATGAAATATATAGAGGCGTATTCCCTGCTTATCATAAACATCTAATGTATGCATTTTCATCTTTTTCTTCTTGCAGCAGAAAACACGTGTTTGAGATGGACAGTGATGTGAAATCCATGCCATGGCAAGCTGGCGTCCGGTAACACAATACGTGTGTTTGTGTTGCTTGCCACAGTGGGCTTGTGCCCTGTCATGCTCTTCTTTAGCCCCTGTGTTGTAATTTATCCCAGACTTGTTAACTTAATGCTTCTTGTAGCCACTGATTAGAGTGGATTAGATCAGTGCCGAATTCCTGTATTTTTAAATAAACCTTAGCCAGATGCATCATTTCATTTTGGCTATTTGTTTTACGCCAGCTTTTGACTCCTTGGGGTGTCAATTTCAAAGGAGGTCCCTGTGACTGTTGTCATTCCTCTGTCAGCTGAGGGTAGATGTTTGAGTCTTGTAAGGCTGCAGTAATGGGGGGTGGGGGGGGGGGGGGCTTTTCACCTAACCTGTGTTTTTTCAACTATAGTCCTTTTTTTACCTGATGTAGCCAGCTTTGTATCTATAGCTATTTTTTTTCTCATTTTACCTCGACAATGAAATACATTTATTGTTGTTTGAGGACTAAAAAAAAAACGGCCTGTTTGTTGATTTGTATTCAGGCTGGCAAGTCAGTAGCTCGGTCTGTGGGCAACGGTTTGGCATCAAAGGGTCGCCGGCTCAAGTTACGACCAAGTACTAAGTGTGGACTTGTACCTGCAAAAGTGCTAGTTGCCCCCTTGGGCACTGGAGACACCAGACCCCCAAACTATCCCTTGGGCAGCTGTATAGTAGCTGCCCACTTATATACAAGGATGGGTTAACTGCAGAAGCAACATTTACCTATGTACAATATAAGTTGATTGGCATTCTGTTAACATTGTTCACTTGTTATCACATGATCTAAGTTTGGTGTTTTGGTCACGCGATAACAGGTTTTTGTGGTTTGGAAATACATTGGCAGTATATGTACACTGTACTGTAGTATTAAGGCCTTTTGCCTAGAGGTTTGTTTCAAACTATTATTTCCAAGGTCAACGATAAAGATTTAAGCACAACCATTTTTACATTTTTCAACCAAACAATGTTTAGCTGTCCTCCACATTGTTTTGGCTTGAGTGCAGTGTGGATGAAAAACTTGGTTAGTTGAAAATGTATAAATGAGGATTTCAGGACTAGTAATGCGTAATGTGGACATGGCATGCGTCTCGCCGTTTAACACATGGAACCCACAATATCCCTTTTTCACAAGTGCTCCAAATAGATTGGCCAACACCTGTGTGATTGTCATGTCAAGAAAAGGTGTGCTGTACAATGCAGTTGCAGCACACTTACTTTTGAGTTCAGAGCTTCCCTCCAGTGCAGTCACTTATAATATCTTTCTTGTTTGTGACAGGCGTGTTAAATCACACTCGAAATAAACACCTGTGGGATGTGAAATGAATGTGTTCCCCCAGCCAAGCTGCTAAGATTTATGCCAACAAGCCACAATTTACAACCTTCTTGATTTCACCCCTAAACTCATTTTCTAAAATAAAGCACTTCATCATTCATGCATTCATGAAAATGTTGTTGTTATGACATAATCCATTTTTCTTCTTCTAATATTGACTCTGTATGCAATTTTGAGGGGAAGAAATTGTGTTTTTATACTTGGCTCATAAATCTATAAAGATGCTTGATCTTTCCAAGCGGGTTTCCCATTTCACTTCAGTGCTTGATTAGCAGTGAGGTCAGCAGTTGCTCGAGGAGCGTGCTCTAAATATTCTTGACCCAGCTCGGTTTTCAACATTTGAGATCGCTTTTTCTTGTGGTCATCAGTGACACGGCCTCCAGCTAGGACGGAGTTTGATGCTCACTAACTGGGGGAATTTGATCAGCCAAAAGACCTCGCGTGGAGAGGCAGTGTTGTGTTTGCACCCTATTCTAAAAAGAACACCGTTCTGGTACAAGAAATTTGCATTTGCAGATTTAGATGCTGTTTTGGTCACAAGAAGCACTTTTTGTCCTCGTTGGAGAAGGCTTCGTAGTTTCGTTGAGCTTAATCATTAGCGTTTGGTTGAAACAACAAGGCAGCTGCCCTCTGATTGTTTTGATAGTGAGGGAGACATTTTCTAAAACCTGTTTTGGTCTGAAGCGAAGCCTATTCTTTATTAAAGGTCCTCAGTTGGATCTATTTGGTGAAATAAATTATGATTTGATCTGAAAGATGATGTGGTAGAAAGCATTATGATGCAGTTGCCAACATCTTTTGATGTTTATTTACATTGAGGGCAAGTCACAGTCACTGCTGTTTCTCACTGTGAAATAGTGTTGAATCAGACTTGTGTAATACGTAATTATTTTACAATCCTAAACCTTAATACTGTATTGTTAAAATAATTACTTTAGAGGATTGGCTTTAAAATGTTGTTTGTTTTCTGTCTCTGTCTGCCTTTTGTGTGCATCTGTTTTTGTGCGTAGCCGCGGTCTGTGTTCTGCTGACACTCGCTGATACACACACATATTTTTACAATATTCTGAGTACTTTGGTCTTGGTTATTAGTTGCTCCCACAGCTCTAAGGTGATGATCTTTGTTCAGTATCTTTAACACCCTTTTGTTTTCAGATAGTGATGCAGAAGAGACAACAGTAGTCCTGACTAAAGGGTCTGAAGGGAAAAGAATCACAGGTAGAGGCACTGAGACACCCATTTATGCTGGGTGGCTGTCAAACAAGCGGGTGATTTTACACTGGGGTGTTGAGGTTTTATTTCTAATGGATTAGTCATTTCTGCTAACTCAACAATGAAAGCTTTCCATTTTTATCGCTCATCTACCTATCATACTTTTTCTTTGTTTTTACTACCAACAATGTTTGTGCTGATCCACTCATTCAGTTGTTTTGGTCAATACATTTTTGCCATGATAATCTCAAAACGCAATGGGGACTTTCTGCAGTTAATTTTCCACCTCATTGGGCTTCCCGCCTTTGAATAAAGATTGGTACTCTGTCGCTTTAATCCCAGTAGGTTGCATTACAATTCTAACTTCTACTTCTCCTCTTCTTACTCTCTAATGTCTGACATATGCAGTTGGCATTATTTTTCAAGCCCAATGCAGCCATAACAGACTGACCTCAAGGTGCTAACGGACCATTTTGTGTTTCAGAGTTGGAAACGGAAATCCCCGCGGGACGAATAGTAGGCTCAGGTACATCTGCAGCCCCACCAACTGAACCCACTACTCATGCTTGTTATCGCTCCAGCTTTTAAAAGAAAATGGCGTAACCTTTTAAAACCCTGCGATACTTCAGCAGCCACATTTTGGTTGAGAAATTAAACTTTTTTTTCAAAAAATGGAATCGGACGACTTTTTCCAATTAGGTGTAATGCCATCAGGGGAGAAGAAAAGTAAATTCTAGTCCAAACAAATTACTAAATTTGGTACCCATGACAACTTGTGAGGAATTTAACCTTTGCTCAGTAATCGTCCTTCACATGAAGCTGCAGTGTGATGCAACACTGCCCTCTGTTGTCTTGGCTCGGTAATGAATGGTTGGCGAGTGAAGCGGTCTGCAGGAGTTTTCATGCATAACACTGCAAGGTTCCACAGACCAGCATTTGTCTTACTGGTAGAACCCTGCCGCTTTAATTTCTCCCAAGCTGTTTCCGCGACTTGGCCCTTTTGGCTGCTTTATGATTCTCAGCAGAAACATAATGCGCTCGCTCGCTCACTCACTCATCTTAGCGGCCATGACAAAGTCCCCATCCTCCAGGGCAGTGCTTGGATCCTTCCCTAACCAGCCGTCACGCATTCCCATTCCCATTGTCCTTGTCTTTATCTTTCTCCTCCAGCTTCTTTGTGAAGACAAGATCCGCAACCACAGGAGTAATTCTACTCTCTTCCTACTTTAAACTAAGGCCCATGTTAAACGTAGTTCTTTGTCATGCTAATTACGGCATTTTACTGACAGGAATTGATATGACTGTTTTATAGACTCTGTTAGTATCATTATAGATTATACAACATAGATGCTTAAATGACTTCGTTCTCATTTCTTCATCAATATTTACCTCTGTGCTTCTTTGTCTTCTACCTCAACGCTTCACCAGGCACCTATAGGCTGCCCCTGTGGTTGTCCATAGGTGATCTCTAACTTCTTTTCTAACTTTTTTTTTTAAACTCAACAGATTGTTTTGGCTGGCTTCTTCCTAACCTTGCTTGTTTGTCACAAAACCTTAATTCTAATGCTTTATTTTCTTTTACATTTGGCCATTTTGTTTTCCCTGTGAACGAGGCACAGGTTGTTTGCAACTACAGCCAATGAGCTGATAGTTGAAATGATGTACATTGGATGAGCAGTACTAATAATCCAACTATGTGTATATGTTTCCAGTTGCTGTACTTTCTATTTATGCTTTGTTGCGTAGTCATTTCCATCTCTGTTCTTGGTTGTTGTTTTTTCTCCAGTGTATGATAAGCAGGGCTTTCTACTGCAGCTGGACACAAAACTGTGAGTACAAGTTATTCTAGTTGACCCTTCTGCCATTCAATTGAACACTTTATTGATTCATGTACTGTGTGGGATATGTCCAACTTGTATTTAGAACAGCTGAATTCCCAGTTAGTCTCTGTGTCCATTAGTTCACATTTGTTTTACAGCTTGTTCAAATGATTACTTATTCATACAGGTTTGAGTTGATCAATTGGGAAACATGAAAACATAAACCGTTGACCAATTAATCTCACTTGATTTTGGTTAAATAAACACACAGCATCTCAATAGGGATTTAACCAAAACCTGGTGTCAAATGTACAAGTTTAATTTGTGGTCTGGGTTCAGATATTTCTGTGAGCTTCGATGGACTTGGTGTTTCTCCTCTTCATCCCAGAGCGGCTGTGGTTTGTCGGGCTGAGAACATGCTACATTGACTTATCACGCGGCTGTCACTGTGTCAGCGTGTCTTCTGATATGTGTACAATTCCCTGAATTGGTTTGACATGCATGCTCTAAACTGCCGTGATAAGGCCCTTTCTCTGGCCCTCCCATTACCATACAGGCAATAATCATATGCTCCCATCACCACCCTGGCTCTCACAGGGCACGTCTGTCCACACTCTGCACACACACACAGTAAGCACTACGTCAGCACACACTTCAAGAAGGTTTTCACATGGGGTTCAGTTTGTATAATACAACTCCTTACATTATATCTTTAGAGTCATTAATTACTCCATTAGAGCGAATGCGTACTATAGTGCCATTCATCCTTATGCCAGTAATTAGTTGTGTGACCCACTGGTAGTCTTGATGGAAAAGACCCCTAGATTTCATTCCTACCAAATCACTTCCCAGCTTCAGGCTATTTAAGGTCAAGCTGCAAGTGAACAACATTCTATCATATTGAAAGATATTATATTGGTGCGGAAGAGTTTAAAATTGTGCACAAGTGGGCCTTCAGCCAACTTCGGCCTCACATGGAGTTAAGACTCGGGCGCCTCCCTCCCTTCTCCCTGTTTATTTGAACTAGATTCATGGCATACATCAAGTTATTAATGGACATACTAGTAATTGGGAAGTTCTAGTTTTAGCACTGCCAGGGTGATTATTTGAACAAGGCCCCTCTGATTTGTCTTGTCACTGACAGGTGATCTGCTGAGCTCACCAACTTCCTCAGCAACCCGTTTTTCCTTATCTCTCAACGCGAATTGTTTGACAAGCTCAGTTTTTGAGGCTTAGAATTGTGTTTGTGATCATCAGTTATCACGATGTGTCTGATTAATAGCTCCCTCTCTTCTTTAATGTACAGGCCACCAGAGTTGGCATACAAGTATGGCAACCTCAGCGAAGGAGTGTGCAAGCCAGGATACGCAGCAGCCAAGATGACCGTCATCTATCCCAAGTGAGAAGGATTGCTCTTTCTTTGAATTCTATACAACAGCATGGAGATGCATTGAATTTAGGCAGACTCCTTTAAAAAATGTTATACGTGCTTTAACAACTTCACATGCATCGCAAGCTTCACAAACTAATCGTTTTATTAGAAGTCAGCAAGAGAAAAGCTAAAACTGTCACCCAAGCATACCAAGACGCATGATGTCACTCAAGCCAACTTGGCCTTGAGGGTTTTGAGTCAGAAACAGAGAAACCGTACATTCTTCTCCAATCTTCCCAGTTTCTATCATGTTTCTATAATCTTCTACCCCACCACAAAACCCTGACTGTGTCCTTGTGATTCCCCTGTTGCACAAAAGAACCATTGTCACCAGAGTACAAGGTCTTCCATCTTCCTCCTATCGATGCGATAGAGCCTTCGAGGCTTTCTCTGTGAACGACACCAACCAACTTCCTGTCTTGAGTCATCGTGAGCTTCCTGGTACCCAACCCACACGGTCCTCACAATCCTCCATGGCCCTCTCTGATGTCATCGGCTCTTTTGATTTTTCTATTTGCCTCTACTTGCCGCCCATCTCGGCTTGATCTATAGGGCATTGTCCCAGCAGCATTCTGGGGGCTCGGCTAATAAAGGGGCAATTTACCGCAGTGCTGAACAATAGCCAATAGCACTTCAATGCAGAACTTAAACTAGTTATGGGACAAACTTGCCATTCCAGTCCAAGAATAAGTATTGAACCCCATTCATCTATTGCCTCTGGATGCACAGTTAGTTTTAAAGCTTTAACAAAAAATACAGTATACCAATTTAACACCGAATTCCAATACATTAGTAAACTTGGCATAATATATACAGTAGATATTGAATAAATTCACAAACTAACAATAAACAATCGGTCGTGCTGTCAGCAGTAAATTGTAGCGCTGCTTAACAAGACATACAAAGTAGTTTTGTGAAACTGCCCTCTACCTGAGAGACTGTGTAACAATGTCCTCCCTCTTAATGACTTCCTCTAATCAGCTGCACGTGTCGGATCAAAGTTCTGTACAACACAAAACCCCACCGGGAGCCCAATGATTACTACCACCTTCCACCCAGTCACACATAGGTCAATGACCACAATTAAGGCTGCACTTTGTGCAAGCTTGTATGCATGAGTGTAAGTGTATGATTGAACCTACACAACCGAGCAGTTTGTGATTTATCACGTCCTGTCTGGAAAGAAGTTAACCAATTAACATCTTGTTTGTTAACGCGGTCTGCGTCATACGTTTACCCGGCAAAAACAAACCAATTCAAACGCTCTTGTTAGCGTTTTGTTGAAATGGGTGTGGCCTAAAGGTCAGCCGTCAGATAAAACCTACTTAACCTCTAGCAGTGAAGTCTTCTTGTGGCTCTCCCTCTAATCATCTCCTGCTTCCTCAATGTTTGTCTTCTCTGAAGCCTTCTGCCCTGCAGAATACGATTCATCTCCCCACCTCCTTCCCCCCCAAAAAAACTGTTTGCATTGGAGCCCTAAATCAAGTGTTGGCAGTGAACTTGAAGCGGCACGGTTATGAAAATATCGCCAGTGAGAGATGGACCTAGCAAAGGAAATGAGCACAATGCCTCCCTGCCTGGTCGCTGTTTTGGGAGCCCTCACTTTTTATTTAACAACAAGCAGCCCCCTGTCTCTCCTTTGTCAGGATGTCAGTGACTGACTATCGGTCAGGGCTCAGGGACTTGTAATGGTCCTGTGTTATTTATAGCCCCCTCTGGCCTCAGAGATCTTAGGTTGAATGAATCTCCATTTGTTTTGGCAGGTCAGAAGTCTCTCTCTCTCTCTGTGTGTGTCTGTGTGTGTGTGTGTGTGTGTGTGTGCCCCTGTCAGGTTATGCGAAAAGAGGAAAGAGTCATACATAACTGCATCTCCTCTCAAGTCCTCTTGCTGCTTTAAACCTGGAGGATAATGAGGGTTTCAAAGACCGATTAGGGTGCTTGGAAGAGCTTTGAGCTAACCGGAAAGCCTCCCAATAATGTCTGCCATGTTTGGTCATTGAGCTTCAGAGCTCCACATATTTCTTGTGAACCCACGGCAGTGTTATGGGAACAAGCTATCCCAGATTCCTGTTAAGAAAGAAGGGAGCATGATGCTGCGTGTGTGTCCCCTCCTGATTCCAGTTTTAAATGCCTTTGCTAGACACTGCAGTCTGTTGACTGTAAGAGCCAAAATTTATGGTTAGAGAGAAGGAAAAAATGGTGTGTGTGTGTGTGTGTGTGTGTGTGTGTGTGTGTGTGTGTGTGTGTGTGTGTGAGACAGCCATCAGCCCCTCAGAAAGATGCAATGGTTATGTTGCCGGTGGTCTGGTTTCTGCTAATCTCTGTAGCTGTCTTCTAGCGCAAACAAAATAATACACACCAGCTCAATATAGATCTGTCCCAGGCGCCTAGCATTGTCTCTCCACTTTGTGTGTGTGTGTCTCCTGATTGATTATTTACGTTTGACACGGAAACACATGGAGCCCCATGTATGTTAACGTCAGAAAAGAGACAACAAGAGCGGCTGTCTCTCTCTTCTCGTGCCCCCTCCAGTTTGACAGCAGGTCATAAAAACAGACATTCATCATGGAGCCACACTTGCAGAAGTGGCACGCAGCCCAGCACTTGGGTTGCAGGCGTGACTAAGAGGAAATGGCTTCTTTTGATTTTAGAGCTGCAATTAATCAAAGTGCGGACACACTTACACTCATACAGGCACACACGATGAGCAAGAGGCAATGGCAGTTCATAGGGGATTGAAAACACTGGTCACAGAAATGCTTTTCAATATCAAGTTTTTAATGTGGGAGAATAACTTGCTTCTCGCCCTCTTTTCTGTCTTGGGCACACACAGGTATTTCTTACATGAGACATAACCAACTTTTTACACACTGATTCGGGAAATGCATTCTGGTATGAGTGTTTTGTCCCAGCAGATGTATCAAAACTGTGTGTCAGCTGGGATGCAGGCCTTGGTGCAGAGGTTATGTTTGCTTATGCACTTCTGTCTCGCTCCCTGCCTCTCAGTTTGTTTTACTCGCTTAGTTTTTAGCTTCCATGCTAATGTGTGTGCAGTCTTTGCTCGGGAGCCTTTAGCAGAGGAGGCATTGGGGATGCTGTTAGATAAATAAAATGACTTGCTCCACTGACATTAATCTATTTGTAGCCTTAAACTTTGCCCAGGTCATCAACACTACTGTCCCTGTTTAGAGCAGAGGTTATGCGAAGCCGTCTCTTTGAGGAGAGGAAATAAGTGTGGTAGGGGAATTCACCACAAAATAAATGATTTGACTTTCTACTTCTGTTTCTTTGCTGCGTCTGGTTGCAGATTCATGAAACCAGCACCCATGTTCCTAGATCGGAACTTCAAACGTCTGGCAAAAGTCACCAATTACTTACCTCCATTTGGATTCAAAACGCAAGGTAAGAGCAGTTAATTCTATCCCTTACCTTGCATGACCTTACCTTGCATCCTACTGTACATTTCTTGAACACTGTAGTCAAGGATAGTGTGCATAAAAACATAAATTATAATAAAAAAGGATATCTGATGTGCAGACATCACCAGAATGTATGGATATACTGTAGTCATTTTGTTTGCAGTGTAGGCACCGTGGGTTTCTCTGCTCGTCACAATAATAACTTCATCAGTGATGTTCATTTCTTTGTGAGATGAATTCTATCTTGGGACCGGGGAACTCGTATATCTCCCAACACTCCGGCTTCAATGTTTCCACTCACAGTGCCTGTACTTGTTCCCTGACCTCAACACACTCCAGCACTTCAGATATCCAACGAGAACACAAGGCCATGGGAAGTGAAGAGATAACATTAAGCTGGCTTCAGTGAGCTGCTCTGCCACATATTTTCCAATACTTAAAAGCAGAAGGTACAGTGAATGTTACCTTTGTCCTCTGCCAGGTTCCCCGCTGTCATACGAACACACACATACACACACACTCACACACACACACTGTCTCAGTTGCCATCAAAAGAGCACTCCCTGTGTGAGTGTTACACCTGGTTTCTGTTTTCTCAATGGACTGCAATGGCAGTCGGGTTTCTTTTATGGTGGAGAGATGATACGTGTGGATCGTGAATGGAACGCCACAAAGGATTCCAAATTGGGAACGTGGTGGTGGAGGACAAACTATTGAGTAAAAGCCTATAGTTTGCTTCAAATATTATTTGAAAAGTAAAATATATCAACATTTACACACTGCTTTTAAAATATGCGTCACAGAAACTTTACACAAGCTTCGCCTCAGTCACAGGATTCATCTTTGTAATGTGAGACGAGTGCAGGTGCACAAGAGTATGAATACGTTGGTCAGTCAGGAGTCTTGCCAAACCACAGTAGAGCTTTTGACGATGGAGTATTGAACCTCTTGAAGTGGGATTTGTAGGACTATTTGCAAGTGAAGTGGTGCCCTGATCAGCTTATTCTGCAGATTGATTAATCATATTACTTACCATTGGGTTTTCACTCTGCGGGTATTTGTTTTCATCTCAATTACACACACACACACACACACACACACACACACACACACACACACACACACACACACACACACACACACACACACACACACACACACACACACACACACTCTGAGCAGCCTGTATTGTACGAGACAGCACGACAAACACCCAGACGCAAATGTACACGCACACGGCAACTGGAAATATGGTGAAGTTGATTTGGCCAAAAGGACAACTAGTGCCTACAGATTTTCAGTCTTCAACAATGTAATCAAGATGATACCACCATGGTCCCTACAGCTGTGTTTCAGGATTGTTCAGTCATCATTATCAATATACTTGTCTTACTTTGATTAATCACTTAAGTGCCTGCCTGAATACCAGTCATCAGATTTTTTTGTATTATTGTTTAGGCTACATGCTTCCCAACAATGCATCTGTGTTTGTGCTTCCGACCTTCCTCAATGTTACCAGTAAAGATTTTTGTCATTTCAAGAGTTCCGCGTTGGACCAATGTCTGAACCTCCAGCCATTTGTCTTCAGCTCCACCACGAGACATACTTTGCTGAAATGTTTACCCCGGGTACTTATAATAATTAGCTTCCATGTCGTCGTCTGGAAGAGAGTCCTGCCTATTGTGATTTTTCACTTCTCACCCGCTTGGATCCAGGTGTGGTCCTCGGCCTTATGTTTATGCTGCTCAGGGTGATGCTTGACGCCAGACATCGACACCACATCCAAACAATGGGCTGTTGCTCTGCTCTCCTCTCCTCAAAAGGTTAATCATTAGGGTCGTTAGCCAGGGTGAATGGGGCTGTAATATGTCTTACGAACTGCTTTGAGGCCCCAGACTAAACTACTCTCTTGCTCTCACTCTCTCTTTACACTCACTTTGGCTGTTTCTCTTGGCCCCTTTTTTTTCTTCTTTTTTTTTTTTACGAGTATGTGCTATATGGTTATTGTATTACGTGAAATAGAGAGGGCAATGAAAATGCCTCATTTATTTAACAATGTGACGCAGCAGGGATTTTCTTTCAGGTTGCATGCAAATAAAGCAAAAACTATTAACTGCCCTCATTAAGTCCAAGTAATCCTCCTATGGTGCTTCCGCATTAATGCAAATGTAACGTGGATATGAGATGGTGACAGCTGTATGGGGATCTGCACTTTTTGGGATGTCATGGTTCTGAATTATCTATGAGAAGTGTAAGAGGCCTAAAAATGGTCAGCGTAAGGGAGAAATATGTCATATCTAATGCAGGCAGCATGACTCCAGCAGAAAACCCCTTAGAACATGGCAGGAATGTGTGCTATGGCTAAACATCCCCGTTTCTCACCCTGCGATCAGAGGGGTGCTGGCCACGCAGGGAGGCGAGCTCAACATCGCCCACTTAACCAGCAGAATGTGCTTGTTTGAAAACAGCATTCCTCTCTGAGTGCTTTTATGGGAGAGTTTCTACATACACACGCATACCATCCTGAACGCTGTATGTCTGTTTCTCCCGGATTCACGCCTCAGGAACACAACAGCTTTTTTCTCTCCGTGATCCCTTCATTGGTATTCCTGAAGGCTGATTGGTCGCTCCTTATCTGTGACTGAATAAACGGAGAGAGAGGTGTTCTCCTCCCAACTGTCTTAAGACCACCTAGATTGCTATATCTCTAGTGATATGTCCAAGTCCTTGGCAGTTTGTTAGTATTTTTCAACCAGCAATTCCCATGAAAATTGTGTTTTCATTGTTGGCTGACATGACCTCATCTGTGATTTTGAACTGATGCACTGCTTTAGTGACAGACTCTGACGATTGACTGCTGATCGAGATTTGACACTAGTTACCTACACAAGTATTTACAATTGGTTTGGTCATGTAAGACGTGCAGTGTACGTGACAACCTAATGATAGTTATTTCTTTGTTTTGTCTCTGCAGAGAGAATCATAGACAGCATTTTAACTGCCATGAAAAATTATGGACTTGGAGAGGAGCTGGACAGGTAATTATTGCTGCTCGCCAACATCAACAGGTGTTTCCCGTTTTGTTTTTCCATAACTTCCTAAATGTCCCCAACTGACCCTCCTGCCCTGCAGTCTCGGCTGTAAAAGATGCATCATTGTAGGCAATGGGGGGATCCTGTTCAACAAGTCGTTGGGCTCCCGTATAGACGACTACGACGTCGTAGTGAGGTAAGATGAATGTCCGAGCGATTTGTAATTTATAAGCTATACAATACACAACGAAAAACGATGTCTGCCGTACCATTTGTGATATTCAATACATCCTCATTCAAAGAACACCTGATTTAAGTGCATGAACGGTAGATTATGGATCAATACAAACTCCTTAAGATGAGCATTGAATTAAAGAAAAATCCACTTTTTTTTGTTTTGTTCTGGCAGGTTGAATGAAGCGCCAGTAAGCGGTTATGGCAAAGACGTGGGAACCAAAACCACCATTAGGATTACCTATCCAGAGGGCGCTATCCAGAAGCCCGACAACTACGAAAAAGATTCACTATTTGTCTTTTCCGCCTTCAAACCACTGGATTTCAAGTGGCTCAGACAGATGGTCTTTAAGGAGAAACTGGTAAGAATGCTTTTTAAGTCCTGAAGGAATGAAAGTGATAAAGATTCGGGAATGTTACCTCACAGCCACTAAACACTGTGGGTGTTTCAGCAAGCTCTCTTTCTAATTTAGGATTCTTTCACATCATGCCTGTATACACTTGGCACGCACGCACTGCAGATCATTTCTATTTCTCTGGATCTCTGTCGGAATGTCCGAGTTATGAATTTTGTTTTTGCAGAACATAGCCGTCCAACCTCTGATCACATTCTGTTCATTCCTTCCTTCTGCTGGTTAAGAAATGCGAAATATCTTTTTAAAAGGGTTCAGAGAACATGAATCTCTTACTATAATGGAGATGTTTGTTTGTTTAATGTGAAAGGGACAATTGAGAAATATCAGTGACTAGCACAAAAGTTATTTTTCTTTTTCCTCTGGTAATTATCTGCTTGAGACTTTTTCCATTTCTTCATATGATGAGTTCACGTGTTTGCATGTTGCTGAACTAATAATTATAAAGTGGAAGCGGCTTGTATCCGTCCTGGTTAAATTGATCACTGTAAACGGACAGGTTTTCTTTATTTTTCGTGAACATTGCCATGTAGTTAACATTAGTATATCTCTTACAAAGTAGTAAATCAATGCAATAGACATCCTCACTATTTATAGGCTTTCTGCCTTCTCCATCACCAAGCGCTCGTTTGGCATGAGGATACGCAGTTTTTCTACGCGTGAATGGCCGTCCTGCGGCGCCACAGAACCGTCCAGGATCGGCCGGGGTTTACTCCGGGGGCATTACGGGACCAGGGTTATCGATCCACATGACGATGAGCGGCTTCTAGCACAGATGCTTTCCCTTTGCACATTTGTTTTTCATTGATTTCAATGTGCATGTAGCACTAGCCTCAGGTAGCCAGCTGGAAAGCAGATGGGTTACTGTCTGTGAGGCAATCGGTATCAAGGAAGTAAAGCAAAAAAAAATAACACTAGCCCTCCACAGTTTTAAAATGTTTTTCCATATGTTAGCATGTATTTAAGCAAATTATTTAAACAGCATTTGTCTAGGATTTTTACACATATTCAAGCATTTTGATCCATATATCTGATTATTTTACCTCTTAATAAATCTTGTAGGTGTCCTTGAGACTATGATTGTCACAGTGGATGTGAATTGGCCTTTTAATCGGAAGGGTTGAACTGAACGACAGAGCTGGCTTTCCCTTATCTTTTTAAGTACAGAAGGCAGTCAGTCATATTTAATGACTCCTGTGTCCTTTTTTATCCATTGACTCTAAAAAAGCTCTCATGAGCATTTTTCATATTGTTCTCGATTAACAGTCTTGAGTATCTCTAAGAGATTATTTTGAGTCCATTCAACTCCAGGACAATGGGAGCTCACAGTCATGAAAATAAAGGTTGTTATAGTTTAATACATATTTTTATATTGTAAAGAACCATGACCATGTTTTTACACATTTAATACAAATCTTTTACATCCATCTCCATCCAAAGAATGTAGTGTTTAAATGTGGTGAATTCAGAGCAATATTATAGCAGTAAACAACCTCTTGAGCAGCGAATGGAGTCCCTCTCCCTCTGTGTGTCGTAAGCTGCGCGTCTCTGTGCTTTCTTAATGGAGTCGGGACAGCCCTTGGTATGTGAGTCAGTGTGTGTGCACGTGAGTCATAGTGTGTATGCCCACCGTGCATGTTAGTGCTTTGTGATTCACACACAGTGTATGCGTGTGAGTCACTGTGTGCCCGCAGAGCAGCAGCGATTACCGAGCTAATCTAGCTAATCACCGCTGCCCCATAACGCTCGTACACACTGAGCTCCGTCAGCACTGTTGTTGTCGTTGTTTGCCCTGTTAGATCTCTTACCTGCTAGCCGTCGTCTCAGCCATCACCATGTTGAGAGCTGTGTGGAGTCAATTTCGTAATCATAGATATGCTGTACATTTTGAATTTAGTGACCTTTGAATGATGTGTAAAACATATTATTTCATGCAATACTTAGCCTCACTATATCAAAATTAAGAATATTTTTCTCAGGCAAATGTCAGGGCAATATATTGTAAAATTACAAAGGGTTTGAACCTCCAAATTTAGTTTATTATATGAAAGATGCTATGTATATGTTGAAGTAACAGTTAAAATACACATGTAAAATCTTTAAAGATTGCACACCGGCTGAATATCTAAACTCAGTTTTACCTCTTCCTTTGTGAGGGATGCCTCGGTCTAATATGTCAACCAAGAATTGGGGAAACTTGCTTTATTATCCAGCACAGCTGTGTGACTTTGAGGGAGCAACATGCCAGCTGGGCTTTTTACAAGGTGACATTTGTCAAAATCATGTGAGTACGGGAAGGGGGAGAAAACACAAAGTGGAAAGGACAGTACCGTTATATCAGGGGATGGAAATGACTCTCAATGTCGGGCTGAAAGTAAGTGATAGTGTGAAGTTGGATTAAAGGTTGAGAGAATAGAGGAAAGCTAAATGGAAAAGATCAAGTAAAATAGGCTGAAGGGATAATAGCTGTGGAAAATAAAATGAGCAGTGTAAGGTAATGGTAAAGTAATCTGGCTTGCTTGGCTCGCTGATGGCCTCTTCAGCCTTTGATAGGGCCCAGATTTTTCTGGCAATTTATATGTCAAAAGGAGAGTTCACTGGAAATGGCTGCCTGGGATAATTGATCTGACCCCTGGCGTCTGAGTCGGCCCTCGTTGATGTCCTGAGGGAAGAATGTTTCTCGTAGGTTAAAAATCAGGGAATATTGAAAAAAAAACATGTTTGGTCAGACTTGATGATGGGGAAGAAGAGAACAGACAGATGTGCAGAGATTCATTTTTTGACTGAAGGTTAGTCCTTTCTTTATTTTGTTTTATATACAATATCTGCAATAGTTCATTTATAATCCTAAAAATATGCTACTATATCTACATTTTTCCTATGCAATCGTGCAAACAATTTATATTATGTAGTAAGTGTCAGGTTAATTTAAATGATTTATATTAAGCTACTATATCTCTTATGTTCTGATTTAAAAGCTTGTTATTCTTGCTCATTAATCATTCAAAGGGAATATCCTGTAGATTTGAGCACAAAAGTAGCACAACCGCAGAGACAAATGCTGAAATGATTATTTTTCTTAAAAAGCATGTTGCAGGAGCAACAATATCCGTTGACTATGGAAAGTGGCTTTCCGTGTGTATCTCTTATTATAAACAATTTTATGTTTTTAACTATTTCCCTCTCATCACAGGCATCTTGATCAATAAAAGATAACGTTGTTAGTGAGAGTGATACTTTGGGGTTAGCGGAAGGATATCCTCACCAAGTAGCAGCAAGCATCGCTCTCGTTGCCTCATGTCCACTTCGGTCCATCCCAGTGGGAGACGTAACGTAGCTGAGGCTCGCTGTCCTTTGGGAGCTAATACGCGTCTCGGTCCGGGCAGAGGATTTCTTTGTGTAACCTGCTCACTTACCGCTGCGAGGGATGCAAAACCTTTTTACTCTCCTTCTGCGGTTATGAAAGAAAGTGTATTTTCTTCTCCTTTTTAAAAGGTTAGTGGGTGGTGCGCGGCTGTTGTGCAGCCTCAAGTGACTCATCCAGCCAGTTGTGAGAGTGCTCGACGATCCTGCGCTATTGTGCCTTTTTCTCAAATGCCTACAGCACAGTCTTGGATGGTTCAACAGAATATAAATTAGAGAGGCGATTTCCCAATGTGTTATTTAGTGTTTCTGTACACTCTTACAAACAGACTCAAAAAACTCCTCCTCACTCACACACAGTCCAGATTTGCAAACTTGACCTCAGTCCTCATCAGATCTTCGACTCGCAGCCGCATTTCTCCCGCTGAATGTGTCTTGCACTTCAGATCAGTGAAGCCCTCTGCTACATATACAATTGCTATACTGCAGCATCACTTCCAACTTCCCTAATCCCTCATTACCGCGGGTCTACAGTGATTACGGCTCAAATTTGTCACTGTGTGATAATGTCCGACCCCACATACGCAGCCGCCTGGTTGATTGCCCGTTACGCGCTGTTTACAAATGTGCTCAAACACGATTTCCACAATTGTCGATATTCTTGTTTTACCTATTTTGTGTTGTTCTCTGTCTTGTCCGCATGCACAGCTCACGGTTCATGCACACACAGCCGCAGTTGTTTGTATATGCGGGGATATTTTCAAACAGAGCCGGCGAAGGATATACAGCCGGTGGTAAACACTGGTCTGAAGGTGGAGTGCCGGTGTTCTATCTTTCCTGTTTGTTTACAGGAGCTCTCTCTGCTCTCTACAGGCCAGAGAAATCAATGATGGATTGAGACAATTTGAGGAAGAGAGTACTTTGCCTTTAATAGAAATACAGACATGGGTTTAGAAAACTCCAAATATTGCAGTGAAGCCAATATTCAAAAACATTTTACATCTCTCGGGCAATGGCAGAAATTCAGCAAGACATTATCAAAACCGCCCATTGCTTTACATCACACAAAACAGAATCTCCGTCCTGCTTGCTTGTTTTGAAGCATTTCCTCGTGTTAATCTCTGTGTAACAACCAGTCTGTTCTAGACATGTCATTTTAACTCTATCATTGAAGACAACACCGTAGGATAGAAATAACAGCTATATGTCTCGATTTTAAGTCCAAACATCTGTGCAGAAGCCCAAAGTAGCATGCATACATGTATTCATAAACATTTACATACTTGTAAACATGGATTTTGAACATGATCCAAGTGACTAACATAAGGTCCGGATGTCACTGATTACCATGAGTGTTGTGTTTCAAAAGTGACTCACCTACCTACCCTATAATGACCGACACTCAGACCTGTACTCTGGGTTCCTCTCCGTAGTGTGTGCTGATGCAATGGATGTTGGGTAATTAGGCTTTATTGCGAAGTTGAAGGAAGTTTGACTAAATATATAGGTCTAGTGGGATTCTTTCGTTTTTTTTGAGTCTGATACCAGCAGGCCCTGCCAGTGAAGACATGAACAGTTTTCTGGGTAACGATGCTATAAAGTGTAGGCACTGTTTCCATGTTTGTCGTCATGGGAGTGTGGAGACGAGGGTTTCACACTCTGGATATCCTCGGAGAAGCCACAAAAAGAGAAACCACTGTGACCTCAATGAGGGCAGAGGTCTTGGTATGTGTCAAGAAAAGCAAAGGCAAATTGGCAAATGCTTCAGATTCCTTGCCAACAAAAGGCAATAAAGTAACCAAAGCTGTACAGAATTGTACTTCTCTGATTTTAGAAAACCGCAATCCCCCGCTGCGCATCTTAGCATTTACCAACTATTTTCCACATTCTTTCTGAAATGGTTCCTCTTCAGTGGAGCACTTATGTGGTGAGACACTGCAACTTGTAAACTCAAAGGTCTAACATGTACACAGTGCTAATGACCTCCAGAACAACCGTAATTGTGATCGTTAGCAGTTCGGGGCTGCCGTTTCTGTTTCTAAATTGCTGTAAGTCTACCTTCCGGAATCCAGTCCACCTCGTTTGAGTCATCCTCTCCCCGAACATCAAACACAACCACGTTCTCGGACAACCAGATAGAGCTGAATCGTTGGATGGCTGCCTGTCGAGGAAGGACGAACATCTGTGTCGTTCCACAGAACACAGGAGAGCAGGTATAGGCATGTACTGGATCTGGTGAAGCAAATGTCTGCCTTTATTACATTCAATTATGTTTATTTTGTGTAGCCAAAATTCACAGATTTGTCTTGGAGGGCTTTACAGTGTGTATACCTAAGGCATCCCTGTTCTAGGACCCTACATTGGATCAGGAAAAACTCCCCCCAAAAAAAGAAAAATACTTTTCACAGGGGGAAAAAGAGGAGGATCACTCTCCCCGGATGGCACTAAAAGTCATGTGTACATAATGAACAATGTAACGTTTACAGCACATTCAATGAATAGGACATAAATGGTTCATATATAGAGTAGTAGACATGGACCACGATCCAGATAACAACAATACATGTCAGCAGAAGGAGATAGAGAGTAGGGGGCATGAGTATAGCCGAGGAGACGGGGCCGGCTCCAGACACAGCCATGATCCATGGAAATTTGAGGCAAATCCTAAGATGTCCCCCAGCAGTCTAGGCCTAAAGCAGCATATCTAGGGGCTGGACCAGGGCAAACCTGAGCCAGCCCTAACTATAAGCGCCATCGAGGAGGAAAGTCTTAAGTCTACTCTTAAATGAGGCGACTGTCTCTATGATGGTGCGTCACCTGTTAAGGCTTTATAGGCGAGGAGAAGGATTTTTAAATGTGATTCTTGATTTTACATGGAGCCGTGCAGAGCAGCTAATCCTGATAATGAGGAGTTACAGTAATCACAAGTGGCCGACAGAGCGCAGAGTTTGTTTGTGTTTGTTTACACTGAAGGGCTTTAAAGCCACCTGTAGTAATCCAGCAGATGTGAAAGTTTGTGTTCTTTCCTTTCATATTGCAGTTCTGTTCAGTGCTCAATATTTCTACACTTTTCACAAAGTTTTATTTATTGCATAGAGACATTTTTTGTTTGAAGGTTAGTTTAATTGGCCACACTGAAACCAAACCACACTGAAAACCATAAACGCAAGGCTGGATAATGAGTCCAGGCTCTAAACCAAGTTGTTTCTTATTTAGGCATTTTACACTTGTGCAGTGCAACTTTCTTTTCCCGCATGTCGTCATGTTCATCCCCTGCATGACTTAAGTCTCCACCACCACAAGCTCATCGTTACTTTTATAAATTTCTAGTAGTTTTTGTAAAATATATTAATTGTGCCTCGATGTTTTGAGCACAGCTACATCAGGAAAAAATACAGTATTGTTGTTTTTTTCTATTTTAGCATTCATGCCAGTGTTCTTTACTATATCTCAGTCCACATCACTTTTCCTTTTGATTTGATCACTCGCTTGTCTTGGCTCACAGTCGGTCTTGTCCTCGCCCTCTGACATTGTCTTGCTCTAATCCTGTGCCTTAAGCTCCTTAAGCGATGGTTTGTATCGCTGTGATTTTCCTACAGCTGCGAATTCACAAGACAAATATACTTAGCCCTTGTAAAGCTTATTTTTTTAAACTGACAACACTGAAAGAGAAACTGAGTGCTTTTATGCTATTGGTGTGCTTTCAGTGATGCATTAACCTCCTTTTGTATCATATTGGGAAGCAAAACAATGAAATATACATGTTACCCAATACTTCCATCACATTTTTCCAAGTTTTATATTAGTTTGAGGTTTGAATGGTGCTCTCATTACATCATCTTGTTCTGCCCTCTTCTTGGTCTCTTGGCAATGGTTCAATGGCACCTGCCTGGAAAATTAGCCTGATCAATTGAAGGTACCCCAACTCGTAATATTCACATAATAATGGTAGATGGAAATGCACATTTTTTTCATTTGGGCTAAATGTGAATGGAAACTTTGACTAATGTCAACACAAGTAGAAATTCTAACGTCTCGGCTTTCTTTCCTTGGACTGATTGATGTTGACCTGTCTACTTTTATATCTCGTTGCATTGCAAACAATTAACTTTCTCAGGTCAAGGTTGTTTTAACAGGTGCTTTATCGGAGCACACGGCCTTGCACACTCACTTAAATCTAATAATCCAGACCAATTTATCCATAAAACTGTCATAGGAGAAGGGAAACAGCCATTTCCTCTCTCAATAGCCCAGCGACAGCCCAAACACCAAAGCCCCACACTTCTGTTCACCTTCTCGTGTTTGTGTGTGTGTGTCAGGGCTTGGTGAGTATGTGGTGGAGCAGCACTCGGCAGCTTCCTGTTCTCTTATGGTCAAACGCCACTAGCTCAACAATGTTTTTCTTGACAACTCATACACACACGTGTAGAGCTTCGCGGTCAGTCCGCAGTGGAAGCCACATCTTGTTCCCTGGAGGCTATTTGCTTTAAGCTTTGAGTACTTCTTGTTGTTTACATCTTTGACAAAAGGTTCCACTGTTGTTCAAAATGTATGTTTGTTTTAACCTTTTGGTTTCACTGGATTTGGCTTATTATTATTAAAATTCACCTTGAGTAGTTTAAGAGATTCTTTCTCTTTATGTAAGCAACTTCCTACATTCCTAAACTCATAACAGTGCCCACAACCCCCTCCCTCCCTCCTGACAGGCCTGAATCATTACTTACTAATTGCTCTTACATTTCTCCAAACCACCTGTACCTTGCCTGTTGTCTGAATACCTTCAAAGAGATCCCCGCCCCGTGACTACCTACATGTTGGGTCATTGCTGTGTAAAGCGAGGGGGCGTGTGTTGTGTGTCATTAGCTTCTCTCCTTCCTAGAATAAAGAAGAAAAAAAAATGCATCACTTTCTTTTATTTGGCATACACAGAACGCGCACACATCCAAACAGCCGCGGCTAAATAGATTCCTGGCAAACACAAGCTGTGTTGACAGGAGAGATGAGCCGCTGTTCCTGTCGCAGCTTGCCGAAGGCACAGAGCCGGGCCCACGTTCAAAAAGAGCCGCCACTGTTGAAGCCACAAAGCCAGCAGACTTGTTGCTACTGCCTCTGCCAACACACACGCACAGTCGTGTACTCTGTATCAAAGGCGGCTCGGCGGATTCTTGAGTATTTGAACAGGTGATTCCCATTTACATGCTGACTGTATTGGCTTCTTGCCTTTCAGGAAGTCACAGTCACTGTGTGTTGGTAGCACATTTATTTAGTTTACCATTGGAAGTACTGCTGTGAAGGGGACAGATCTGTTGGAGGTTTAATTGTGACAAATTGCAGGAGCACGATGTAGATATCTCCCCTGTCCAGATCGTTTCTTATGTTTGTGTCGCCGCCTCCTAATACTTAGTCGCTGTTCTGGTAAGACTGAGTTGAACAAGTGCTTTTCATCAGAGTTGCATCATAATATTGAGATGGCACTGCCGGCTTGTCTGACAGGTTGTCCTAATGACTGATAATGATTACTTCGTAAAGTAAGACGCGAGTTGTCACAGAACACCCCTCAGTTTGAGGTGTGATTTAAACCATTTCCTTTCAAATGTCATATTAACCCATGGCTGTATGATAGGGAGACAATAACGGCAGATACTTGATGTAAAGGGAGTTACCTTGCATTCTTTGGAGGGGTTGTGTCTCCCCGAATGCTGATTAATAACTAATTTGTCCCAATATACAGTGGAACATATGTCCTTCATAAAAAAAAAGTAATTGTTTGATTCTTCAAAATGGAGACGGATACATGTAACAATATTGTTCCAAGATTTTCCACTACAACTCGTGAAACCTCCAAGAGGAGTACTGTAAAGCACTCCTCACTCCAGCAGCGTCGCCCCTCACCCACTGCGTGATTCTCTTCCTACCCAGAGTCGTAATTACTGATGTCCTGCGAACCCCTCGCCCCCACTTCATCCATTAAAGGCCGAAAGCCATTTCCCTAATCAATGCTGGTAGGGGCCTGGCTTCTGGTTGGCTTCTGTGTTTTATGTCAGTGTTACAGAGGATAATCTCACTTTGATGTCGGGCTGGTAAATTGCAGTTGGCCGTCCACCATGTGAATGTTAGTTTTGTGTTTTATGCACATGGCGCTGGCCTGGCAGACAAAAACATTGCAGTATTTATGTTGACGACTACTAATTTAAAATCTTCTGTTTTTTCCTCCCCACTTCCTTTCCCTATGTGACTATGCATTTCCTTGCCAATACTTCAGAGGGGTACAGAGGGTTTTTGGAAGTCGGTGGCTCACTATGTGCCTCGGGAGGCGACGGAGATGAGAATCCTCAATCCCTACTTCATCCAGGAGGCTGCCTTCCAGTTCATAGGCCTGCCCTTCAACAACGGCCTCATGGGCAAAGGGGTAAGACGCATGCAGGCATCAAAGTCATGCAAACTCATGAAAAAGGCGCACACACACACAGACATGGGATTGTGTTTTTCAAGGCAACCAACCAGAGAAATCTATATGCTTCAGCGAACAAGTGTTTTACATTTATATTCTACACACAGCACAGAGATCGTGCTAAAATGATGATGATCATCAGCCGTATTACTCTGAAGCCAAAGTTGTATGATGACTAATTGCCCTGCAATCACACATTTGTCTTTTTATATAATTGGTGCAAAGAAACATACATGTTTCTGGATGCATTCATTTGATCAGATATGTTCAGTTGCACCAAATACCTCGAATTGGAATGTGCTTTTTGTCAAGATGTATCAGATCTGCTCTTGTAAGTACCATTTTCAAAATAAAAGAAGCAGAATGAAAGTAAGTTAACGACATATAAAGTAATACTCATGTTGAAAACCTGCTCCGACCCCTAGTCCAGCCTCAGTAATACAGTTCTCTATTGTTTTTAGTCAATGTTAGAAGTTGATGTAAGCGCTTTGCTCAATGACTGCGTTTGTCTGGACTCGAGACTACTCGATCAGGTCTTGACCAAACTACATTTGGTTGAAGTTAAAGTGAGCACACTTCTGCTGATGACCAGCAACAGGATTACGAGGCAGACCAATATAAAGCAATGGTGTTTGTGTTTAAGTATTGTTAAGTTGCGTGTTTTTCAGTCAAGAAAAATATTGTTAGAGAATTGGAGAAGACGTGAGCAGTGCATCACCATGGCTCTGCCCTCTGGGGCCACCAGAACACCCCTGCATGAACTCCACTCAGCAACATGTGTTCAACATGTGGTCTGTTTGTGTGTGCGCGTGTGCATTGGCCATTCGTGTGTGTGCACATTTGTGTCTGGGTGTTTTGTCGTGCTGTCTCATACAATACAGGCTGCATAGTTGTATGATTTGGCACATTCTTTCCCCAGAACACTTTCCTGTCCATCTTCTGACCGTCATAGTTTATGTTTGGTGTATGTGGAAATTAATGAGGAAGCCTATTTGTTATACTAGTGTTTATGTAGAGTGTGTTTGTCAATGTGTGTGTAAATGAATCTGTATTAGAACACGCAGTAGGGGGCTGGCCAGCTGCTGGCTCAGCTCCACCTACCCTGAGGGCTGCAAATCAGGGTAATGATTTAAATGGGGCCTCCCTCCTGCTCTTTCTTCTGCACCCACTTTTTTTTTTTTTTTTTTTTCAACCTCTCTCTTGTTCTCCAACATGCACAGACCCTGTACCCCCCAGATCTCTGGCTGCCCTCGGCTGTTAGGAAGCACAGTTCAACTCTGTAGATCACGGTGTCGTGGCAGGGGTCTGCAGGGTTTCGCGTAATAGTTAATCACCAAGTGCTCAAAGTCAGTTAGCCGCGGTGGAGCAGAACAAAGACGGGAGGTACAGAGGAGGGAGGGAAGCAAATACACCAGGGATCAGACCTGCATCTCTGAACTTACGTTAAAAAACAAGATTGTTTTCAAAATGGGCTGAAAATGATGATACTGTACATGCTTTGATCAACGTGTCTGTGTGTGTTTGTGTTTGTGATGTTCTGACAGCCTACATCTCTGTTTCTTTAACTACAGAACATTCCAACTTTGGGAACGGTTGCTATCACGATGGCACTGCATAACTGTGATGAGGTGGCCGTGGCTGGTTTCGGCTACGACATGAACACGCCCCATGCCCCGCTGCACTACTACGAGACGGTCAAGATGTCCGCCATTAAAGAGGTGAGTGTTTGAGCATCTGTCTGGTGTATTATGGTGAGAGTCCATCAAAGTAAGTTTTTTTTTTTCTTTATGAAATCTGGCGTGACATTCTCTCAAATGACTGTAATCTTGGATGAAGAGGGACCAGCACTCCTGTGGAGGAGTGGGAGGGAGTGGGGAGGTGAACTGTGGCTACATCCAAAATACATTCACTACAAAGCCGTCACGCTTTAGTCTGATGGTAAAATTAGTGTCAGAGTTGTGCATGAAATGAACTCATCTCAGCTTTTGTATTGCATCTAATGGAAATTGATGAGCAGTTTAAGATGTAGCTTAATGAACTTTGTGGCATCGCAAGTGTAGTTTCACGGGTTGGATCGGTCTCTCCTGCGCATCAGCTCCTGGTTCTGAAGAGTTTATTCAGAAGTAAGCATTTAATGGCGGCTCGTTGGTGCTGTTAAAATCGGAAGCTGGGTGGAAAAATGCATGTTGTAGTATTATTATATAGTGCATTTTATAGTCAGTTAAACTGTGCTTACTTGGCTTATATACTAGTTCAATAAAAGAGACCAGAAAAACAAATGATGTAACAAATAAAACTACAACGTTAACTAAATTGAAATACGTTTTTTATTTTTTTGTATTTAAGACAAATAAACGAAGGGTATTTATTTTAATCTTTATTTTAGTGCCGAAGTTTAGTCAAATAAATCCTGCCGTATTTATTTATGTCAGGTAATTTGTGTTTTTTAATGAAGCGCAATCTAATTTCTCAAACTGAAGTGGCACTGGTCTTTCGTCAGTCGCTGCATCAACATGCTAACTGTTAGCGCAGCGTTTGAACAATGATTTTCTAAATGCCCTCATGACTGATCTCCCTCATCTCCATCAGTCAAGTCTTCCTCTCAGTGTTTACGCTGAAGCCCAGTGGAATCAAAGATGTCCCCCATGTGCTGACGTGTGTGTAAACCATGACCTCAGTATGATGATAACCTTCGTCTAAACTCCCAGTGAACCGTTGGCATTTATTATTATCATCTCCATGAACATTGTCATCAGCCACACATGGCTAATTAATGGGAATGTTTGGAACATTTTAAACCACCGCCACTCTCTGGGGCCGTTTGATTATCTGGAACCACAAGAAATTATCTTTGTTTTATTTCACTGCTTTGGACAAAGAGCCTGTTTCCTATGTGGATGCGTTAAAGATCCATGGAAATTGTATAATTAAATGAGAAACATGAAACTGATGATAAAATGTCACATCCATCCCTTAGAGAGTGGGATGCTACTGAGGTCATCTGCTGTGCTGCATGAGACGCTTACTTTTCTGTTCTCTCAGAGATGATCAAACGGAGTGACAAATGTATTGCGTTAAAACTGCCATGATCAATATTTAAATATCAACAATGGATCAAAAATATTACTTTTACATGAAAGTGGCTGCTCCGAGTGACAAACGTACAAAGCTTTATTGCCCAACTCTGCAGTCCTTCTGAGCTTTTTGCCATTCTGAGTCACTCTCACACCTCACCTCGAGCTCAACTCCAGCCGCAGCTTTTCAACAATAAAAGCTCTGAATCTACTGCATTCGACCTGCTCAGCAGCAATCAGCCGAAAGACAGAAATGTCAATATTACACAGTTTGAATGCTAAATGGTGCCGGTTCTTATTCTGAAACCCGTCCTGTCCTTGACTCCATTTGTATTTGACCACTGAGCTGGCAGGCGATCAAACGCAAGCAGCCGCCCGCCGTCCCAGAGGCCTGGGGGCTAAATTCAGATGTCTCCCTGAAGGCATTTCTTCCTTTCAATAATACTTTTGAAGAACTTTAACATGTTTTTTTAACTGCAAAAAAATGGATTTAAGTTGGACAAAAAATATATTTAAAAAAAAAAAAGCTGGCCCAGAGTCACTTTACTCAATATTATAGTACAAGTGGATCAAATCAAGCATTCTGATTGGTTAGAAAAAGACGGACAGAAGCAGCGAGAGCTCTTCTTTACATCGGTACTGTTAAAGTGTGTTAGGCAAACCGTTGAACTGTGCATTGTCTGTACTGTATCGTCATGGACAGTTAAAGGGTTTACCTAACACCCTTGAATTGTACATTAATGACAATATCGAACTGCCTCTCGTACCTTATTGCTTAAATATACATGCACACCCACACGTATAGACAATCATAAACCTACCGGCTTCAATGACTGTAGCGAGACCTTTGGAATAAATTCTGTCGACGTATTCTCACAATGATCATGTTTTATTTCTCATGTCATCAAATGAGTTTTTTTCTTCCGATTCTCTCATAGTCATGGACACACAACATATCCAAGGAGAAGGAGTTCCTCCGCAAGCTGGTGAAGGGCAACATCATCACAGACCTGACCAACGGCATCTGAGTTTACGCCCAGTCTCCCTTTTGCCTTTCCCAAAGGACTACGAAACAGGAAACTGAGAACTGGGAACTGCGTTGAGAAAGAACCCTTAGAATCCGGACGGCCTGCACACTGTCTGGGTTTTTCCATATCAAAAGGAGATTATTTAAAAAAAAGAAACAAACGACAAACGGATACAGGAGGGTTTCTGTGGTGTGACGCACACGTGTGCCTTCTGAACCAAAGACTCCTGCTGATTGAAGCAGAGAGCGGAGAGGGTGAACCCCGGGGAGGACCGGATCCGCCCGCTTCCCGTCTCATCAAGGTGACGGTCGCCGGGGAAAAGCTCCACGGGCCCCTTCGCTTCAACGTTTACCACTTCAACCCCAGGAGTATCACGCGCAAATGACTAGTAAAGAGCAGAAGGGACATGTCGACATACAGATGCCAGGAGTTGGCTTATCTCAACTTGATGAAGGCACAGAAGAGAAAAAGGTATTAGCAGGAGTATTAGCAGTACCAAACGTACCTCGTACAGGGGAGAGGCCGCCTCCTCCTTTTGCTGCCTGAATGTATTCACTTTCTTCAGTGTAAATATCAAAGGTTTTTACTGTGCTTTTTAACAAGCTGCAGCAGCCCCTCATCCCCACCTCCCACCCACCATTTGTCCATTCATTCAGTCCTTTTTTTTTATTTTTACTGCCTGTCCAGGGTCCAAAATTAACACTTGCCAAGCCGGTTGACGGGAGATAAATCAGCGAAGGTCACCTGCCACACAGACTGGTGTCACTTTGAGACGCTAACAGTTAGTGATATACAGACTTTTTTTGCAGTTTTCTCTGTAAAGTCTTTGTCTGGAAGGGAATTCGATGAGGGGAAGTATATAAAGCAGGTTCTCTCTGGCTCTACACAGAGTAGCTGTGTGTCGGCTCCTGCAGGTGAGACTGACCATGTTATGCTTTCTAAAGATGCTCTAAAATGAAATGGCATTGAAAGCTCATATCAGGAAAATGTTAATTTATTATTTTGGTCAGTCTAAATTATTTTAGTCTTGGGACTATTTCTTTTTGTAGTTAACCCGCTCTGAGACCAAAAGTTAAATTGGGGCAATGCATTTTTTTCTCCCACCTCTTTGTAAACCTCCTCTCTCCTCGTCCATGTCGGTCTTCATCACTTCATCAGATGCTGTACGTCGATCCCTCCTCCCTCCTCCTGCTGCAGATGTTCTTGTTCTTCAGTAAATGGTGAACTCTCGGATTGTAGAATATAAATATATATATATATATATATATATATAAATATATATTTTTGTTTTGTTTTTAGGTTAATTTTAATTTATTTTATATCGTTAGTAAGTGCCAATGTTTTGGTCACAGGCAGGCCTGCTTTCTGTTGCAAAGTTGTTGTTTTCTCCATCACTGCCGAGTGTTTCCTCAGACGGCGTCGTCTTTTACTTCTGTGGCAGAAGCAGCCAAACAAAACCGATTCATCAATTAATTCAGTAATATACGTTATTAGGCAGCAACACTTCATTTCTGTGCCGTATGCAGTTAATGTTAATAGATTTTTTTTCTTTTTTTTTAATTGAGAAAGTCTACGTGGTGATAATTGCCACGCTCAATCTGAGAGGTATTCCTGAGCTCATCAGGCCTTTGCACTTTGCAGAGGAAGGTTCTGCCACACGCGGCTCAGTATTTCAACCCTGCAGGAACACAGGAAGGTTCAGTATTAAACAATCAAACCTTTTGCGTCTCTTCCCGCTCCCTAAAAAAACAAACAAAAAAAACAATGTGCAAATGTCAAAAATGTCACATCTGTTTTTCTGTCATTTTATGAAATGAATGCGATAATCATCTTAATATAGCGATGGGGCATTTAATTACTGCTTTACCAAAGCAGGGTTTTGTTTTACAGTTTGTGTCAGATGACAAATCAACGAGGTTTTCACCCATTTACTGTTTCTGCTTCTTCGTTGGAAGTGCATATTTAGTGTTTATTGAACACACAGATTCACTTCCAGTACTCTTGCTGCTGCATCTGTTTCATCGCTCCACACGTTTCTGTTCAAATTATTCTTCTCAAACACCGATGGGATCGTGCAGCAGCGTGTCCTAGTCCCTTAAGAACGGCTTTTTTCTTTATTTTTTTTGGAAACTAGGCCCCGTTTGGGACTTCGGTTGAGAACAAAGGTACAAGGACCAGCTGACATTGCACTATCGTGAGGCGCTCTCAGTGCCTTACACCTCATTACCTGAAAACTGTTTAAGGTGCGAAAGTAACCGCGGCTGATCCCCGTATGCGAGGTCAGCGCCGGGTCAGGACGGATCACCTCATTTCTTGGACTGACGTGCAAGCAGTCCATTTCATATCTATGCTGTACATATATTATATACAGTCTTAGGAAGGCTTGAAGCCCCATACTGGTTGTTTTGTGTGTTTTAGCAAATAAACTACAAGCTTATTTTAAATGTTGCTGCTAACTGCAGTTACAATGCAAAAAAAAAAAAAATGGCTGCAGCACCGCTCATCCACACCATGTGTTTGGCAGCGGATATGAAATGGCGGCTCCGCCGATGCGACACCTGAAGTTGAGTTTACTCGTCAGGAGTCGTTCTGTGAAAACAGTGGTTTCTTCTCGTCTGTTGCTCTGGAGTTTTATAGGTCTGAGAAATCGCAGGATCCAGTGTTATTGGAGCTTAACACCAGCCGAGGGACAAAAAGTCAGCATATCTTCCTCCGCTGCTCTGATTTTGATTTCATTTCTTTTTTTTTAAATCCGTCTCTTGTGAGACTTTATGGAAGTGCAACGCCAAATCACTGGACCGCCTCTTTAATTCTGAAATGTTGGAACATCCTTGAATGCAAAGAGAGTTTGAAACTGGTCCCTGCTGACTGCCGCGGGACCGTATCACTAAAATGAATATTAAAAATAAAGGAGGCTGCTGAGGTAGAATATCGATAGCAAAGAAAGTAGATTTATAGCGTCCTGAAGTTATTTGAAACCAGCAGGAAATCGATCTAAAATCTTGTGTTATGGAAACTGCTCATTAAGTTGGTAAAATGTGTGTAGTCGGCGGCTAAAACACGCCAAAGCACCAGTATGGCCTCTACAGCGGTGACTGAGCAGACCCTCAGCTGGAGTTTCTTTTCTTTCTTCTTCTAGGTTTTGAATTTGTACGCACGCTGGTGGAGTTCAAAGGGATTGGACCCAAATCGCCTCTTCTTCATAACCTGTTCATGTTAAAGCAGAATGTATTCGCTTTTGTCATTCATCATATTTATTAACATTTTTTTTTACATTCCACCATCATCAAAAGGAAGTCGCAGTGATCAAACGTGTTATAGTTTTCTTTCTTTTTTTCTATACAGTTAAACATTTCTGTTACTCAATAAATACGTTTGTAACGGATATTTGCCTGCGCATGTTTCCATCCTTTGACAGATTGGGGCTTTTTTTTTTGTATTTTCCTTTTTTTTGTATATACATATTTCTGTACACTGTGAATTTTCAGTATCGATAGTAAATATTTTTGATGTATTTGGTTTCTGTTTTATCTCAACAGACGTGCAAGTACTTCATCTTTGCTTTTGTCAAAATGTGGCCGGTGGCCTGAACATCTTGGCAGATGTCTTTTCAAAGCTCAGTGTGGCCTTAGGAACATGCTGAGAGCCTCGTGTTAAGCAGCGCACATCAGGTACGAGACTGTCTGCGTGTCACTTACAGACCACACAACAAAGATGAAAGGGGGATGAAGCGGAGGAGTGTGAAGAAGGGGATTTCCTCTCCTGCTCTGTTCTCTGTATCTCCGACCTGCAGAGCCAGAGGAAATCATTTTTCAATCCTCCATCCACCGGACTTCCTCCCTTAATGCACTCTCCTTTTTTTCTCCCGTGTGTTTATATCTCCCTCTGTGTCCTTCTCCGACTCACTTTTCTCCCCTCGCCCACTCCACTAACCTCATTCTTTCCACTTTTGCTGCGTGTTCCTATCTCTGCGTCGCGTATACTTCTTTCTCTTCACCTGCGCAACTCCCGAATACCGAACTGGTCTCATTGCTGTCGCCACACGGGACCCATCCCAGACCTGTTGCGCACACAATAAACACACAACCAGGCTACTCGGCTGCAGACGTGAAGCTCTCGCTCGCTTTCCGCGCACCACGACGTCCGGCTGTGGCCGCTGCAAGTCGGTGGAAGGGGGATGAGACGCCGGCGGCCCTTTTTAAAACGCCGCTGGACTGTCCCACCCGGCTGTTAATGGGGTGCCAGAAAACTTTTCAGGCCCCCCACAAGTCACGCCTCGCCGATCACCAAAAACCACCTTGCTCTCCCGGCTACTCTCGACTCCACAGATTTCCTGAGCGGGATGGAAAAGCTCACTCCCTCGCAGCAGCAGGAGGATATTTGCCACCTGGGATGTCCCAGAGGCAGCTGGGCCGGCCGGCCGGTTGGAGGCGGTCATGTCTGTTCATCCGGCAGACGAGGGGTATGAGCACGCCTGCACCTCTTCAGCCCACGGGCCTTTTATTCTCCCAGACAGGTTTCCCGCCCCACCTCCTCTCGGTAGGATTGGAACGGAGGGGCCGCGACCTCTGGGGCCTGAAATTCAAACTCCTCGTTAAAAAAAAAAAAGAAAAGAAAAGCGAGTTGGAATGGGGAGAGAAAACAGCCATTCAGGCACCTATTTGTTCCCCTCTGTTTACTTAATGTCGGGTCAGCTGAGATGAGGGAAAACAACATTCCCTTCTTTACACTGTGGCCCACATTCTGTCGGTTTACCTTTTGTGTGTGCGTGTGACACACCTACAGGCCGCCGTGCACCTGTATCGCTCAAGTGTTTGGTTGTTGTCCCATCAGCCTCTAAACATAGTGTTCACTGAGGATATAGATGCAGTTTCAGAATGACACATCTCAAAGATTACAGTAAATTGTTAGAAGATAATACCTCGTTTTCGGGGTTTGTGACTGTCCTGCTGGACACACACACACTCACTCACACACTCACTCACTCACTCACTCACTCACTCACGAGAAGCAAGTGTGGACCTTCTGTAAGTTGGAAAACACTCAGTCAACTATTTGGCCTTCATGATGAAGTACGAGGACATACAAATACTTTTTTTAATTTTTTTTACAGCTTTGGCGTAACACTTTGCTTTGAAGACGGCAATAAAATTGAATGTAGCCAGCTGACAAGTTCCATGTTCGCAATTACTATCTACATAAGTATATTACGTTCATCATATATCCATCTGTCCATTATCATTTCCATTGATTGCACCAAAGTTATTCATCTTCTGAGTCGAGATGTGTCAGAAAAAGCATCTTCAAATTGATCTAAAACTAATGGAGCAAAACTTGTACTTATTGTTTTGTAGCTTTCAGGCGTCACATGATCTTCATCACTGGATTCAGTTTGTAGATCTTGAACTTTTCGAGATCAAGAGCTTTTTGATAATCCAGCGTGAACTTCTTCAGCAGATGTTTGCTACTAAATGGTAAAACTACTTCGTCAATCGCTGATTTCAAAGACATTTTGATTTTAATTTTGACGTCTGGGCAAACGATCTTCTGATGAAGATCATGAGGTAAGACTGAAAGCTCCAGAACGGCTCTTAAACTTCCCGCTTTGGTGCGATTTATTGTCTACCAAAATTACTCAATTTGAATGTATGTAAAACCGCAAAAGTAGAAAAGTTTGAAGTTACTGAAGCGTCACGATGAGGCAACAACTTTGAGTCAGACGTTCGTGTCCCCGTCTGGATGAATTGTACCAACTTTTGTGTCTCCTGCCACCATCAGGTAAATATTTTAATGTGTCCAATATTGTTGTTTATGACTAAAATACCCAATGACATTCTCATCATCCTCAGCTAGTTAGCACTTAGCTTTGTCTCAGATTAGCCTCACAGAGTCACTACGGCTGGAAACTCTTCATTGTGTTGCTTAATTTGTACTGAAACGTTTAACATTTTGGATCGACACAGTTTTTTCACTGAAACTCTTTCCTAACAGGCCAAGACTTTGTTTTATTGAGATTTTTGTTGCAGATTCTGATTCTTTAGGTCCTAATCTTTCCAAAAAAGGTGTCTTATTGACGCTCCAGGAGGCATTTTTGGGGAATCTGGCTCATATCATGCTGGATGTTCATAGTTATGATCAAATTATCTTTTAAAAGTGATTTTTTTTGCAAATATACATTTTTTCCCCAAGGCCTTGCTGAACAAATACATACAATAAACACAAGTATTGGAATTAATTTGGGGTTCCTACGACAACTCAAACACAGGGAAAAGAAGGTCTGGAGCCAAAATGGCTCCATGTTTTAACAGGTTAAATGATCATCAGAAATGTTGATTCTGTTTTGAGTCCATCGCTGTATACTTCCTTGAGATGAGCCTGAAGCCATGAGACACTGAAGTCTCACCCTGTGTGCTCCTCCTCCATCCCTCCACAGAATAACGCCTCTAATCAGCCACATGCCGACACTTTGCTTTATGATTTGTTTGTATGAAGAGTTTTACAACAAATCTGGAGGACGCCTGCAGGAGCGCAGCCTGGAGACTCTTTGATGATGAAATGTAAATTGCTGCAGATTAATCTGCGCTTCATTCCATTGTTTGAGTTAATGTGGAAACGTGTCGTTATGGAGTTCACTGTTTTGCAGCTATACAGGATGACTTTGTCCCACAAGATTTTGGCTTTGTTTTACACGTTCAGCCCGAGGGGATCGGACAGCGAGCCGGATGAGGGGAGTTCCCGCTCGAAAAAAAAGTGAAAACAAACTGTTAAAACTGGAACAGGCCCAAGAAAAGAAAAGCACCTTTTAGATTGAGAGAGAAAAGAAGAGATGGAGAGGAAAGCGGGCTGTGACCTATTGCCTCCAGAAGAAACCGGAGAACCCTCAGGGAGGGAGGAGAGGAGGAGGAGGAGGAGGAAGAGGGGGTTAAAATACCCTTTAACCGTCCATCACATCTGGAGCAGTCGCTCTCCTTGCTGACTCTCCCTTCTCCCATTAGCATCGTCACCCAAAACCACCCACCCAGTCCCCCGTCCGGCCCTGAGCTTGGACGGACTCAGCGGGTCCAAAGCCCCAAACCAGCACTTTGTATCAATGGAAACAGATGTGTGTCCGTCCTGCAGAGAGAAGCCCAGACACAAACCATGCAAATAGAAACGTTTTATATCTTCTTGTTGGAAAAAAAATGTGTCCGTAAATTCAGTTCTATATTCTAACCAGGAAATCAAATATTACTGAACAGCCTTCATGTTTCTGCTGTTTGGCAGAGATCAAATCTTTGTGTCTGTGTGTGTGTGTGTGCTGAAGATATGTGTGTGTTGTGCTTGCATGGGGTTTAACTGCGGGTGTACAAACAGTGTCACGCTGCAAATCCCTCTCACAATGCCAAACAAGTTCGTCGCCATTGCGCACAATGACGGATGATGTAGACACACACTTGTTCAGTGTGCCGCGTGGTGCCGTCCCCTCTGAAACTCTGCCACTCGCCCGCCGACGTCGAGTTTACACAGTGAGTCATTTTATTGAAGGACATTTTCCTCTCCGGAGGTTATTATCTGATCTTAGAGGACAGATTTTTTTTGGCAGCCGAGTCCGTTTGATGTGTGTGTGTATGTGTGTGTGAGGAGTCAATGTTCTGATACGAGGGGGCAAAAAGGCTTTTTAAAAACCTTCTTTCACTCATCTTGGATCTCGACAAGTCGCACATATTACATGTTTAATAGCAGGTCTCTCCTTTCCTTCTGTTATTGAGCTCATCCTTTTTATCTGACGGTACATTCCTGCATGTCGTGCGCCTCAGCTGTGTGCATTGTTGCCTTGTTGGTCTCCACTATTAATAGCGCCGAGGCAGAGACCTGGGATCCTCCCTGCATTTGTCTCGGAGAGTGGGCCCAAAGAGGAAAGCCGAGGAGCTGTTTACCCAGCCTTTGTGCTCGCTCTCTGCCTCAGTGTTTGCCCTGCAGGGAGTGCCTCGGCCGGAGGGCCTTTCCGTGCGCCGAGGGGTGGGAGGAGGAGAGCGGCGGCGGCAGGACAACATGAGACAAACCCGCAAAGTTTGAGGGTTGGAGAGCGGCCGGGAGCTCGGCCAGCGAAAGGTGCCTGGGTGCTGCTGCAGGAGGGGAGACCTTCACTTGCTCACGACTCACTTTGCCCATCCGTCAAGGGCGACCGCAGGTGACACATCCTGATAAAGAGGTCAGGGCAGGACTGTGTGCGCGCGTGTGTGTGCCAACAAGTGAGCGTAATCAATCATACATGGGCCTACGGGCCCAAGAGGTCATGCCCCCTCCTCTGGACCCGGAGCCTCTCTTTGAAGTGGCTGTTCATATTTCTTGTCCGGAAGTCAATCAATACAGACACAAACACACAACAACTACAAAGACGCACTAAAAGATGACAAAGCGATACAAATGGGCCTCACAGAGACACGGCGGAGTCTTTTGTTGTCGCTTTGTATCTCTTTCAGCCTGTACACCCACAGGGGCCTGCTGTCTCATAATCCATCCACACACACGTATGGATGTGTGTGTGTGTGCGCACCTATAAGTGGAATACAGCGAAACACTCGAGATTTATGAGTCAGGGAGTGCAAACACTGAAGGGCAGATGTCACTCGACGGTTTCTTCCACTGGAACCCTTCTGTTTTTTTTTTCAGAAAAAGCTCCATGACCGTCCTGTGTGACAGTCACTCCCCTCCCTCTTTCTCTCTCTCTCCCTCTCTCTCTCTCCCTCCCTCCTCCCGGCGCAGGAACAAAAAGACATCTGAGCTATGTGGATGGGGAAGAGAAGAAATCCCAGCACTTTGTACAGCGGCCACCGCGCTCCGGTTTCACAAAGTCTCTGACAGGCGGAGAGGCGCGCAGTGTTTACGCATCGGCTCCAGTCCCGCGAGGCATTGAGAGCAACCAGAGTCTCAGTGTGGAGAAGACACCGGAGCGGCTCAGTCTGATCACCGGATACCTGCAGATCACAGGAAGATTAAGTAAGTTTACGAGAGGGAGAAAAAGGACAAAACAGGAGCTTGTTGGAGACGCGGACTGTTGCTGCGTAAAAGGCGTGACTCGTGGACTTCTATGTTGAAGAAACATAATTTGACAGAAAGAAAGGCGGGTTTTTTCTTCTTTTTTCCATTTTGAACTTTACTTGAAATGTTTAAGAGCAACTGGCGCGTAAAAGAAGAAGGAAACAAGACGTTTGTCCTTAATTTGGAGCCCGCGCAGAGTCTCTATCTCTCTCTCGCTCTCTCTCTCTCGCTCTCTCTCTCTCTCTGACGTTTTGTCACCGTCGCCCTTGACTTCACTCTAAAGTGACGCAGAACATGTTGTGAGACATTTCCCGCGGTGATGTTTGCTCATTAAGCATACGAGCTGTTTGGAGGCAAGACCGAACAGGTTGCAGGAGGTAGGAAGAGTCATGCCTGAAAAACTGGCTTCATTTCATTAAACGATGGTTGGACGTGAGTCAGCCGGGGAGACGGCACGAGGAGCAAATTAAGGACACATTTGTACACTTCTGCCTTCTCCGGGTTGCATGTTTCTGATCCCGCAAACTAACTTCTACCTAACTATCTTTTATTCAGGATTAAGCTCCTCACGCTGCAGGCAGTTGTGAAGTGTGTTCCTTTGACCTGGATTGTCTTCCGTCTGCTAGACATCCATCATAACAGTCATTTTGTTCTCGTATTCTTTCTTAAAATGCACATATATTAAACTTAAATGCGTTTGCGACAACGTCCTTCATCTCCTGTAGAATTGCTCCTCGTATTGCAGTATTTTCTTGAAACATAAGAAGTGAAAGATGAAGAAAATAAGCTGTTTTATACATGTCATACAGGAGCATCTGTTTTTTGTGTGTGGGACATTTGTTATAAATATTCCACTTTCGCTTTAAATCAAAGTGTAAGACCCCTCGGGAGATGGATGCCATGCCTCTAGCTCGCAGGCCAACAGTCTGTGTTCACCTCTCTGTTCTTGTCCAGGCTGCTGAGACTCTGCGTGAGACCGTGACAGGAGACCGCGGCCAGAAGGGGAAAAAAAGGGATTTTGGCCGCATACAAAACGAGGAGGAGGCGCCTCTCGCGTTGAAGCAGAACCGCTTTAGATGGATTCTACATGTTTGCTTCAGCCTCAGCGGAGACAGCCTGCTCTGAACACTCACGAGCCGTGACAATAAGGTGTGAAACATGGCACATCGCAGCGTATGGATAGCCAGCAGCATGAGCTGGGCCCCGTGTGGAAGAAGCGGCTCTCCTGATCCCTCCGGCGCGCACTTGGAGCGCAACGCGCGCGGGGCAGCTGGTAAGGCGTCATTCCGATTGTGTTGAGCTTGTCTGTGGGGATGTGAGACAATGCGCTTTCGAAGAATATGGTTGGATAACTTCATGCGTGGCTGCCAGAGCAGACCTGCAGATCTTGTCTGTGTTTGCTGTGACAACACTGACACATGGCTGTTTGATCTCTGATTTCTTTTCACATCGGCAGCTTTTTTTTGTGTGTGTTGTTGCTCCAAAGCAGCGCTCTGCTCACACCTGCCAGCTGTTTCAGGCTCCTCTGTCTCTGAAGCTGGACTTCAGTGTTGGACTTCATGTAGTGTTGGTGAAATGCATGCTGGGAGGAGGACGGTGGAGGTGTTTTGTTCTGTGTTTTATGAAGACAAGTTTTTGTGATACAGAGTCAGAAGTGTTTACGAGGTTCCGGGAGGTGAACTCTGTGTGTGTGTGTGTGTGTGTGTGTGTGTGTGTGTGTGTGTGTGTGTGTGTGTGTGTGTGTCTCTTTCTTATGGATAAAGAGGTCAGGAAGTCTTCCCTCCTCTGTGGCAGGCTGAACATCTAAATATGAATGTGCTGGATCTCTCACACACACACACACACACACACACACACACACACACACACACACACACACACACACACACACACACACACACACACACACACACACACACACACACACACACACACACACACACTGCACCCCTCCTCTGAGGGGATCAGAGGCAGATCAAGTCTTTTAAGCTTCAGGTGTTTTGACGTGCTGGAAGTCGAACACATTTCTTTTCGGGTTGAAACTTTTCATTGCTTCAAGTTTTGTGAACATGATCCGGCTCTGAACTCTTGGCCTTTTTTTTTTTTTTAGAATTTTAAATCTTTGACTCACAGCTACAGCAGTTGTCTGTCCCGAAATGAGCAATTGGTCCTCATGCAAATGAAGCTGCGTGATGCATCGCTGCACTTTTCATGCTTTCTCTGTGACTCAATGGCCCGCTGACTCGTTGAGTCACGTACATACAATGTCACTCATGCACGCAGAGGAGAGGACTTCCTCTCAAAACTGACTCTCTCTGTGTGTGTGTGTGTGTGTGTGAGAGAGCTCTGGCATCACCTGAGACATGTCACACATCCCCAGCAGGCATCCCCCGTCTCAATGCCTGTAAAATGTTCGAAAACATCCTGCGAAACAACCGTGTTTTTACTCGCCGCCGTTCTTAAAAATCGTCGGTTCGTTCCGCGGGCTGAACACGAGAGCGTCGCCTCTGCTTCAGGCATCTCGCACTCCCCCGTCACGCCGCCACAGCTTTCACTTCCTCCAGTCAGAGGTCACGGGGTCGAGGGGGTCAGGTATACGGCGCGGCCGGCGTGCTCTGCTCGCCGGCAGCCTGCTGATGTGTGGTCTGGTTTGTTTTAACTGGCGTGTGGTTTTATGAGAGCCAGCGTGCCGTTCGCCCGCGTTCTGGGGGTTTTGAACTCTTTCTCGCTCTCGTGGTTGATCACGCGGGATTAAAACGACACAATGGTTTGGATTAATAATCGCTCATTCATACAGAAGCGTCCTCTTGAAGACGTTCAGAGCCGTCGTGGTTCAAAAGAGGTTGTTTGTCTTTCCTGTCCACACAAAGCTTTCCAATATTACTTTCATGTGTTTTCTTAAAGACTCTGAGCCATATTTCAAATAAAACCCAGAAGATTGCATCTTTCTCATCAAATTTGCCAAGAAAAACCCAACATGTACCTCACCCTGTAACCGAGGGGGGGGAATGAAAGTAACAACAAATTCAGTTGCTTCTAGAGCTCATTAAATAGTCCAAAAACATTAAGAACTTAAGAATTATGCATCTTTTTGCTGACTTTGTTTTCATTCAACAAACCTTTTTAATTTCTTGGTTTTAGAGAGATCATTTTGCCGTTTTTCCACTCAGTCAATTCATGTTGTGGTTCTGTTTTTACATCACACTTTACATTAACCAAGCTTCCCAATCCTGAAGCTTCACAACACTGTATAATAGTGGTGGAGGAAAGGTCCACCTGTGCAAAAGATGCAACAAAGATGCAACAAAGATGCAACAAAGATGCAACAAAGATGCAACAAAGGCAACAGAAGTGTCTCCAGAAGGAGAAGTAGGAGTGACTTTACTGGAAATGGTGAAATGAACAAAGCACATCATCAAACACACTGACAAGCACTTTGCTTCTTAAATATTCACCAGTTAACCTTTAGGAAACCATGCTCGAAATTCCTCCCACGACAATTTTAAGTCCCAGTATGCCCCATTCAGACAATCTTTTGGCATAAAATACAAAATATTTTTCCATTTTTCAACCGAACGACACAGTTTTTTGACTGAAACTCCTTCCTAACAGGCCAAGACTTTGTTTCATTGTGATTTTTGTTGCAGATTCCGATTCTTTGTGTCCTAATCTTTCTAAAAAGGTGTCTTATTGACGCTCCAGGAGGCATTTTTGGGGAATCCAGCTCACATCATGCTGGATGTTCATAGTTATTTTTTTTTTTTCAGATATACATTTTTTTCTCCAAGACTTTGCTGAACAAATACATACAATAAACACAAGTATTGGAATCAATTTGGGGTTTCCTACGACTCAAACACAGGGAAAAGAGGTCAAACAGACTCATTTGGTTCCACCGGTCTCAGCCTGTTAAAAGGGGACTCGATCCCTTCACAGCGGTTCAGGACGGCCGTTAAAAGACGGCCGCGTGCGCCGCGCAGGAGGCCTCGTCCTCGTCCTCGCTGTGTAACGCTACTCTGCTTGTTTTGTCCGAGCACTAATGGAGAGAGTGCAGTGAGAGAGATTGATTATGCAACCTGGAGTGCCACAGGGCAACTCCAATCTGGAAGTGCTTAGAGTATCCAACGAACCACAGTGATTCCTTCAGGGCAAATTGAAGGAGGCATGATCTGACAAAAAGGAATTTCAATTTGTTAGATGTATTCCTTCAGACAAATGTCTCCCATGCTACTTATTATGTGTTCTAGGTCCTTGCTTTTTTTTTAGTTGTAGCGGTGGACAATCTTGTGTAAGTACACAGAGGGAATTATTTCTGTCTCTGATCTTGAATTGTTTTGTTGTTGTTAAGCATTTTGGCTTCTTCAAGTTCAAACAGCTTAAATTATTTGGACCAAAGCAGCAGTTTAAATACTCTCGGAGCCGCTGATGAAACGTAAAGGCCAACTCCTGTCCTTATCCCGAAATCTCCCTCCTTCAAACCACTTTTTTCTTCTCCAAAACGCAGAAGAATGTTAACTAGGCCCGCGCTGTGTTTGTGTCTGCGCGAGCGGTTTTTCCTTTTTTATTACAATAAGCTGTATTCTTCTGGAATTAGCGGGTCAGATTCATTAATCATAGCGGCTGAGGGCTGCTTTGAACTATCAGGCCAGGTCATTAAACCCGGCCTGTCTGGGGCGCGAGCGGGCGACACGGAAACACTTTGGAGAGCACTGCTTCACCCGCAAGACACACTAATAATGACCTGTGTGTGCGTGTGTGTGTGTGTGTGTGTGTCACAGATGGCCACGTTTCTGAGTGCTACTTTCGGCTCAGTGTGGGCTTAATTTGGAGAAATAACAACATGAGATGGGAGCAGGGAGAGGTCGTGCGGGTGGGAGAGGGGGGTTCAGTGGGTGACTGCGTGTCTGTGGTTTCGCATGAAAGTCGACGGGTTTTGTGTGTGTGTGCGCCGAGCGACAACTTTGTGAGTATTTTTTCGTGCGTTTGAAAGAAATCGGGCCCTAAAGAGGCCGAGAGGTAGTAACCCAGAGTTTTTCTCAGTCCGTCCCGCTTCATCCCCTCTCCGTTCTTTCCCGCTGTCGTCTCTGCGGCCTTTTTCAAGCGCCGCCGCTTTCGCAAACGCCAGAAAGTGAAATCCTACCCTCCGATCGCCGCTCCAACGGCGGCTAAATTGTGTTCCCATTTAAGGTGAGGCTCACCCAAGCGCTCTCTGTGTTGCTTCCTTTTAAAACCAACTTAATCAAGCAGGAATTTGGGTTGCCGGGGTCAGGGACACTGGGGGGGGGGGGACTGCCTTAGCGAGAAACAAAGTGAGGAAGAGCGAGGCGGTGAGGACACAGATGGGTCGCGTCAGGAAGCTGTCTTCATCTCAGCTACTGGTGGTGCTGCCCCCCCCACACCCTATTCCACTGGTCACAAGACTCGTCTAGCTCTGTTGCATTGTGGGTTTCTCTGTGGCTAATTAGTGCTAGCTGCACGCTAGCCAAACCTTCCACTGATCCTGTGTGCTGGATTTTGGAGAGGTCTACAGCTGATGTGGAAAATCTACAGCAGCTTCATTACACTAAACATCTTTTACTCCTTGCTCTCAGTTTCAGTTCAGTGTTATTGTGCATGTAGGCATGCATAGGTTTGTTTTTAAAGGTGCTATACAAATGCAGTTAGCATTATTCGTATTACATGCAGATGCAGAGCATTTTCCGTCATGTTTGAGTCAAAATGAAACCGTTAAATCTCGTGTTCATTCTTCTTTTAGCTCTGTTTTTTGTCTCCACCGACTCCTGCAGGAAGTATCTGGCGCTTCAGCGGCTAATTGCTCCCCCATGTTCACCAGCTCGCCGCTGGCTTTGTCTGCCGTTTGGTGTTGAGCAGGTAGAAGAGTCACAGCTGCAGGCTGCTGAATGAGGCAGATGAGAGCGCTGAGAGAACCAAAGCAGTCAAGTTGCGGCGTCTGAAACCAAAACTGTCGTATAAAAGACGTTTAAACGCTCGGCATGGAGCTGAGAGGGGAACAGAGTCGGGTCCTAAACTCTCTGAGGTTACACTTTATGCTTAGTGCTTTGATTTGAATGACTTTGGTGAGCAGTAAGAACTAACTTGTTCATTTAAGTACAAATAAACGCTTTAACTGCAGCTGTTCATGCCGTATAATACACTTCTTATTCATGTCTTCTCCTCACAAACCAGTAGACGAGGCGGAAACGCCGCACAGTCGTCTTTATATGCAGAGATGACGCCAAAGACGCTAATCGCATAAGTATGCTGTAAATTATGAGGTGACATGAAGTCATGCTCTGCTGGAAGAATGATTGTAGTTTAGTTTCTTTTTTGTCTCATTGAAACGTAATTGACAGGTTGATGTAAACGGTTATGGGATGAAAAGAGGGAAGCAGGAGCAGCTTTGGCACGTTTACCAAAGCAGTAATTGTGTGTGTGTGTGTGTGTGTGTGTGTGTGTGTGTGTGTGTGTGTGTGTGTGTGTGTGTGTGTGTGTGTGTGTGTGTGTGTGTGTGTGTGTGTGTGTGTGTGTGTGTGTGTGTGTGTGTGTGTGTGAACGTCTACACACAAAGGAAGAGTTCAACCCGTTAAAAAACTGTGGAACCAATTTTGTCTCTAAACCTCGTTTTTTCCATGTGTTTGAGTCGTCGTAAGAACCTCAAATTGATTCCAATATTTGTGTTTATTGTATTATTTGTTCAGCTAAGTTTAGGAAAAAACTGTATACCTGCAAAAAAAAATCATTTTTAAAAGATAATTTGATCGTAACTATGAACATTCAGCATGATATGAGCCAGATTCTTGCAAAATGCCTCCTGGAGCGGTCGGTCCAGGAGGCATTTTGCACCTTTTTGGAAAGATTAGGACCTAAAGAATCTGAATCTGCAACAGAAATCACAATAAAACAAAACCTTGGCCTGTTAGGAAGGAGTTTCAGTCAAAAAACTATGTCGTTAAATTCAAAAATGGAAAAATTACATATTTTGTGCCAGAAGATTGTCTGAACGGGGCTTAAAATCTCGCACGGTTTCCAAAAGGTTCAGTTGCATTTTGGAAAGCAGCTGGCGGGAACCATCAGGTCAGTGTCTGGGTCATCAAGATAAAATCATTTCAGAACTCACAACTTTGTTTAGATGCCAAACACACAACTAGTCCTGTTTTTATATCGCTGAAGTTCCTCTTTTGTGAACTCTGATACAGCAGAGGAGCTGAGAACCTGCAGAGGCCGAGATGACAGGACTCTCTCTCTCTCTCTCTCTCTCTCTCTCTCTCTCCTTCTCCCTCTCTCTCTTCCTCCCTCTCTCCCTCAGTAATATTGCCATCAGGGTTGCAGCTCGAGGGTTAAAGTGGACACAGACGACAGTTTAATGCTCCGTGGAAACTCGTATTTTCTGACTCGCTGTGACTCGCTGACGCTGCGATGACCTGCCGTAACTCTCCAAAGCACCTTTTGGCAACTTGAACTTTCACGCGTGAGCGCGTTAATGCAGAACTGCGACTCTTCAAACGCGATGGTCCTCCACTAAAAGCGCTTCCTCCGTCCCAGTAAAACAAAACCATTAGACGGGTTTTCTCCCGCGCTCCTCTCGTTAGCATGCAGAGGAAGCTGCAGGGTCAGTAAGTAAATCACTGACCACTCAGGTTTATCATTTGGCAACCAATAAGTGTGTCTCTAATGGCGGCTTTTAATGAGCGCCAGGTTGGACTGTTTAACCCGACAGGAAAAGCTTGAAGGATCTATTGTTCCCCATAATCTGTGGATGGTTATCCCTGCACGAGCTGATAATCAGCAGAATAATCACCATAATATTAAATCTGCACTCATTTGACTTCCTTGGCTGCCTCGCTGTGAGCAGTGACATGGCGACGTGTTATGAAGTCCATATGGAGAACATGTTGGTCATGAAGTCTACTGGATGAATGTCTCGGTCTTCATCCTCTCATCAGGGACATATCGAGGTCTTTAGTTGCTGAATGCTGCATTATGTTCACCGGCTACTTTCTACCTAACTAAATGCTGATGAGAAGAAACCAGAGCAGGAGAGCGACTTCAAACCCAAAACAAGCTGCTGAAAGACATTAAAACGCTTCGTTTCGCTGCTATTTCTCGCCGTCACATTACTTGTGGTCATTTGATCCACGGTTTGAATATTTCTATTTATTAAATCTGGTTATGTGAATGATTCATGATCAGACTTGTAAAAAAAAACTGAATTGTAGTAATACAGTCCAATATTTCATAATACATTTGTACATTTTAGAAACTGTAAGCGGAACATTTCACATATTATCGGATAAATTAATTGATCATACAAGTAATTTGCCCTCTGTTTCAACAATAAAAATAAGAGTCTACAGCCGTGCTAGCATCTCCGTGAGGCTACATGTGGGATGCTAACGCCCTCGCAGCGACGATGCTGAGGTTTCATTTTGCAGGTGTGCGACTGTAAACTACGGGCCGGATTGAAACGTTGACCTGGCGGTCACGAAGGTCAGTGTAGGATTTATCCTCTGGGGACTTTAAACATCTGTGCAAAATATCAAGAGCAATATAGTCGCTGGGATATTTCCGTCTGGACCAAAGCAGCGGGTCGGCCGACAGACCATCATTAATACATGCAGTCAAACCAGCTCAGCCCTGTTACTCTAATAATAATACTAATAATCTCCTGACAGATTATTCCGCTCTGAGTTTCTCTCCCCGCATGTTTTCTGTCTCATGCCGGCCTGAAATACTTTCAGACACCTCCAGGCTCCGATGTTGTCAGTCGGTTAATAAAAACCTCTCTCTCTTCGCCATCCTCCTCCAGGCGGTGTCGTGTCCACACCTCTGATTAGCCCGCTCCTCGTGTGTGAGAGTGTGAGTGTGAGCGTGTGCGTGTGTGTGTTTGTGCTAAATCAGTGTGAGAAAGTGATAAAGATGATGTGTGTACCTTGTGTGTGTTTTTGTGAGAAAGGATTACGAGGAAAAAGGAAGCAGAAACAGCACATGTGTGCACATGTGTGGGTGTTTGGGCGGGGGCCTCCCCACCTATCTGAACCGAGGCATGGGACCTGCTATCTGTTTCTCATTTTCTCGCCGGCGCTCTGTGGTTTTAAAGCAGTGACAGGCCTCGGAGTGGAAACTGGCACTAACGAGCAATTACATCCTGCCCGCCTGCCAGGGATTATGGGATTACAGGCTGACCGGGCTTCAGTCTGCGCTCTCCTCCTGCACTTTCATTTTGTCATTCCCTCGCTTCCCTTTGTTCACCTTATCTCTGCCTTCAGACTTCTCCCATTCAAGGGTTCAATTATCTTTTTCTCATTTTTCTTTTCCCTGGACAATAACTCATTTTTACTCTTATGTGATTTTTTTTTTTAAACAAGTATTATTATCTTTTTCTTTCCATCGCTCCTACTCGAGCTCGTTCTCCTTTTGACTTTGTCGTTAACTGCTGGAGAGTGAAATAGTTTAAGTCTTTAACAAGAGGAAAAGACACACGATGTTTATGAAGCTTTAAATGAAGTATGATGGAAATGAAACACAGGAAGAGGGGATGACATCAAGGAGAACATGACTCCTTCACATCATATTAATGCAGCGGGTCTCTAACTTTTTCTGTCACCACTTTGGAGGAAGCAAATGTTCCCACCGCCCCGACAACATGGAAACAAAATGCTCCAACTCTCCGTGCTTTTTTAATTAATAGATTAAAGAAAATTAAAATCCCTTTCAAGTTAACCAGATTGCTCCATCTGACAAAAACTAATAACATGTGCCATCACTTTGTTAAAACAATGCAAATAAAGTTGTATATGTGCAAAAAACTCATATTTGGCAAACAAAGATGACCAAGGAAGCCGGTTGGATCCCTGTTTTCTCCCCATAGTTTCATGTTGAAGTGTCCTTGAGCAAGGCACTGAAGCCCCAGAGCTTCACAGCAGCACAAAGCTCCTTCATTACTAAGGATGCTGGGTAAAATGCAGAGAATAATCCCCCCACTGTGGGATTAATAAAGGATTCTTAAAAAAACAACCTTTTTTTAAAAAAAGAATTTGCGTCTCCCCCGCGCCCCACCTGTAATACCTCCACGCCCCACTAGAGGGTCGCGCCCCACAGTGTGAAAACCACTGTATTAATGTCTAAAAAAGGGTTTAATGTCTAAAAAAGTCCGAATTGGAGGCCTCGTGGTTCGTGGTTGCAGCCTGAACGCAGCGCTGTCAATGAAACTTTGCCAGCAAGATTAAAGCGTCGTCACACAAGACGTTTCCACACCTCTGGATGCATGTACATGCAGAGCTGTGGGGCACATGTGAGCACAGACATCATCACGCTTCGTGGGACCTCCGCAGGTTTCTCAGTGTCTGGTAGCGATCACGCGGCTCTCCTGGTGCGCTGCCTCTCTCTCTCTCTCTCTCTCTCTCTCTCTCTCTCCTGCATCTCCTCTTACACTCGCAGGTGTCTTTTATTGAGCCAGAGGTGATTTAGTGTACTCTTGTTTTTCTCCTCGCTCTTGCAATCAGGCACGGCGGTAGTGACAGGTTAAAGCTGGAGGTCAGATCATTTCACGCACGCGCTCACGCTCACGAGCAAAGAACAGAGTGTCTCTAATGGGCGGTCATTATCAAAGAAGTTTGGCTTTTAGAGGGAGGCGAAACGCCGCAGAGCTCGGAGCTTTCTTTCTTTCTTTCTTTCCTTCTTTCCGCATGTTTTCTCTTCACAACGCGAGAGGTTTACAGAGGCTCTGCGGGCAAAGCTGGAGTCTGAGGGTGTGATGGGATACAGTAGGCATCAAGATCACTAATCGGACACACGTTTGTTTTTTCGTGGCAAAAATGTGTCTCTGTTGAAAAAAAGTGGTATTATTGAGAGTCTGGATGAATTGTCTTTGAAAGTAATAAACATAAATGCATTATTTATACGGCCTCACTAAGGCAGAGAGCAGTTGGATCTTCAATTAAATACATTTTAAATAAAGCGAAACCACCAACAAATCACAGGAATATAACGGGAGTCACAGTTACTGCTGCTAGTTTTCAGCAGGATTACTTCATGTTACTTTTTCTTCCATTGTGATATGATTGTAAAAAACTTAAATCATTATTTTGCCCCCCCACTAGGACCTTTTAATTGTGCCGCACATGTACTATGTCCTTATTCACGCACCAAAAGCATTTTCATCTGGATGGGAGACGATTACTTACTTACTAGCGCTAAGCTAGCCTAGCTTACAGATCACAGCTTCCAACAGATGAAAATGTTATGCTTTGACTCCCAGAATCCTCCAGCACATCGTTTATTTTACTTTATTAAACCCAAAAGACAAGGATTGCATCGCCGATGAGATAATTACTAAAGTATTTGTCGGTGTGTACAAGCTGCAGGCTTCATGGCCGACTGTGACTCTGCAGCTTGTATTGTTTTTTAAAAGCAAATGGGTGCAGATCTCTCTGGTCTACAATTACATTTATAGGATGTAACAAAGATTTCTCCACCTGAGTCACCTGTTGTTGTGTTTTAATACTTGATATTTTATTTAATTATATATCAGAAAAATATGTCACTCAAAAGGTAAAGGAAAAAAAAACAACATGCGTCTGGCCAAAAGAAAAGAAACACACACGCAAAAAAACAAGCAGGTAAATGAGTAAAAAAATAAAGATATGATAATAAACCAAAACAACACGTTGTCAGTCAATCGAGTCAAACAAATTCATTCCAACATACAGATAAATACAAAAAAACATATTTAATGTTCTATTCATGAACCCGTGAGGTGAGGGAGGACGAGTCACCGGCCACTTTCCTTATTTGACATATATTTGGTCCATTTTGTCCATCTCGTGATGTAAATGCTCTTCCTCAGCCTCAGGAGGAATCTCAATGAAAATGAATATTTGAATCAACTTTTCTTCCACATATACTGGTCTCAGTTTTGACCTTGTGTGTGTTTACTAGTTGGATGTCAGATGATGGTCGTGAGATGAACGTCTCTGCTTTATTGTAAACTGCTGCTCGTTGTTCATCGTATTTGTACAAAAGTACATGTTACTTTTTGTGCTTTTGTGCTGGCAGCTTCTGTTTTAAAGCTGATACCTTGTTCTATTACCTCATAAACATCCCTCATCCATCCTCTCCAAGCACTTAAACGGCATTTGTAAAAGCAATTCAGAGCAGCAGAATAAACTCTGGAAATAATAACTGGCTCGTGGCTTTATGGGTTGTACTTGCTCCAGGAGGGTTTTCCCACTTAAGTGACTGTGAAGGACGACGGGAGCGCAGAGGACCTACACGGTGCCAATGGAAGGAGACAAGAACTCTCCCCGCCGCCGACGTCCAGTCCGATGGATAAACTAAAGGCTTTAATCAGCCAAACAAGAGAAGAAACACTCGCTGTGCTTTGTAAACACGTAGAAAGACGTCGCTGGTCTGAAACAGCGCACGCAGCATCAGCGGTCTGCAGCGCTTCAGGACCTGTGAAGGTAGATTTCTGTCTTTTTTTACCCAAGCAAAGTTCTAGTTTGTAAGCGAATCATCTCCAAATCTTTGCTCTTAATTAAAAAATGTGTTCTAAAAAAAAAAAAAAACGCTTTAAAAACTAAAATTTGCTCCTAAAAAAAAAAAATGCTCTAAAAAAAAGACACTTAAAAAAAATTTGCCCTAAAAAAAAATTATATATTTTGGTGGACTGGGAATGAAGCCTTTTTTTCTTTTTTTTCCAGAGCAAATTATTATTTAATTAATATATTTCTTTAGAGCATTTCTTTTGAGAGGATTTTTTTTTCAGAGCTTTTTCAGAAATTTCTTTTTTGGAGAGCAAATTTTAGTTTTGAGAGCATTTTTTTTTTTAATTGCAAGCAAAGATTTGGGGATAATTTACTTACAAACTAGAAAATTGCTTTGGTAGAAAAGACTCAAATCTACCTTCATCAGGACCGGTGTCCCTACACTGGAGTCCCTGCTCCTCCTCTGCAGCCCTCGCCATCCTCAGCCCAGAAAAAGGCTGCAGGCGTCGGGGCTGTAAACAGCTCCACGGTGCCGGAGTGAAATGAACCAGCAGACAGGCCCGACGCAGACTCCCAGCTCGCTGAGCTAAAAGGGGCTAAACGCTCCCAGCTGGGCTGGTTTGGGACTCAGAGCGGCACCTCTCCTCAGACCCAGCCTGGATCTTTACCCCCCCGTGTCGCTCACGGGAGATGGAGGGCTGAGGGGTTGGTACACTTTGGTTTTTCGTCTGTGTGGCTGATTTATGCCCACTTCTCCCTCCTCCTCCTCCTCCTCCTCCGCGTCTGTGGCGTCGTTCAACCCTGACTGGATCGCTTCAGCTGCAACACGCAGGATTGCAACAGGTCTTATCGTGAGCTGTGATCTGTAACCTCGTGTCAGTCTTCCATGTCATTGCACAGACAGAACTGCAAGGATTGTTTTGGACTTTTTGTATAAACATGGCACATTACATATTGGCGAGATCTACGACTACACGCTTGAATACGTTACAGTGTTGCTGTAGTTCAGCGCAAAGCATCTTAGAGATGACAGATGTGGTTTCAAAGATGTTGGACGCATCTGTGGGCGGAGGGGCGTCGACAAAACGATGGTTCATAGCAGATTTAAGGGGGTCAGACGTTAGAGCAGAAAGGTTGAGTTGATCACTTTAACTTTATTTGTGTGGCTTCTTTCGAAGCCCTTTACAGGAAAAGGAAAAGTGAAACAGGAAGCAGACTGTGAACACAACAACTTATCATGTTGTGACTTTTTAAAAGAGGCTGAAAGAAAGCAGGATTTAAAAAGCTTTTTAAAGACGGGACTGAGCTTTGCTTCTCTGAGAGAGAGATCAGTGATCGGCCGACACAACCCTTAAGATACAATCAATTCATTTATATTAAATGCATCAACACAGTTTTTTATGATTAGTTGGACACAAAACAAGGAATTTGAAGATGCTCCATTGAGAAAAGTCTGTTTTTCGGACAAAAAAATATCTCAACAAACTTAATACGGATCGTCATTTTGGATGCATCCTCATAACTCTGGTGATCCTTTGACTTTTCTCTGTCCGTCTGATGCAAGATAGATGAGAAACATATAAAGTTACTACTTGTTTGAGTCAAGCTTCACATTCTGGAGGCCTCCAAACTCCCGGATGACCTTGGTGTTATGGGATGTGTGGTTGCTGCGCAGCCGCCGCGCTCCTCAAAACTGCACGTACTATATCTAAACATCTGCCTCCGTGATACTTCTTATCACCTGTCCTGCATCTGTGTGTTCTTTCTTTTTTTTTTTTGTCTGGGACCTCCGCGAAGTGCTCCGGCTATGCCTGGTTCCCCCTGCTTGTACCTCCGCCACAGGAATAACCCTGAAGAATGCCTTTGACAAGTGTGTAGCGCAGATGCCGCCTTTTGTTGCCGGACAGGCCCGTTTGCACGGCTGTGTGAGCCGACAAGCCGACACTAGCTGGCGGCGAACACTGGCCTTTTTAACCCAAGCGGCAACAAACACCGTGGCCTCATGCGTTGAGGACGTGATTTATGTGACACGACGTCTCGCTCCGGTGGCCCGCTGCGCTGTTTTTTTTGTTTAGTTCTTTACAGTATCGGGACAATTGTGAATGCGTAGACATCATATTGCCCGCATGTTGTGCCTTTTAGTTTACGTTAACCTTTTCAAGGGGAGTTCTGGGAGGCGCAAAGTTGACAGAGTGAAGCCTTGTTCTTGTTCTTACATTCCTCTCTCTCTCTCTCTCTCTCTCTCTCTCTCTGTCTCTCTCTCTCTCTCTACAGGTGGGAGCAGATGGAGGGTTCGGAGGAAGGATAGACAGGAGATTACCTCTGTAATGTCAGCAAAGGCCAAGGTTTGTCATGAGCAGACGTTTAAAAAGCAACGTGACATTGTGTTCTTCTTCTTCTTCCTCTTCTACTTTTTCTTCTGTCACTTTCTGCACTTTCTATCTCTTCCTCGTCTCCATCTTTTCTCGCATTTTACACTCTGCCTCAAAATGAAATATAAAATGACCCGGCCTTCGTCGTTTGTCATTTCCACCGGAAACAAGATAAACCAGAGGACAAGTTATGTAAAGGTATAAATTGTTCATGAAATACAAGAACTAAGCTTTCCATAAAACCGCGTTATTGTCGAGGCTTTCGTTGCTAAATGCAAAGCCAGTGGACAAAGTTTGATCCTCGGCGGAAAGACAGCAATTATTTGACGAGTATTACGGGAGAATAAATGAGATTTATTGATATAAAAAAAGGCTGTAGCTTGTTTTTAAAGAGCTTTGTGCTTCATATTGGTATCACATCTGTACAGCCCTCTGTCACCTCCATACCTTGTTTGCTAAATCAATATAAAAGTTGAAGTTGAAAGTGAATGTGATTATAAATCCACTTAAAGTGGCACAAATCAAGATGTCTGTCGAAAACGTGAGACAACAAAGAAAATGCTCCTTCTTATAGATTAATAATTCTACATTATACAAGTAGAAATACCATTAAATGTTAACGCTTCTCAAAAACCGCAGTACTCGTCCCCGGCGTCGGTTACTTCCCATGCAATCCTTTGCTTTGTTCACTCAAGCGAGTCGGTGCAACAAACCCCTCCGTTTGTCAGCGAGCATGTGACTTCTGTCTCCTGTAGGTGCTGCTCTGGCTGCTGCTCTGGGTGCTGCTCTCTCTGCTGCCTCTAGTGGAAGGAGCTCACATGAACGCTGCTTCCGCCGGTGTGGGATCAGACTCGGGCGACGCCGTGAGCCTGCTGGCAGGCCGGGAGGAGAGAGAGCTTCCTGTGACGCCGCCAGAGGTGGCGGAGGACGAGGAGCAGGAGGAGGACAGTGAACCTTACTCCACTTGGCACACTCTATACGGTACTGACGCTCTAGTGGAAGTGTAATTCACAGCACATCTGCTCCACCAGACAGTATCAGAGGGCATTAGCCCGGGGGTCTGCTCTGTATTTAAGCCATTAAAATGCATTTTCACAAGATTTAAGGGGTGACAAGTGTGAGATTGTAGATTTTTGTGGGATAATTTACACGTCATTGCTCATAATTTCCTGAATCCAGTGTTCATTTCCATATAACTCTCTCTGCCCACGCCTCCTCTCTCTCCATTTTCAGACCCCTTTGTAATAGACGAGGTGGACGACCATCCCGGCAGTCGCTGGGCGGGGCGCTCCCCCCGCTCCTCTGACCCCGCAGAACCTCAAACCAAGGAAGTACCGAAGAGGAAGAGGAAGAGGAAGAATAAAGAAGAAGAGGAAGAGACAGGGCGAGTGGACAGAAGGGGTAAAGGTAAGAGCAGACAGCCGAAGCAGAACAGCAGGGACTGCCGCGTGGAGAAGAGGGAGATGAAGGTCCGGGACCTGGGCCTGGGCTTCGACTCGGACGAGATCGTCCTCTTCAAGTTCTGCGTGGGCTCCTGCCAGTCTTCCAGGACCAACTACGACTTGGCGCTGAAGGCGCTGCTGGAGAACGGCTCGCTGCCCCGGCGCACCGCCCGCAAGGTCAGCGGCCACCCCTGCTGCCGGCCCGACCGGTACGAGCCGGTTTCCTTCATGGACGCCCAGACCACGTGGAGGACCATCCAGTCGTTATCAGCCGCCAGCTGCATGTGCATGGGCTGAATGCGTAAACGAAGGGAGAAGGCGACCGGGACGGGGCGTCACCCATCCTGAACGGGCGAGGAAGAGTCAAGAGGCCCGGGGTGAGGAAGGCCTCACACACACACACACACACACACACACACAGAGAGGGCAAAGGAAGTGACGGAGGCTCCTCGTCGGCTTCCTGCGGTGGATCTCCCCGTTGAGGAGGACGAGGTCTGGGTGCAGCCGGACAATTGAGGTCGGAGGTCAAAATCCAAGAGCGTTGAAGGAAGTCATTAGTCGGGAGTCGTCCGCCTAGATTTATGTGTTGCGTCTCTAAAAGAGCGAATTGTTTTCAGCTGATTGCAGAACGCTCCGGACCCGTTAACGTGACTGTTGTGCTTTTAAATGGACGAGGCCTGAAGGCCGAAGAGAGATAAAGGAAAGATGCAATTAAAGGACTTTCAACGCCTTTTATACTCTGATGTGATGTTCTACTCACAGTGACGTCGGCTCCTCCCAAACGTATACCCTTTTTGTTCCACGTGAAAACAGAGACATTACGTTATATCGTGTCTATGTTCAGGTGAACTCAGCCAAATGGATGCCATGCATCTTCATGTATTACTGTATAAAAGTAACATATATTTATTTCTGATAAATTATTTATTTATTATAGCTTCATTTGAGAGCTGTTTTATTAACTCTATATTGTAGATGAATATCTATTTATTGCCGAGATTTACATTTCATGTTACTTCTGCTTGCAGACGGTTGTTTTTTTTGTTTTTTTAAAGGTGAATTTCCACATTTATCCAACACCTCATACACCTGGAGTGGACAGATCCTTCTGGGAAGCATCGTATTGGATGACTTTTCTGACAATTAAGTGATTTTATAAGAAGAAAAGCTCAAATTCGCTCTCACATCTGATCCAAGAGCTTCTAATGGATCACCAGAAACACGTTGACCGACATTGAAGTGATGCGGTTCATCTAATACATGTTTTTTGTTCTCAAGAGCACCTCACATACTGAAGTCTGCGGCGGCGTAACGATGTCACCTTTTCCACAGCGGCCAGTCTCAATGTCCAGATGGATGTACAGCAAACACATTTACACTGCAGGACCTCAACGTTTCTCATCATAAAGTGATGATTTGCATTTAGTTAAACACTCCCTGTATGTCACATCATTTGTATTATTGTTGTTATTATTATTAATATTATTATATAAAGTTTTCTTTATTTTTTTATGGCATTATCCTCTAAGAGAATAAAGTTTTTTAATATACATCTTGTCACCACTGTTTGCTTTCCTCGCTCTCGTGATGGTTTTACATGTGAGCATCATCAACACAACGGGTTTCACTTGTAAAGGGGAGTGATGTCACAGAGCCACCTGCTGGTCTGAAACCAACATGAACACGTGAACCTAAAGAGCTGCTTCCTGTCTGCTCAACACAATGTTTGCTTTAATCATTTCTTGCTCTTGAAACAACACAACAGGTTCAAAGTCAGCGGCCTTCTGTCTTCTGTCATTTTATTCATGTCGCTGCACAGACCAACACATCACGCAAACACCACGAGTCACACAGCTTACAGACACACTGCTTCTTTGTCTTTCTTTAAAAAGATGTTCTCCTTGGTTGTTATCAAAACATGTTATGCAATTGTGCAATATAAAACCAGATTTAAAAAGGTCCAAAAGGTCTACATTCAGTTGTCCCTGCATCATGCAACACAGGGTTCATTAGCAGCACTTAGATGGTTTCTAAAGTATGAAAACAGAACAACAACATGTATATGTAAATAGCACATATGGATTCATACAGCGTATCAAACTCTTTATTTGTACCCATGGGGTATGATTATAATTTGTTTATATTTCCATGTTTGGAAATGATCACACTTGTCTGTGTCTTATTAAAGCGCGCCTCACTGGACCAGGAGCGCGCATGCGCGAGCGTGAAACCGTCTTTTTGTTTCGAAAAGTGAAGTTTTTTGGCGAAGATGCAAGTGTTTGGGGAAGTATGAGCCAGCCTCCGACTGAATACATGAGAACTGGATTATACTACACAAATGTGTGTGTGTTTGTATCGGTATTGTTTTGCAGTTCTTTAACATCTTCTTTGTCTTCAAGATTCACTGTAGCAGGCGGTGAGAAGCCTTGTTAGTGGTCCCGTGTATCTGTTAAAGGTGATATGGCCCGTGTGGTTAAAACCCATCGAAGGAGATTCAGTGTGGAGTTCATCACTGGCAGCGTTTGACTCCCAGATGAATTAAAAAGTTCTCTCTGCAAATGAAACCCTTGGAAAAAAAACACAAATCTAAACGCATGTTGACGGTGATCATTTGTTCATCAAAGGCTTTTCGCGGACTGACATGAGCTCGGCGTGCTGAACGTGCACGTGACAATGTCCACTTTTCTAACGTGCGCGGACAGGAGTTGCGGCGTCGCGCTGCGTCCTGGAGACGACTTGGCCGCCACCTCCTGTTGGGAACCCGCTGCTGCTGCTGCTGCTTCCTCCTCTTCTTCACAGCCGAGGATCGCGGTCGACTCGACGCTGAACGGGTGGAAGTTGACCCGGGCGGTGTCGTACTCCCACGCTTGTCTCATGGCAAAGTCTGTAAAAGATGTATCCTTGATGGACACCCCGTGTTCCACGCCGTTTCTGTAGCAGGCCGTGCGTAATGACGCGTAGCTGGTGTCGTTGCTGTTTAAAGACGGAGGGGAGTGTTGACCTCCGACCCAACCGACGTCGTTACCCCGGCCGTCTTTAACGTGGGCCACGGTCCTCTTCAGCTTCTCGCAGCCTTTCAGCAGCAGGTTCTTCCTGCACAAAATGTACACCCAAGGGTCTAATATGGGGTTGAACGAGGCGAAGCGGATCGCCAACATGTCGCTGCGGTAGTCAGGCTTCCCTCCAGCGGAGATGTAGGCAGGATCGTACAGCTGGTTCACGAAGATTCGCACCTGGATAGAAAGATGGAGAGAGAAAGAGAGAGAGAATGTTTAACGCATCCAATAAAGAACAGTAATTCAAAGTGACCAGGTATCCTTACCACTAGAGGGATGGAGCACACCAAGAAAACGATGGTCATGAAGATCAGGAGCCAGACCATTTGGATTTCCGCTGCTGAGGTGACGGAGGGCAGCCGGGGGAAGCGGCGCCGCGAGCCTCCCTGCTCACAGAACTCCGTCCTGACTATCCCTGACGTCTGGTTCATTCCCACCAGCGACCTGCACACCGCCAGATTACACAACACCGTCACCGCGATCAGCACCAGCATCACGCCGCCGTACAGGAAGGAGTAGCAGGCTCCAAGTAGATCCATCGACCTCCAGTCCAGAAAGCACCACGTGCCGGGGAAGTGCCTGACGTGCTGCCCGAATCCCAAACTGGGCATAATGCACAGGAAAATGTTCGCCAGGTACGTGGTGAGGAGCGCCATGCGCGCCATCGTGCGGTCTATGTGCTGGGAGTAGAAGTACGCGTGGTTTATGGCCAAGTAGCGCTCCACGGCCATGGCGCACAGGATCGACATCCCCGCCGAGCCGAAGAAGAGCATGGAGAAGGAGAAGAAGTGGCAGAGCAGCGCTCCTCCCGGCCAGCGGTTGGCTACATACGTGGCGATCACCACCGGGCTGGTGAAGCACGTCCCCAACAGGTCCGTGATGGCCATCCCGCACACCAGGGTGTAGAAAGTGGTTTCCTTCTGCTCTTTTTTGGAGATGCACAGCACAACGATGGCGATGATGTTCCCCAGGACTCCCACGGCGAACATCGTGGCTGAAGTGACCAGAGACTTGGACTCCAGCCGCAGCGCAGGGAACACACTTTGGTTGTGGCTGAGGGAGAGAGGCGGCAGGGACTCGGAAACATTCAGTTCTCCAAACGCAAGAGTGTCGTTGATCATCATTACAACCAACACCGTAAAATAAAAAAAGGGTTAAAAGTGCAAAGACTTCCCGCAACCGCAATGTTTGAACACCTGCTGCGTAAATTGAAAGTGCTCGTCAAAAATAAATCATTAGCTGTAACACCCTGAAAAAGTGTGTGTGTGTCCAAAAGAGCATGAAGTGCATCACATTAAGCTTCTTCTGATTAGTTCGCAGCAGTGTGTTTGTCTTCCTTTGTGCCCACATGAAGGTGTGCCTGGTTGTGTTGACACCGCTTGAGCTGCGGGTATTTAAGCGGTGTGCTGATGTCAGGAGAGTGACGCGCGGGCTGCGCGCAGAGACCCAGGTTTCCCTGGATCACATTTCAGACTGCCAAAGAATCATTAGTCGGTACTTTGCATTGCTCGTCATATCAGCCTTGACTGACACCCGGAGCCAAATGTCTGCATCTGATCAGACAACTGCACAAAATCTGCAGGAAGGAAAATGAAATCCGCATTAATTTCCTCTATGGTTGGTCACCATTGAAGGTTCGCCATGAAAACACCATACAAGAACATGCACTGGTCTGTGTGACCACACATCGACTAACACAAGCAAAGACAGCGTGTCATAAATCCCAAACTTCAGCACCAAGGTCAGCGCCGTCAAGACAATCAGCACCACGAGCGGGGACAGTTGTCCCGAGGCTGCTTCAAACACTCAACATGTATTCAACCAGGAGTGAATATTGTCTGTTACGGTTGAGATCGATGGCACAACACGGACCATTTGGTTGGATGAAGCAGGAAACGATCCATTTAGTTTACACACACTTCATTGGGAAAGTAGAAATGTTTACAATCCATCACCAAATGTATATTTGTTTGTATGTGGTCGTAATCCTGTTTAATCTGATGTCCAGCCCGTGTAATAGCAGGGTGTGACTTTGTCACGTGATGTCATCTACTAGACACACATAGTTGTCTGTTTCTGCTCAACCTAACTGGTTTGATGCCTGAACCTCACTTATGTTCTTGTAGCGTTTTGTCGCCCTAAAAAATGAGTCTTTCCAAGGAACCAGGGGGAAGAAAGCAGCAGGCGTGTCCCTTTCCACCAGACAATAGATTGGCAGTCGTTAGAAATTCACTAACTGCCTTCAGACTGTGTGTGCACACATTGCTTCATGAATCACATCAACCATGAGGCTCCAAGTGTCTCTTTTGCAGAAGAGAAAACTTGGGGACAAACAAAGTGAAACTAATTAGATGTATTTATGTCTTCTGGTTGGTTTTGATCTCCGGTGTTTTGTGTCACACGCGTGCATCTCCTGAGAAACTTAAGAACAAGCCGAGGAGAAGGAAGCATCAAGAATGCTTAATGTGAGTGGCTTTTTAAAAAAAGAATCCATTTAGTTTGGCTATTTTAGAGAGAACAAAGCGGAGGGAGTTTGAATTGAAAGGCTCCCATTGAAACTCTTGAGTCTGTTGATGCCTCTGTGCGACGGCCGTTGTCAAACATCCTCCCACTGAACCGCTGTGACGCCCAGACTGTGACAAGAACATGAAGAAAACACTACAAAGGTGCCGCGCTTTCTTTTCACCAGATTTGGGTTTTTGCACCAAAGAATCTCAGCTGCATAATTGTTTATTTTATTCCACTTGCTCTCTGTCTTTCCAAAAGATTTTTTCATAAGCTCTACACTTTGGTGGGTTTTTTATTATTATGCCATCTCTTCTCTTTTTCAATTCCTTTGCAGTTCAAGTCATACATCATGCATATCTCTATGGCCCATAGACTATATTCTAATCAGAATCAATAATTGAGTTATTCTCAGATGAAGCTGCACTGTGCGATGGGGATCCATATGCGGTGAACATTAAAACTTATCATCCAATCCCACAAACATCGCCTCCCAAGTCGAGCTCGACTCCACCTGCAGGGCCTCCATCCCGCGCATTGAATGCCAGATGCCTCTGAATTATCGATTTTGAGACTAAATATAAGGTTTTGAGATCCTGTTGCATGTTTCCCACATGGCCACTCGTGGTACTACAATATGATATAGAATGAATACTTTATATTCTTAAGAAAGTCACGACAATACATAACGGTGGTTTAGTGGTTTCATAACTACGACACAGTATATTCCTATAGGCAAACTTTATTTACAACAGTTTATATACAGACGCACAAACGGAAACAATGGGTTAATAAGAGGGAAACAATCCACTCACACAGACACAGACAGTGAGCCACCACATCCTCATCAGTCCAACATTAGAAAGACCTTTTTCTCATTGTATATGATGAATTCTTTCATTTCCACAGATTAGATTGTCTGCTGCAGTTCTGTTCGTGTGTGTGTGTTTGGTTGTGTGTGTGTGTGTGTTCCCTAAGCGATGTAATAACCAAGCCAGACGTCAGTGGCTCCTATAACACTCTCTCCCTCTGTACACACACACACAACCCGAGGGACTCATGGCCCACACACTGGGCAGACGTGGTTTGAGTTTAATAAGGTTTACAGTAGTGTGTGTGTGCGTGTGTGTGTCGTTGTGCGCGTGTCATTGTTCTTCTCGTCCAGGACATATGCTCTTTGGGGATTCCTCGTTTAAATGACAGGCCATAAATCTCTTTTTCAGAGGCCCATAATCAATAGTCCCCGGAGAGCATGGAAGGATGTCGAGATGTTGATTCACACGTTCATTAGGCCGGCTGCAGAAGGAGGATGTTGTCGTGTGAAAACCACACGAGGTGTGGATTATTGGTGTTAATGGTTTGAGTGGTCGTCTCCGTTCTCACTGGGCAATAACACGCGAGAGCTTTGGAAGATTTTCACGGCTTATTTCGTACAAAACAATACAATCCATCTTCGGTCTCGAGGGAAGTATTCGGGTTTGGTATTGATCTGCATGTGACGCATGTGCAATCAAAAGGCCACAGAGACTCGCAGGCTCACGAGTGACATGAGCTACAGTTAGGAGCTATCTACAGTTAGGAGACGGTTAGCATAGCTTAGCATAAAAACTGTAAACAAAAAAATCACAATGTGCCATTTTTTACACTTGCACGCAAGATAACGTGTTAATTTATGAGATTAGATTTATGTGTTCAAGAGATTGTATTACTTTTGGACCCGTCTTCATGCTAAGCTAAGGTAATCATCCTGCTGGAGCTTCATATTTAACCTGCAGACATGGGAGTGGTCAATCAATATCCTCATCTCGCGCGCTGCTATTCCAGGCTATTGTCAAACTATTCCATTAATTTAATCAAAATTTTATAACAAAGCAACTGCAGTTATGTCAGGAAATGTTAACTAAAAGTTTGTAATCCTCACAACCTGCACAGGTGAGAAGATAATCAGTGACCATATGGAATCTGGACTGAGCAAAATAAGCTTTTCATTGAGTAGAATAACTGTATCTGTGCATATGACAGTAAAAACGTCTTGAATCTTGATTCTGAAGGACATTTGCTTCCAGTTCACAAAAAAAAGAAAACATGGAGGAAATGTGCTTCCGTTCTGCAACAGCTGCAATGATTCCTTCATGAGAGCGCATCAGAAGAACAAAAGGAGATTAAAAAAAATAAAACGATTAAAGAAAGGTCGAGCCTCTTTGTTTCTCCCATCGTTTAGTCTCCTGGGGGACTCGTACAGACGTCGAGTTTCTTTTCTGGGCAAATTGAGAGAATGAGATGTGGTGATTGCTCCTCGTCGGTGAGCGCTGTAATTTCAAGGTGACGCGTCACCGTCCTCATGCCGTCACACTGCTCAGCGCTGGCGGTGGCCACACTGCTGCAATGTCATCCCTCCAGCTTCATTTGATTTGTCTTCCTCCACCACTGCTGCCTTTCCCACACCGGCGTTCAATCACACTGCTGCGTCTGCCGGAGCCTGACGAGTTCCTGACACCGTGCAGCTCATCGCCGCGCTCTACTCCACCTCACAATTCCTTCTTTTTTCATCCAATGTCTCCAATTTTGAAGCACGGTAACCAAAGTGGTGTCATCAGCTTGTTGATTGAGCGGTTGCTTATTTGTCCTCTCCTGTGCCTACGATGTGATCGGTTCCACATTCGTGGATCAAAACACTTTTAAAATCGACAGATATTTTGTCGTTAAGTTTGGAGGCTAGCATCCCACACATGGCCAGCTCCACGTCAGTGTGGGTCAACATGTGTACATGCGTGTGGATGTATGTGCATCCCACACATCTCCGTCTTTCAGCTGGCCTCATGTTGTGGAGCCTGGAGCTCACAGTACGCTGTAAGTAGTGAACTCATTCAACGCCTCTTTCCTGTTTGAGTTGTATGTGATTGTCTAAATGTGATCCAACTTTATTGAGAGATTATTATGGTGTATATGAAATGCAAAACATTTGATAATGGTTCATTTAATAAGGGGACAGTGCGCTTGAATAAAAACATTTCTGTTTAAAGTGCCAAGAGGCTGTTTTACCATCCGTCGTCCCAAGAGGCCAAAAACTTAAAATAAACCTAAAAGCAGAAATAAAATGAAATGTACAAGGATTATGAAATGTCGACGCTGCTGAAAACAACAGAAGACATGCAGGTAGATGATGACAACAGACAAACAAACAGCAGGAAAAAAACATCAAATCTAAACTCAAAAACTGTGTGTGGAGGCGGACTGACAGTTTATTAAGACTTTAAATTGTTAAGATACTGGTGAGGGATATTCTCCTGCAAAATTTACATAAAAAGAAGATTTCCATATAATCCAGTTCCATATAAATTCAAATGGATTTCGTGTGTGAGCACTTATACTCTTTTTCTTTGTGACAAGAGAAATATTGAATCATTAAGACCCCCCCCCTCCTCCTCTTAGTGACTGGGCTTCAGACAGAGTGCAGCAATCAGAGCTAATGGTCCTGCACACACTGTTTTCACATCATGCGTCAGGTGGCTGCTGGATATTAAACATTTTTATCATGTGAGCTACTGCTAACACACCCACTAACACATCTGGGCCAACTTTTTGAAGAACAGATGTTTAATATCTCGATGTGTCTTGTGACTGAGGTGTTGAAATACTCTGCTGGGATGTGCGTGTGACGTCTGTGTGTGTATGTGTGTGTGTGTGTGTGTATCTGTGTGTGTCATTCCTCAACTCGAACCCTCAGGAACTGACTGACGTCAGCTGGTAAATAATTATATGTAATTTCTGCTTGCATTCCTCTGATTTCATGTGTTTTCATGTTCCATCTTTAATCCTTCACGTTGGAGTGTAAATGTGATTTATTGGGCGGGCACTTCTTGCCTCTTTGTTTTCCTTTTCTTGATGCCTCCATTCCTCTATTGGTAACAAATACATACAATAAACCACCTCTCTTGCTCTCCACAGGCTATTCAACTGCAACCAAAGCCTCGCATGGGATCGATAAACCAAGGGATTACAGGAAAGTGTTTTCATGACACATTATGAAGTTACAGGCAAATAATAATGGGAACAACCTTTTCCTATTTATGTTTTTATTCAAACCTCACCACCTTTCATTTTCAGGAAAATGTACAATGCAAAGGTTTAACATCTGTGACTGCTTCTTCAGTAATATTAATGTCAAATTAGAGTAAATTGACTGCAGATTGTTCCTCATTCACACAATGCGGACCGCCTCCGGCTCAGTCACGTGCTGTTAATGTGACAATCAAGATTATTAGCAGTAATCTCAACTTCTCTTTCATCCAGGGGCATCCCTAGACAACATTAACTACCACCTCCACAGTCTAGCCTGCCAGTCTCATGCATTTAATGTTCATCCCTTCATGGTGTCCTCAGAGTATCTGTTTCATACAAGCGAGCCAGTGAGAGGAAGAAATCACATTATCCACATTGTTTTCAGTTCAATGGAACCAGAGGGGTTAATTAAACAAAACGTTTGCCACATAAAGGGACGGGTTTCATGCCTGTCTAAAGTAGCAAATGGAGACAGTCACATCATCTTTCATCGTGTTTAATGGAAACAATATGATTTGTATAGGGGCATATCAGCACTATGAGGGTAATTCATGAAATATCTACACAAACCAAAGACACAATACACACACTTAGCCGCGGATTACAGAAGGTGAAGTTACATAGACCGTGGGCAGTGTGTGGGATGTCGGCATTGAAAAAGGTACAACATCCAACATTTAATGAACAACAAAATGCAGAGTTGGAGCCTCCAAGAGTTGAACTTTGGAACAAAAGACGAGCGATTGTTGACTTGGAGGTTTGTGTGCGCTTCACCCTCTGGGTTTGACACTGAATCATCCTCCCACAGAAAACCTGCAGGGAGGACGTCACACAACTGTACAGACAGCGCACGCTGTGGTCGGTGGTTTAGATTCACTGCCACAGTAACGCAGACGCCGTCAGAGGAACAACTCATTCAGATGTTTGCTATTTAAGTCCTTAAAAAAAGCTATTGAAGTCCAAAAGAAGCCAGAACTAACACATGATGTGCTTATTATACCCAGGCATTGGAAAATAAAAAACAAACTTTTCAAATAAATAAATACTTTCTAGTTTTCTTTGGTATTCTATGGAGGACCCAACATGACTTAAGAGTCAATAAATGCATGAATAAATACAGGAATAAATAAATAAATACTTAAATGTATAAATAAGTAAATAAATACAGGAAAATATAATTATAAGTTATAAACAGGACATCATTAAATAAATCTATTTCTACATTTCTGTATTATTTTTCTGTATGTATTTATGTGTCCACATGTATTTCTTCATTTCTTTTTTTACTCCTGTATTTATTTATTCATGCTTTTATTTATTTATTCATGCATTTATTTATTTGTACTTCAGTCATTATCTGTCCTCCATACTTGTCGTCATCTGCAGTGGAGATTGCTGGACAACAACTTGATGTCGTCAAATTTTCATGTGATGAAGCAAAACTGTATACGGTGGAAACTGAACACTGCAAATCCAAAGCATCCTTTCATTTCAAAAAGAAAAACGGCAAAAAGAAAAAGACAAACAATGGTGTCCAACGTCTCCTCAGCAGCAACGTCACCATGTATAGAGGGAGGAGGATGTGGACAAACTACATGTTCAACACGCTGACAGACGGACTCTTCTCCCGCCTCCGTCCTCAAAGCGTTAAAGAGACTTCCTAATTGGAAATAATTGGTGTTAGCTGACTCACTTTCAAAGGCAATTAAAAAGAGTTAGACATCTGTTAAGAGTGAATGGCAACAGAGATATGGAGTCATGGGCACACTAATTAATTGAGAAAAGGTTGCTTCTCTGTCAACATTATCTTCGCTATCAAGAGAGACATTTTACACCACGAATTGAAGTATTTCAACTGTGAAAACCGTCTCGCAATTTCCTTTTTGCCTGCTCTCTGGCAGCAGCTGACACCTTTACAGCTGATGAACATGAGATCTGTCATCGGCACTTCTAAAAATATAAATAAATAACCGTCTGATGTCACGAGACACAAGTCTGAAGTCTTGAGATATTGGTGCAAAACAAGAGAACTCAACTGGAATGTCTATTCTCAAAAATATGTCACTGAATTGCAATTTTAAACTGTAGTGTTTTGTCTAACTGTTGAGAAAATGTCCTAGTTTGAAGACAGTGGTTCTCAAGTGGTGGTGCGTGAACCCCTGAGGGTACGTGAGGCACATGGAAATAAACAAAAAAAAAGATTAAAATCACATAACTTGTAGAATTAACTGAATACTTCTGGTGTTCTCATTCTTTGCTCAAGTGCTGGTCACTTTGTTTACGCCTATTCTTTAAAAACACAGTTGGTATATCAAACGTTAGGGATCACAGTTTCTTTCTTCTTTACGTCACATTCTCTCTCTGGTGGGTTCCCATCCTTAATATCTCCATCCATCCTTATTAGCGTACCTTCCTTTCAAGACATGTCCCTTCCCTCACAGGGTGTAATTGCCAGCCATGATCTTTGGCGTGTAAAGGATTGTGGTCCGTTGTGGTATCGGGGCTCCACGTCATACTCTGCAGGATGAGTCATAAGCCGTATTGTTCCTGTTCTGGAATAATGAGCCACTATTCTTCTGAGGGATCTTCTTCATGACACCACTGTATATGCTTCACTATATTCTAGCATGCAGGAGTCATATTATATTGTAAAAACTAAGATATTTAAGTTGTGTCATCCCAACAGTGTTGCATATCCTTAATGGGTTTTGTATAAAAATGTCTCTGAACTTTTTAACTTGGTGAAAAGTGTTTTTTAAAAATCATTAACTCATAAAGCCTTTCTTCAAGCGCTGAGGCAGCCAATAACAGGCCTTCAAAGAGGACGGGTCATTCCATCACAGTTTCATGCACCTTGCGACAATTAAAGTTACCCATCATGCATTGTGTCACACGTCTCAATAAAATGTAGCAGAGTTTCAATGATGATGATCATTCTTAATGGATCATTCTTACACAATTAATTGGGATCAAAGTTCATTATTTGACTTATATTTATGTTGACTATCAATATATTTATATTTGGGATCATATTCATAAGTTATGAACACTTAATTATTAATAATGATGTGTAGCACTTTATTGCAAACAGAAGAAAATACTTCTTTATGGTCAGACGTAGCAAAGTCTCGCATGCATATGCAAAGTGGAACTCCACCAGCTTTATTAAATTTACAAAACGCATTTTCTAGGTAATTGTACAGATTTTGACAGCTAATTCTAAGTGTAAATGCAAAACCCATGTCCCATTATGTTTCATTTTCACATTACCCTGAGATTATGTGGTAATATACATTTTACTGAGCCGTGGAATGAAAATTTGTGAAACATATGAGAAGTGTGTTTTTAATTTGACCCAATGAATTCATCTCACGATGGGCAAACCTTCCATAGCACAAAAGCCTTATTACCATCACGCTCTGGTCCCTTTTCCACGTGCCGAATGATGAGCCTTCTTTGCATGAAAATGTAGTCATTGACGTTAAAGCCCTCCCCCCCTCCTAATGGCAGTTTTTAAATGTATTTATTTTTGTTATCTTACGGCATTCAAGATGAATAAGCAGTACCAGAAGTACTCAGTTCCTTTATTAAAGGTCTGTATACGACAATCAGAACATTAAATAAAATAGATAGTGTATTGCTGATGTGACAAATGCAATATAGTTTTTATTCTTTGTCTTACGCACAAAAATAAATGAAAGCTACTTGCAATTCAAATATTTTCTAACCAGCTAAAACATACGTGCTGTTTTAATTGCACCTGTGGGAATGCCGTGTATTTAATCCATATGATGCATCATTGGAACTTGAGGAAAGCTGCTTATTATATAAAGATTACATAGCATTTAGGGATCATTAATGAAGGAAAGTGTTTGTGCATGAGTAATTTAAAATGAATCAACCACACACAGACTGCAGCTTTTGGTCTGCAGCTGCCCTTTCCCACCTCAGAGTTCATATTAAAGAGCGACACACATAATTAGCTTGGAAGAAGCTCTGTGGACGTTAGTCGGAGGGCAAAGAAGTGGGTGGATGTACGTGAATGGTTGGGTGGATGTGCTCTTTACTTTGACAAGGTACAAGGAAGGTCTGTAGCTCCACTGCACAGAAACATGTCACGGCAAAGACGCTGCGACAGGACAGCAGAGAAAGGAAAGACGTAAGCAAAGAAGAAAAGAGAAAATGAAGAAAAACAACTTATTTACGACAACATTTCAGCACCATTGCCCTGTGTTTTTATGTTTAGGGACAGAATAAAACTTCAATTAGCATAAGTCAGATGGGCCAGCGGAGAAACTCAATACACTGACAGGGAGCATTGTTGTGCCTCAGAAGTACGTTATGAGCACAACATCAACACACACAATACTCAAACACAAAAACTGCACTGTATCTTGTGGGCCATTTGTGTGCCGTTTGTTTGTGACATCGACACATCTCTCTCGGGTCAATAAGGTAACTGTAGGATTGTAGGAGGTGAGAAGCACCAACATTCATAATTTGTCCACCTAATGATGAGAATATTAAAAGGTCAGGTACAAATTGCAAATATTGTCCTCTCGCTGTAGAAAAACACTCAACTCTCATGAAAATATGGTTCTAATGCATATTACTGCTGAGAGGCTCTGTGCGCGCATTTAAAACAACATGGTGAATTTATTACTTAAAGCTTTTAAAAATCCCCTCATGTAATGCAAATTAGGTTTGTCCATTTTCACATGATGTTGCTGCTGTTCATTTTGTGTTTATCTGGAATACAGAGTATTAAAAGTTGTTGTGGTTTTCGACAAAGCCATGTGATGTGTTGCGCTCATACTTGCCTCATGGGCCGGAGCAGCTGCAGTAACCTCACAGGCTAGTGTTTACTATAAATGTACCTTCTGCACAGATCATAAAAGCAAAGTGAACCTAAAACCCACATGTTGGAATCGGCCGCCCGCAGGGGAACAAACCACCTCGGATTTCAAGTCAAATGTTAACCAATTGGGCTGTTGGCGAGGACGGCTGACGCAGAATGTGTTGCTTTTCATAACAGGGATCCTTATGAATCATGCTCAAGATGGAATATTTTGTAATGCTTGCTTCATTTGCTCAGCACTGGAAAGTTTATATAACCAAGGTCTTTCAACTTAGTACCTGATCGACATTTTGCCTGCAGGAAGATTGTCACAGCTACATTTCAACGGACATATTCCATCTGAGAATATAGACCATGTCCAGTGCTCAAAATCACAGAAACCATTCTTCATTTTTAGGTGGAAATAGAACATAAACTGTATCTAAATGGTTGCGTGAGGTGACAGTGGAATAAAACACTTGACTGTTTGTGCGTTGCAATTATACGCACAATGTGCAGTGCAAGAAGCTTGTCAGCGACTGGAACCGTTAAATATCAAAGCAGGGCGATATTTTAACGCGTATGAATGTTTTAACTTGTTTGATTACATGATTGACTTTTATTGTGAGGAGCATGGAAACAAGAAGTGATTTTACTTTGAAGACAGGAAGTAGAATGATGTCAACGTGCCCCATTTATTTTTCTTCCTCATTATATTGGGTTTACAGAGACATCTAGTGATTGTTATTGTATGTGTGTGAGACTTTATATTTTCCAGACACAGACTTTTTTTTAAATGTTAAATCATAACTTAGTTAATGAGTAATCATAATTACAACTAAATGGAGACATCAGAGCTGCAAACCTTGAACTGATGACTCGAAACTCTTAAAGAAATATAAAGCTCCCCTTTTGATCATGTTACATTACCAGTACCAAGTTTACCTTATAGTCCCACGCCGTACATATTGAATAATAAATCATGTAATCCAGAGTTTGGCTGGCACACTAATTATAAATTATTGATCAAAAAACATATTTTAGAAAATACATAAGACTATAGCATACTCACCCCTTCAGTCTTCATCAGCCATTCTTTCATGATCTCCAGATGAACACAGTAAACCAGCATTAGATTATAACTGTGACCTCACAGAGACATTAAATAAATGACACTCGTCATGTGTTTTGCACACAGGCAGTTGGCAAGCCGACTGAGTTTCCCAGGTGAACAAATACATAAAAAAATACCTACATTATTTCCGACAATAGCGAAAACAAGAGGTTTTGATATTGACGTAATTGTAGGAATAGCAGTGTTGTGGGTGAAGAAGTTTGCTATTTCCGGATAGCCATGTGTATTTCACACAACTACGATGCCCCGCTTATGGCTTCAGCGATTGGTCGGTGCAGCCATAGGGACGGCCCTCCTCGTACTCTCATTGGGTAGTTTATTAAACCCCCTTTTCCTGATTGGTCCGCAGCGTCACGCAGCTATTGGCTGAATTCCCGCAACGACAATTTGAAAAGCGGTGCTCTGCTCACAGACTGAGACCCACACGGAGAAAGGAAGAGAGACAAAGATCAGGACGTAGTCTATTTAAAAACCAAGGTAAGAATTAATAAACGTTTCACAGTAACTACATTTAAAGTGTATTTTGCTCAAGCCGGTATGTTTAATTGTTTCGCTATCAGATGTTTGTATTAATTAAATTAAAGACAGCTGCGGGGATGTGTCAATGCAGTTCAGGGGGTTACACGTTGTTTAAATATCCATCTTAAACCGCCTGAGCGAGCTGATTCACCATTAATTCAACGTGAACTCTTGCATTTAGCAAAACGTCCCCGCTATGCTGGACGGGGAGGACGGTGCCCAGCTGCAGTGCTGCGTGACGGTGGAGCATCTGAACGCCTGCGGGCAGGCCACCCGGAGGCAGCTCATCCGTAAAGCCTCGGTCATTCTGGGCCGGAATGAGTTCCAGGACATTATCCTCCGGGTGCACGACGCAAAAGTCCCGCAAAATTATCATCTCAAAGAATTCAAGCTTTTTACAAAGTTCGTCAGAGAAGGGAAGTGCACCGTGAAACTGCTCCCTGAGAACATCCAGGTGCTCATCTCCAACTGCCCCCCTGACCGACTGAACCTCTTCCTCAAAACCCTGAGCATCAAGCACCAGGCCCGGATGAGCAGCAAGCCCATGACCGAGCGAGAGAAGCTCAACGCCGGTCTGCCCCGCAGCTTCGAGGCCATCAGCCCGCTGCAACTGAAGGATATCAAGAAGGTCAACGAGATGAGGAGCACCGTGGCGCCCAAAGGGCCGACAGACCGCACCAACAGGACAACTGCAGCTGGAAGAGGACAGCAGGTCAAAAGGTCAAGAAGTGACACCAACTTCAGCCCAGTGAGTGGAAAACACTCACACATACAATGGTATCTCGTCTAGCAGACTACTGCCCTCACGTGTTCCCTCCTGCATCCATGTCATAGTCTGTCTTTTGTATCTAATCAGTTGAATGTGTTTGATTCAGGTGAAAGCCAACCCAAGCAAAAAGCCCATCCTGGCTCTGCCTTCACGTAAGCTGAATAAAGATCAGGCCGCTGTCCTCACTGCCGTGCTGCGTGGCAAGAATGTCTTCTTTACTGGAAGTGCCGGTAAGTCTGTGACAATTAAATACAGCTACATTTGTGCAAAATGTTGGTATTAACTGTCTAAAACGATATGCCTGATGATGCATTCTGCAGAACTGTCTTACTGAAATATGTATTATTGATGCTATTTAGTTGTAAATATAACAGTTTATCATGATCTCCTCCAAAAGAGAATTTTATGTAAATATTTTTATGACATTTGTAGTATTCTTCTGGCAATAAAATGAAATTGTCAGTTTTAAGGTCCTTTTTTTGACTGTTTTTCAGGCACAGGAAAGTCCTTCTTACTGAAGAGAATCATGGGATCGCTTCCTCCAAAAAACACATTTGCCACAGCCAGCACAGGAGTAGCTGCATGTCACATCGGAGGAACAACATTACACAACTTTGCCGGTGAGTTGTCGTGTCTTTGCAGAGATAAAACGGACTTGACACAAATGTGTCTCTGTAAATGATACACGTGGTGAGAGATGCACAGGTTATTTTTCCCTTCAACAAGTTACTATATACAATATTGCATGTTATCCAATTAATAAATGTTGTGATTTGAGGTTCAGAAACTTCTCTTCCTTCTGGTGCCTTTTTGGAAAGGTTATCTTTTGAGTATTTGCAGGTGTTATAGAATTGGGTCGCCTCTGACCGCCAGTGTTTCCTCTCGTGCTCTCTCAGGTATTGGCTCTGGCTCTGCCCCGCTGGAGCAGTGCATCCAGCTGGCCCAGAGGCCCGGCGTGCTGCAGCACTGGACCAGCTGTCGCCACCTCATCATCGACGAGGTTTCCATGGTGGAGGCCCAGTTCTTTGACAAGCTGGAGTCGGTGGCAAGGTGAGATGACTGTGACGCTACAGTGGTTCAAGATGTCTTTGGAGACTTTTGACATGTTTGACTACTGTGTCATTTATTGCTAAGTGCTTTTCTGACCTGTTTTATTTTATTTTATTAAATTGGCAAAAATAATTTATTCATATTGTATTTTATAAAACTTCTGATTTGGAGCTACCGTGTTAAGCCGTAATATTGAAGTTGTATCACAATATTCATCTTCTTGCTGCTCTCCTGTAGGTCGGTCAGGAGGTCCACTGAGCCGTTTGGGGGCATTCAACTGATCGTATGTGGCGACTTCCTCCAGCTGCCTCCTGTTTCTAAAGGAAAAGAAAAGGCCAGCTTCTGCTTCCAGGTCAGACCACCGTGCATCTAAGGATTTATGCATTTTTGTTTTTCAGATGGGTTGAATGCAGAGGTCAAATTTCATCTATGCAACAATAAAAAATAGTGTTTACATTTTCAATCCCAGAACATTTGAACTTCTCAGCAATCCGTCATGCCTGTAGTTTGGGCCTGTGCGTGTCTTCTCTAACTGGAAGTAAAAACTGGATACAAAAAGCTTCACCAGGACTGTAGAGGCGTGTTTACATTAGTTTAGGTCCTCAGAGGTTGTTCCAAGTACCTGCTAGTCAGTAACATTTGTTTGTGACTGTTCCATGACTCAGCATTTGTCCTACACACTGTGCTTCCTGAAGCGCATTAATGGTTATTATTATTGTTGTATTTTTATTGTTTATGACCTTTTCCTCCCCTCCAGGCCAGGAGTTGGCATAAGGTCATCCAGGTCAACATGGAGCTGATGGAAGTGCGCAGGCAAACTGACCAGTCCTTCATCTCCCTCTTACAGGCAGTGAGGGTGGGCAGGTGACGTAATGGCACTGTTCTGTTTTAGTTTTTTTACCCACACAATTTAATGGCTGAAATGTGTTTTCTGTTCTGCTAATGGGATTTCAGAGCACACCCATTACCAAACTAATGCGTTTCAGCTAATGCAGTTACGGGTCTTTCAGGAATAGCATGTTCTAAAGCCAAATGTGTCTTAATTCAAACCATTCAGGGTGACAGAGGAAGTCACCACTAAGCTGATGGGCAGCGCCTACCATCAGATCGAGAGGGACGGCATTCTAGCGACCAGGCTGTGCACGCACAAGGACGACGTGGAGCTCACCAACGAGAACAAACTCCAGCAGCTGCCAGGTCCGACGTGTTTGATTAGGTTTTCTTTTCCGCTTTAACAGGTGTTTGTTTGGCTCAAATCATGGTTAAAAAAAATGGTAAAAACCTATTTCCATCACATATTTTCAGTCTCAGCCAAACATCAGTTATTTCCTGAAGAAGCGTGTACACGTTTCATTTTGTTAGCCATAGCTGCATCAGGAAATTGGAAGGCGTGTTTGATCCCCTGTAGGATTGGTTTTGTGCTCTGCTTTCTTTTTGTTCTTTACATGACCGTTTACGTTTCCTCAGGGTCAGTGCGTGTGTTTGAGGCACTGGACAGCGACCCAGCTCTGGCGAAGACGATCGACGGCCACAGCCCCGTCAGCAGACTGCTCCAGCTCAAAGTGGGAGCTCAGGTGAGCCTGTGTTATTGGAACGTTACACTTTTTTCTTCTATGTTGATCGAACTGCGCTCAATTTGAGCGACGACAAAATGTAACTCTTGTTCTTTTTGAAGGTCATGCTCACCAAGAACCTGGATGTTGCTCGAGGTCTGGTGAACGGAGCGCGAGGGCTCGTGGTGGCGTTTGAGTCTGGAAAACATGGTTGGTATTTGATTTATCTTGAAATGTATTGCAGGAACCTTTTCTCAGAAAATGTTGTTGGATGTTATCTTTAGTTGTAATAACGTATACGCTTAGTGGCAAGATAATTGCATAGGATTACTTAAAAGAATAGTCACTGTGGGATATTTCAAAGGAGAATAACTTATGGCAAATGCCCTTAACCAAAATACAGATAGTGTCTTCTCAGTCATAACAGTGGTGGTAGATTCTCGTCCATCCACGTACTGAACCCAGTGCCTGCGTTTCCTCAGGACTCCCACGTGTACGTTTCCTTTGTGGCGCCACAGAGGTGCTGAAAGCCGAGCGCTGGGTTTTTAAGTCGGGCAGTGGGATCCACCTGAGTCGACAGCAGCTGCCACTCAAACTGGCCTGGGCCATCTCCATCCACAAGAGCCAGGTGAGAACCGGTTCAGTCGCAGCTCTCACAAGACTGTTGTTGAAGACTCTTTTTGGATGGATGAATGAATGGATGGATGGATGGATAACTTTATTAATCACCAGTGGGGAAACTCACTTATCACCATGGACGACAACAGACTCATACAGACAAGGTTATCGGTGCACAACAGACAAAACACATTACAAGAAGAAATACCAGAAAATGGCATATGACACATAACCGACATAGAAAGATGCTCAATTTAAATCTAAAAACCACCAGGACGCCAGTGTTTTGTGGTCGTCTTTGTGGAGACATTCCTGATCCACAGAGGATACACCCTAAATATTTTAGGTCCCCAAACTTTGTTTTTCTAGCACCTCGAGCAGACCAGATTTTTCACCTGAGTAAATTTTCTCTATCTACGGGAAAGATTGGCACAACATTTGAAGCTGACATTCGTGACCAGATGATGAAATAAAAGATTTTGGAAAGAACAAGAAAAAAATTGTATCTGAAGGAAAAAGGTTCCTACTTAGTTTAAAAACCACAGAGCAGACGGAAGAAGAGAAACTCGGCCACGGTGAGTATGAACAGACACAATAATGCTATTTGATGAGGGGAAATTGCTTCAGGCCTGGTCAGACGCGCTCGGCACACCAACACCGTATTAACGCTTCCCAAAAATGAGCTGTAATCATCATCTCTCAGCTGCCTCACCACCAGCTCCCTGACCTCTGCCTCAGATATTGGTTGGAGAGGAAAAGGGTCCCTCTTGGTAATGGAGTTCATGGGTTATGACCAGTGTGTGTGTGTGTGTTCTATAGCAGAGGAGCTAAAGCACGGGGGAAATGAGAAAATCCCACACATTTCAGAGGAAATGAGTGGAGATCAAATAAATGATATAACTGAGATAAACGGAGTGGGTGGAGATGATGCACTTTGAATCTTGATTTTGAAAACGTTTTGTGTAAAATACTGGAATTTTCATCTACCAATGCTTTATTTTAAGCAATCCACATGACAATACATTCTAGGTTGTACAATTCCTTTTCTGACCTGCTTTTTTTTTTTTCTTTAAAAAAAAAAAATACATATTTTAGGGAATGACACTCGACTGTGTGGAAATCTCTCTGGCGCGTGTGTTTGAGAGCGGGCAGGCCTACGTGGCTTTGTCTCGGGCTCGAAGTCTGGAGGGTCTGCGGGTGATGGACTTCGACCCCCTCGTGGTCCGGGCCGATCCAGACGTTCTCATGTTCTACAAGAAACTGAGGAAGGAGCGGCTGCTCATGCAGGTGAGTGCATAACCTGTGGACGTGTTGCTTGATTACTTTAGCTTTCATGACGCGTCAACCATGATGTGTCTAGTGCACAAAGTACAAACGATTACTGTAGGATCACATAAAACACAAACATAACACCACAGAGCTGCAGCAGTCGTAACACTGTTCAGTCTCATCGTAACGTGATTTGTCTCCACAGGCCTCTATGGATGATTTTCTTGACAACGGCAACAAAAAGAACTCAGCGATATGGTGAATACATTTCCATCGGCTGTGACATTATGCACCGTGTGCATGAATTATCTGTATTTTATCATGTTGTATTCCTCGTGGGACAACTTGATTTTCTTAAAACTAAGGCAATAACAGTCATCTGCACTTTACCTCATGGTTTGTTTTTGCAGCAATTGAAGTGACACTGCCACCTCTTGGTCACTTTTTTCAAGAGCTTATTTATGTCTTTTTTTTATATTATTTATCATGATTATTGGTATGTATTCCAATAAAATTTCTCAATATCTGTGGATTGTTTGAGCCGTCTGCATGCGCTGCCATTACTTGCCACACACATCAATCCAGCAGATGACAAAAAAATGGATCGCCTTAACCTGAGTTGGCTCTAAGAAGCCGCAAACCTAAAAGCATCATTGCCTGAAATATGCCCAAAGTGTTCAGATACCATATTATCTAATACAATGGTCATCTCATTATTTGTAAAGGGTATAATAAACCCATATTGCACAACAGTCTGCCTAAATCTGACTTCCTCTTGTATTAAACTCACAAATGAAAACATCCTCTTGGTCTTTATACATTGTGCCCCGAGTATACAGTCACTTGTGTCTCAATCAATGATGCAACTCAAACATGCTGGATAAGAAAATGTTTATTATCCATGGCCAAACCTGAGAGAAATATGTATTGCAGGGCAGCAATGCAAATGAACTGACCAGCGAGCATGATTTTAGCCCTCATTACCTACAAGCAGTGGCTCATTTGACAGATTGCCGCTAAGCCAAACTAGACATGATTGCACTGTATAGAGAAAGGGTGACATGTATTTAGTCCAGGAATCCAAGAAACTTCTTTTACATTAATACACAGGAGAACAACAGAGCAATGGGGATTATTTTACAGCTGCAAGTGGAGCTGGTCAGGAAGGTTATTTCACTTTCTGGAACAGCGTGTGTGCCACCTATAGAGAGAAAGAAGAACATGATCAGCATTTCCGTTTTTCTAGGTGGAAAAATAGTCACAAGTGAAAAGGCGGCACATTGTATTTTTCCTTTTGCACCACTTACACAATGGTCCCGCGCATGCAGAAAGTCCATCAATTCTTCTGTGCATTCTTCTTCAGTGGTGGATTTAGAATTGACTCTGGCTTCACAGGCCTCCAGACGCTTCCTGTAGTGCACACATTGATCCGTCTGTTCACACTTGGTTCGTAACGCATCTAAAGGGTCCTAAAAGGGACAAATGTGGTATATTATAGACAATGGAGTCAACATGTAAATAAAGTATCAAAAGTAAAAGTATTTATGCAGAACTGTCCATTTGACTAATGTGAATGATACTCTTAGATTGATGTGTTAATGTCTACATTACTTTAATGTTGCAGGTAAAGACGGGGCTAATTGAATTGATATACTGATCAGTAGCTTGTGTCAAAGTTTGTCTTGTCTATAATATACCACAATGTATTTATTATGTATACTGTATTAATATTAATCTGCAAAGTAACCGAAGCAAACCAAATAAATATGGTGGAGTAAAATTACAATATTTGTCACTGAATTTAGTGGAACAAAAGTATATGTCTATTCCTTGATCTAGTGTATAGTTTCAATATGTTTGTGTTGCTCATATATAACTGTTAAACTCAATCATTAGATTTAGGAAGCACAAACTTACCACCATGTCTTCTTCTTCCTCCTCCTCTTCTTCTTCCTCTTGTTCTTCTTCTTCTTCCTCAGCTGGTGCATCTTCCTCCTTGTCAAGGACATAATATAAAATAGGCATTTTGTTAGTTTGGGCTGAACACGTATAGTTGTTTAAAGGTTACATGGGCTGTATTACAACTAGCATCGATCCATAAATAATGATACAAATAAAACACATTTTAGATTTGAATTCATAACTTAGAGCCTCTTTTAACAGAGTGGTAAACATCCAAATAACTTCACCGACAGGAAATACCACTGTTGCAGCCAGAGTTATTATGGACCAATCCAAGTAAAGTCGAGCAAGAAATCTCTAAAAACTGTAACTCATGCACAGTTTGTGTTGCACTTTAAGCTCCATCTTCGTTTGGCAGAACAGTTCACGTCTACACGTCTTCAAAAGAGCCGACACACAGCCAGACGGACCAGAGTTGGGCGACTGAGCCGAGTTGGGTAACACGTGACATGGCCAAACACACACATACAAAAAGAGACAACTATATCGGTCTTTTTTTCCAGTACCTCGTCGTCGGGGTCGCCGTACGTGAGCATCTTCCTCTCAAAAACCATGATTAAAGCTCTAAAATTCTCCCAAAATCCCGACAGAGGACAGAGTTCAGCTGCACCGAAGGTTTGTTAAGGACGTGAGGTCATTCAGACGGAAGAAACAGAGAGAAAGATCACCGGATGTTTCCTTAGAGCGTTTCCTATTGGTTGAAAGTGGTTAGTGACGTTACTCTGGTCCAATCAATGACGGCGGAACTTTATTTCGGATGACGGAGCGACGACGGACCAAATAGCTGTTGCACGGCAAGATGGCGCTGCTCTTGGATACCAGACTTCTACTGAGAAAAGTTAAAGATTTAAGGTGTTTCATACCAAGACGAAACCGAGTGAAGGAAAAATGGGTACGTTATCAATGCATAAATAGACAAATCATTTAATAAGCATACAGTATGTAATTAAGAGAAAGTGTTAAATACCGGTATCTATACCGTGGCGTTTTGGAATTATAATTCTCTCGCTAAATGTAATCAATGACACAGTGAATAAACTTGATCGAGAGTCTGTTCTCTCATACAGTTTAATACAATATAAATCAATTTATTGTATTTGTATTAAAGGATATATAATTGTACACTAGCATGGCGGTTATCCGTGGCCATGCTCGTTAAAACCTTGCTCCCAATTGTACATGTTCACTTAACTAATTAAACTCACAAAATAGAAAAATCGAAGCAAGTAAACATTTTTAAATCAGTATTTTGACCTCTCTGCTTTCTGACAGGCTGTCACACGTACCAAGCACCCTCCCACCAGCCTGGCTCTGCAGCACTTTGATGCCATCTACAGCAACCAGCTCGGGCCGCAGTGGCCATCAGTCCGAGCCGCCTTGCTGTCAGAGAGGAAATACGGAGCCCTGCTAAATAATTTCTCCCATGATCCTGTTCTGACAGAGCTCGAAGACCTGGGCTGCAGAGACTTCCTCACTGACACAGATACAGAAGGTAGGTGTGCATTATCCAAGGCTCAGTCTACTTATTAATGCTATATCAAGCATGACATGTAGAACTTTAAAACAAGATGTTAGTGGTTCAATGGAAACCTCTTCATTTGCGTATCATTGAAATTTGGTGTATTGACTTCCTCAGAGACTTATTCTCAAGTAAAGGACCATTAGTGCTGAATCCTATTTTATTTATTTTTTCACTTTTTTGTTGTTGAACAAGCCTCTTGATAATCAGTGTGTAGGTTAAGTGAAATATATATTCATACATATAGGTTCATACTAGTATTATAATTCAAACCATACTTTTTTGTTGTGTAAACTGTAGTTTAAATTTCTATCTAAATTACTAACAATAGTTGATCATTGTGTTTTCAAAAAGTTTGCAAAATAAAGGGAATAGGACACAATGTGTATTTCTATTCATTGCAAAAGGCCACTTGCAAGTTATTCTTCTCTGATAGCTTCAAAATTAAACAAAGTTTTATTATCTCATTGAAAAGCACAATATATCTCATATAATCAGTTCTACATTCTTCATAGTTTCTGCAGCTCAGCCAGACATGGAGCAAGAATCTGAGGTTGCAGGCGTTGAGGATGCCAGCGGCATTTCTAAGAAATCTGGCATTGATGGTCAGCAGCTATCTCCCCTACACCTCAGTCCTCACATCAAGTGTTTAGTGTTTCCAAGAGGCGATATCACAAGATTCAAGCCCGCTAGGTGAGCTTATTCCTTATTTATTAGACAAAAACTTAAAATCAATAAAAAAAATATGTATATTTTGTATGCGTGCCATGTTGTTAACGTCATTTACAATCTGGTAGTTTGTCACATGATAATCATTTATATGTTTTGTTTCTATATTTAATTTCAAAAGGTTTACTAAGTGGTTGGACATTTAGGGAACTGTGTTCTGTGTTTCTCTTCCAGATGAACCAAGAATGTGGCAATTATTAACCCAAATTAAAATGTTTTACTCTATTTGAAGTGTATTCTAATTCTTTATCCTTTGTCCTCTCAAGACCAGACGTGTGTGGGTTGTTGGGTTACTACCTGATGGACGCAGCGTCTCTGCTGCCTTGTCTCGCGCTGGGTGTCCAAGAAGGTCACAATGTGCTTGACCTCTGTGCTGCTCCAGGAGGCAAGACCTTGGCTTTACTTCAGACCGAGTCTATAGGTAAGAGGACTGCTCTCACCTTCTTCTTTTTCCTCACTTAGTACTGGTGTTCTATCTGTCGGTTGTAGTTAACCCTCCATTGTCTGCTTCAAAGCTTATTTGTGCGTAAATGACGCCTCAGTGTCTCGGACAATGCGACTGAGAAAAGTCCTCACCAGCTACTTTCCGAAGCTGCTTTTAGCTGACGAAAAACTGCGCATCACCTCCTTTGATGGCACCAAATGGGGGGAAATCGAAAGGAACACTTTTGACAGAGTAAGCCAGTGTCACGTCGTCATACAGCCAGTGCCTGAAATATTGCTGCATTTATTCAAATACCACCACTTTGTCCACGTCCTCTTATCTGTTCGGCCTTCAGGTCCTCGTCGATGTCCCCTGCACCACAGACAGACATTCACTCATGGAGGACGACAACAATATATTCAGTAAGATCAGGACCGGTGAAAGACGAAGGCTCCCGCAGCTACAGCTGGAGCTACTGATGTAAGTTTTGGTGAAAATATAAGGCTAGTGTCAAGTTAACTGTGATTATTTCATATGAAGTAAACAACCCCTTTCTCCGTCCTGCAGGGCTGGAATCGAAGCAGCTTGTCCAAGCGGGGAGATCCTTTACTCCACATGCACACTTTCTCATATCCAGAACCAGAGTGTGGTGGAACAGGCAATCGTCTTGGCTCGAGAGAACCACGGCATCCAGCTTCAGGTCAGTCACACACACACACACACACACACACACACACACACACACACAGTCACCGTCATCAAGAGACTGTATACTAGAGATTCAAGGATACAACTCAACGATGGTGGAAGATAAACTATCATTAAGGTTCTGACCTTTTGAAATTTCTGAACTTCCTGATTATGACCACAGCAACCTGATTACAACAAAGGATTGAACCTTTTTATTTTCCTTTTTCTCCCTCTTGTCCTGATCATATGTACGTTCAGGTTGTTGATCTGCGACCCCTCACGCACATGTTTAGGAAAACCTTTCACTTCGCCGCCGACCTCCACCTGGGTGAGATGGTCGTCCCACACATGGCAGCTAACTTTGGTCCCATCTACATGTGCAAGCTACGGAGGCTCACATAGACCGGTGACAGCTTTGCCTAAACGCTTGTGGACATTGGAACGACGACATTACGGCTTCATGGACTAATGGTGAAGATCCTCTTGACTCGTCTTCCCTGCATTCACTGTAGCTGTTGGAGAACTTTTCATCATGCTGGTGCACTGTTGAAACACTGGACCGCAAATGGTTAAATGTGACAGAAACACACAAATACTCCAGTTGAAGGACCTGGACCGTGACATTATTATTGTGTACAGCATTGAGACATTTCTACTCGACCAACAGGAACGCAAAATTACATTTACGGGACTCTTGGTTTTTAGAGTTAAAACTTTGATTTGACAGAAGTTTTTTGGAACGAACCAGTTATTTAATTGTAGTTTTCCTTTTTTTACCTGTAGGGGGCAACAGTGGCTCAATATTAAAAGTATCCTGTGCCCACTAGAGGGCCCTAAGTTAATGTCTGTTAAGGTTATACATTGTCAGGAGATAAAGAATGCATATCCTTGGAGTTCACTTTACCGAAATACAAATTTCCATCAGAATCCCAAGTTCTCTTTAAGCCCCAAATGAAACTGCTTGGCTTGTTCCGAGGTTATCATCAGGTCTGATGGCTTTGCCTAATAATGCGATATGTGGATATATGGAAGAAGAGCATAATGAACAGGCAGGTAATGACTTTTTTTTTTTGACCATTTGATTCCTCACATCTGAAATTGTAAAACTTTCATTATTATATCTGGATTGAATCTGTTTTGCATTGACATCACTCAGAGTTGAAACGTTTCCTCGTATCACTGCCTAATGTGAGCAGAGAGGTGCCTCTTTTTCCATCACACCGCCGATGACCCTTTATGTTGTCCTGGCCAGGCAATGTACCGTGAAAAAGGTGTGTGTGTGTGTGTCTAACGAGTCCACCATCTACACCCCACCGTCATTAAGCTGCTCCAAGTGCAGCAGCCGACTCCCATCCCCGTGCAGGGACGGACGGCAGCCATGCGGCTCCCAGATGAACATTAAAGAGGCAGCAGAGAGCTAAAATGGGACATCTCTCTCCCTATTTTGCCCTTCCGCTTTTTTTTTTGATTCCACAGATGAGTGCAGATAATTTTCTGTGCGATTGTGAGTGATTACTGTATTACTGCGGTAAAAGGGGGGATGTATCTGGGAATGCAGAGGGAATTAATGACACATAAAAACTATTTTTGTATTGACTGCGTTCGTCTCCAGGGCCTTGAATGCCTTTTTCGCACATCTTGTGATTACCTAAACGTATTGTAAATATGTGTTTCCTATGGGCTCTTCCATAAATTTACATGTTTTAACACTCAGGAGACGGCAGACTGTTAGAGATGAGTTACTCTCTATTCTGCCTGTCTATACACTCGTCTGGCTCTCTGCTTTATTATTGAATTAGCCAATGAACCGCTGTGCTTTTGTGTCCCTGTGTGTGTAAGCCTGTGTTAGGCAGACATATGCCTTGTATTAAAAAGATGAATATTATGGATATAACTCCACAACTATGCTTCTCTTGCATTTCCAAATACAATTTCCACATTGCTTTTTTTGGTAATAAACATGTAAAACACTGTGATAGTGTTGTGGATTCACCTCGTGACACACAAGTTCTACTGAATGAATAATCTTGCCCCCATTAGTAATGACCTCCATATATTTAATCTGAGCATTTAGTGTGTCAGACGGCAGCAGCAGGGAAGCACTGAAACTTCAACCTCCGCAGTAAACTAATCTTTGTCCGTCTAAATGGGTTGAAATCAGGGATTCAGTTGTGTGTCTTCAGCACGGACTATTCAGGTGTCTTTCCTGAGTGAGCATTCCCTCTGTGAGGCCGATGCAGTCTGTGTGTTTGAAGCAGATGCTGCTGGTCCTGCTGTGGTGGTTTCCAGCCCAGAGGTGGAGAGCAGACGCGTCCCAGTTGGCGGTGGGAGGAGAGATTTCACAGGTGGAGGTCTTTGTCCCAGATGCACTGAGTCGACTGAGCCCAGCAGGACCCTGCAGCTCTCAGCCGCAGGGCAGATGTACAAATGCTATGTCGTCTTTTTTATATATATATTCCAGATTACAGTCGTTTATCTTTTTTTTTTTTCCAGTTTCTGAATTTCTATTTCCCATTTCAGACATCCAGTTGTCGTTTAGTGACAGGATTGTTGGTATGACTATTGCAGTCCATCAAAAGACTACGGAGGTGCAGGTGACATGGGTTCATTCTCTTTGGTATTCGGCCTGCTTGTTAAAAATTCACATCAACATGGGGATATAATATTACCTGCCGTGAGTGTGTCTGTGCACAGGCCTGAGAAGATGCCGCGCGTCCCATATTGTAGCCTTGTCTTGCTTTTATGTAACATTTAATGATCTCACATGACATATTTACACACTTTTTGTTGCAGTGAATAGCTAAAAGTGCCATCTCATAACTTCAGACTGTCCTTCAAACAAGCTTTAAATATGAGCCATGAGCTCAATATGTGATCTAAGCGTTCTCCGATAGACTCGGTACTCCATGGAGTAGCTGAGAGCGCTCCTGTTTGGCTCAGTGAAGCCTGCATTGGAAATGCAGCCGTAGGTTTACGCTGCAGCCAGATTAAGAAGAGAGAGAATGGGGTTTTTCTTCTCTCTGAGGAGATTACCCATCGAGGGGCGAGATGGCAGTAAGAGTGTTTAAGAAAAAAAAGGACAAGACGAAAATGGAAGATGAAGTGGAACTAAAGGAGGATGGCCGAGGAGACACAGTTTAACCACCTGTTGTCTGACGCTTCATATTATTTTTATCTTTATAACCGTCTCCCTCAGTGTCGTGCCCTCTCCGTTCTTGAATAAATTACGATTAAAGTCAGTTTAAAAGGTCAAAAAAGGGCAAAGATTGCTGATGTTTCGCCCTCAAGCATCATGTATGAGTTTTGTTTATTTGAGCATTAAGTTCTCAAGCAAGTTTTTGCTTCTTTTTTTTTTGCAAGTGAATGTGCAGCTGTGAGCCTCATTGTGTTGCGCTTCCCTCTCCCTTTAGTTGCTGCTGCTGGTTTCCAGGAGGACTTTGATGTGTATCTGGGCAATGCACTATTAGAGGGATTTCCCTGGACCTGACAGCTTAAAGAATATGCAGTGAAATGGCAATGCCAGTGGGCTAAAAGAATGCTGGAAACCGGATTAGGATCATATTCTGGCAGACCCTGTCACCTCCTCAATGGGCCGAGCTTTCTAATGCTGGCACTTTTCATTCTCTCCATGGTTAAAACCTTTAAGAGAACCATGGAGAGGAGGGAGAGAAAGAGCACTGATTGAATGGTACACTGTGATTTTTGTGTGGGGGACTTGCTCCGGGGGGCTCTGTGTGTGTGTGAGTGTGTGTCTGTGTGTGTGTGTGTGTGTGTGTGTGTGTCATAGGAAGAAAGCGAGTCAAAGCAGGAAATACAGCAAACTGCGGCTCTATGTAAATCAGACGCAGACCTTTCTTGTTTCAAACTATGGAAACATTTTCTTGTCTTAACTCTGTATGGCACAAAAGAAAATACTCTGCAATATTAACGTGTATACTTTTATATAAAACACTTTTTGGAGAAGTTAGGTCAGGACTACTAGCATCTTAATGTAGAACTATCTGACATGGTTAAAGTATTGGGTTCGTATTGCTGCCTCAATATATTGCGTACATTATTTCAGACCTCTCTCACACACACACACACACACACACACACACACACACACACACACACATGTCATCACTTGCTTAAAGGAAAGTAGATGGAGGACTATAAATAGCTGGTTATGGGGGTACGGCGGTGAATATACAGCCCTGAGTGTTAGAGATGGAAGCACCTGATCCAGCATCAAGGGCTCAACACACTTGACCCTGCAGCAGTACAATCTAGCAATCCCTGTTCAACCCCCAGGGTGTGTGTGTGTGTCTGTGTGTGTGTGTGTGTGTCTCTCTCTCTCTCTGTGTGTTTGGGGGTTGGGTGTTAAGAAAAGAGGGAACATTTGGAACAAGAGTATTGTGTTATTTTCTCTGCTCCAGAGCCCCATGGGAGGAAATCCTGCCGCGTACCCGAACAGATTCCTACGCCTGGATAACAAGGACATTTACTTCTGCTGCACCGCCACAATCTTATCAGTCACATGACCAGGACGCCCTTGGCTTGAGGACACACACACACACACACGTATGCGGTGTAACGCAACATAAAAAGGTTAGGCCGCGTGTGTAACATCCACATTAACGCTATACTAATCTGTTGAGATCATTAATCCTCTCTCTGCTTGTTGGATTGTGGTCGTTCATAACGGGGAAATTTCTCCACGCGGCAGCGCATGCATTGGTTATTTACACACCAAGGGGGGGAATGTATGTTAAAGGCGGATTCAATTAACAGCAGAGCAATGTCACAGCCACGTAAAGTTTAAGAGCAAGGGCACAGTTTTGAACGTGAGAAGCCTGATTGCCCCGCATGTATTGAGTGTGTGTTTGATTGTGTGTGTGTGTGTGTGTGTGTGTGTGTGTGTGTGTAGGAGCAGGGTTGGGGTGGGGGTCCGTGCGTTTTGACAAACCATGCTGTTAAAGATATAATAGCAGCATAATCACCGCCCCAGGCCGTCATTCTTCAGGATAATGGCCTGCTTATTCATTGGGGATGGCTCATGTCTCCATGCAGCTTTTTTTTTTTTTAATGTTTTCAGTTTACGTTGTTCTTTTTTTGGTCTCCCTGCAAATCTCTTACATTGTATCTGTATTCTTTTTTGTTTGTATTCTCTTAATTTCCCTCTTTTTTCATCTCCCTTTTCTTCTATTTGCTGCTTCTTTCTCCTCTCATGATCATCTTTTCCCTCATCGTCTCATCTTTAAAGCCTGCAACATGAAACCTGAACTATATTTGACTTTGACAACTCAAAATGTGTTCCTGCACTAGTTTTACAGTTTGTGTACTCAACATATGATCCTACAGCTTATAGTTACTTCTAACGTCATGCTGTGTTTTTATTTTCAGATGTATGTGTCAGTTTGTTCCCATTACCACCCACAGACAGTGTAAAGATGCAGCACAGATAGTCTTCTTTATAAAGATCTCCAAGCAATGTTTTTATTTGCGATTATTTTACAACAACAAGTCTACATTGTTAGGGAGAGGTAAAGGAACCAACACTGCTGATCCTCACGCTCTCCTCAACCATTATAAATCTATCTATCACTGGACCAAGTAGTTTGACAGACGTGGGGGGGCATCATTAGAATAATAGCAACAACAGAACTCAGATAGAGTCCAGACAGCCGTACACAGAGGACTCGGGTCAATTCACTGAAATCTGTTCACTTTCTTTGACTTCAGGCTTTTTTTTTCCAGACAGGAGGAGACTTATTTCCAGAAAAAAATATTTTTTTTTCAACTGTTTCTTTCTCGCAAACTGCAGAAACTGAACACATTTAAAATGTGAGTTAACCCAGGATCGTTACACAGACAACAGGGGAGGAGGGGAGACGAGGCCGCCGGTGAGCTCAAATACAATCTTACATTTTGACAGCTAAAGGAATTTTATCAGAGTCCCTTATCAATTATACAACATAATAGGAACTTTACAATTACCTTACCAGTAAACATTAATAGATAGACTTTTTTTGTATTTTACATATTAAAATAATGTGCATTTCTTTCATATGAAGACATTAGCTTCCAAACACATGAACAGAAAACATCAGAGACGTGTGTGATTCTCCTTCATCAAGTGCTATCGGTCAGTCGGACTTTCAGTGAAAAGCTGCACGTTTCCCCCCAAGAGAATATTAAAGCGAGAATAAATGCAGACAAAATATGACAAGACATTTATCCAAACGTCCAAATTTGTTTCACATATTTTGTTTTCAAGCGATATGGATCCACTCGTGGTGAAGTGAATCACGCTGCTATACCTTAATTGGCTGTTTCCTCGGTCTTAAAAGGTATGCATGTTCATAATTTCATTTTCCCCAGCTCCCTCAGCCCGAGGCAAAATGTAATTAAAGGCTTTGAGAATTTAGTCACTGAAATCATTTTCTCATTATCAAGCTATAGCCTCTGTACAAAGTGGCATATTACTGGCCATTAAACTGGTAAATTAGTCACTTTTAATTATGCTGTTGAGGACAACATGACTTGAAGTTTATTTTTTATTTATTTGCCGTTATGTAGTACATGCTATATACATAACTATGTTGCTTAATTGAAATGTGAGGGGGTCCTGTGTCATTAATGGTCTCTTTGTTGCACAAGCGATACCTTTTTTTCCTCCTCTTATTTCCAAAGTGCCTCATTTATTCACATTATTCTTGTAAACATTATTTGCATTGTCTTTCAAACCAAGTGCATCCATCATCAGCTGTGTGAATCAGGAATACTCTAACTGTCCTCTGAGTTGGAAAATTAATTTCATCCATTTCATTATTCTCGCAATGTTTTTTATATTTTATGGATTCTCTTTTTCCGAAGTTACACTTTTGGACCTCGATCTGCAACTGAAGCGACGAGGAGTCAAACCAGCTGTTGAAAAGTGTGTGTCGGCTTAAAAAAAAAAAAAAAAGCTGCTAAATGTCGTTGTATAGGTCCAGTGCATGGCGGCATGTTTTTATTTTTGGACATCTCTGCATGTCCTGCGCCCATGTACTCATGAAGGGGTCACTACACGACTCCTAAAGAACTATCACAGACACGCAGTGGGGGGGGGTTGGGGTGATGTGTAGGCCGAGGAGGCTCTGGCCTAGTTTACATTGTCATCCATACAATCTGATTCTCAGTTGGACATTGTGTCCAGTCCCAGCGAGGCGGCGTGCTGTTTAGCCCGCAGACGGAGGTTCTCGATGCTCGTGGTCTTGCTGTTGTGGCTGGCGAGGCCGCCTGCGGCCGAGGCCTGCAGCAGCGGGCTGCTCCACACCTGCTGGGCGTGATGGGACAGGGACTGGTAGTAGGACGGGCAGGGCAGAGAGCCCAGCGGCGCGGGGGGCATGTTAACATTCATCCCCAGGTAGGGGAGTGAAGACGGGGCGGAGAGGTCAAAGGCTGGGTAGTGCACCAGGTTGTTGGTGGCGGCCATGTGCTGGCGGAACTGCTCCTGCAGGCGAAACAGGCTGAGAGGGGAGGAGGAGTAAGAATGGCTCTGAGAGAGAGGACCACCAGCCAGGCCGCCGCTGGAGGAGGAGGGGGGGCTCAAGGACGGAGACACCAGGGGAGAGTCTGGACAGAGAGAAGAGGGGATTTAGAAAGTGAATTATAACAGTCAGCTGATTCTGGTACAGGTGAGCGTTGCTAAGACAAGTGTGTGAAACGCATTGGGAGAGAGTTGTTTACCTGGTTTCGGGCTGAGTCTTTTGCAAGCTGGTGAAACATCCCCAGGAGTCACTGCTCGCTCACACTTTGTCTCCTCTCTGTGAGATTTAGTCTCGTCCTCCTTATCCGTGGCATTGTCCTCCGTCGCCGACTCACTACCGGAGTGTTCTGCCGACGTGACGTTCAGCTCCATGTCCAGCGGCACAGGACGGACTACGGGACCCTCTGTCTCCAGAGAAGAGGAGGAGGATGAGGAGGAGGATGAAGGAGGCAGCTGGGTGTCAGGGAGGATTGTTGTGGAGGGAGATGCGTCCTCCTTCTCGCTTCCTCCTTCCCCCGAAGCCTCCTTCTGCTTCTGGAGCTGCTCCTTCTGGAGGCTGCGCTGCTTCTTGCGGAATTTGGCTCTGCGGTTTTTGAACCAAACCTGACGGCAGAGGGGAGAAGAGGCCGAGTTAGATGGAAGAACAAGCAGGAGAGATGTGGAGGTAAGCTATTAGAGGGACTCGGACACACACTAAATGATGGATTTTAGTCTGCATCAAATGATTGAAGGGCAAATTAAATTTCCAAAAAGTAAATTATTGACAGTATTAATGAGCACGTCCACAAGGCTGGAACAGAATGACCTCATTTAAAAGCAAATTATCATGATCAAATTTAAAGTTTTAACAAATAGTTTAATCGACACTATTTCAGCATATTGGATTCTTACATTTTCTTATGTGGAAACTTTTTTAATTTTTTTCTGTGTTCAGCTCACACAAGCTGTGTTTTGATGAACAAAACAATAATGTAAAGCAGGCCGGACTTATGATTATTAGTTATATTCTTTACATATAACTGTTATATAACTTCACATATAACTGTTATAAAATGTTGCCTCCCACACACACACACACACACACGCACATAGGTCAATAGTGTGCCAACACTACAAATACAACTTTTGTCAAAAGATAAAAAATCCTACAATCACATAAATAATATAACACAAACAAGCTTTTCTCTGCTGCTCAGTGTTTTTCCCCTTCAGAGACATACCTGCACACGGGCCTCTGGCAGGTTGGTGCACATGGCCAGCCGCTCCCTCATCACCACATCCGGGTAGTGAGTCTTCTGGAAGGTCTTCTCCAGCGCCTCCAGCTGCTGCGCGGTGAAGGCCGTGCGGCTGCGGCGCTGTTTGCGGTGCTGAGAGCCGTAGCGAGCCTCCAGGATGATGTCTTGAAATGCGCAGCCGTTGGAAAGGAAACACACACGGAAAGTTTATTTAACTGGGCATGCTGGGTCCACGACACCTAATGTTATGTGCACGAACGTCAGCTGCACTAATTATAACATTACATGAAGCTGAAGCGGATTATTATCATTATTGCATAGGCACTTGTTATTTATTGCTATGGAAAATATTAAAATAATAGAAAATGTGAGAAGTTTGTGTGTGAGCGTGCACTTAATTACCAGCTAGTCTCTCTGCCAGTGTGAGCGCGTGCACGGACGGCCGGTAGTCGGGCGCGTGCTGCGCCTGTTGCGCGGCCTGCTGGTGCAGGTTGTACATGGCGCTGAGGGAGTTCATGGCGTGCAGAGAGTAGCCGTTCACCCCGTAGTGCTGCATGGCGAGAGGTCAGTACCTGCGGAACGGAAGACAGATGCGAGTTTCAAATAGTGGAAGGAGAGGGAGTGCATGCTGTCATGTGCGCGTGGTTGCTGAACACGTGATGTGAAACCAACCCTCCCGTGTTGATAAAAGGAGCAAAATCATGTTTCGGCTTTCAAAAAAAAATAAATGTAATGGCCCCCAAATGACAGGTCCTCGCGCTGAAGGGCCGATGGATTTTAATGTGCGCACTCAGACAAACGTGTTATCTATTAGCATCCAATTATCGCTGTGTTCAATCCATTAATTATACAAAAGACTTTTAATTGGGGTAATTATCGCTCGTTCGCATAATGAACCGTGACGGAGGCCTCCAGTCGTGAATTTATTCACGTCGTTATGATCCCGGAGAAGCCAAATCCCCACTGGAAGGGTTGCATTGACAGATCAAGGCGCTGATGAAATGTGTTGGGAAATTAAATAAAAGAGATTTGTTTCGGGTCTTGGTGGCAAAACCTGCAACCCGGATGGCAGGATTATTTTTTAATAGTCTCTGATTACGGACATGCTATTCAAGTGCTGTTCAGATTAATGATTGACTTTTTCACTTTTTGTTTCCTGCAACATTTAACTCTAAACTGTGCAAATGATGCTGTGTAATTTGGTGTTATTTATAATGTACACGCAGCCTAAACGTGCAGCTTTAATGTTACGATTAAATTCCTTGAATAAAACATCTAAATTAGAGTCTTTCACGTGGCGGCAATTTCCCAAACTGTATTTTATAGTTTTCCTTCACGACCGAGATGTTCATGATGAAGCGCTTGAGGACACGATTAGATATGTATTAGTACAGGAAGGGATATCTCAACCAGTTATTAGAAGTATTACAGAGAGACCACAGGGAGAACACCGTCCTCCATATGACAGGATACGGTATCCGGATAAATGATGTTCTTGAATTATCATTTTACTTCTTTTGTTTTTGTTATAGTACATTTAATGAAGAAAATAACAATATTTTCCTCGTGTAGGTCGATGCTGTAAATGTCAACAATTGTAGTGTAACCGTTTAGAGGGCTCCGTCATCTTAATATATGCAGAATATTCGTTGTAATTTGATCATTAATTAATGTTAATTCGACCACGGTCATATTATTACATAACCTTATAGTTGACATCTTTTGATCAATCATTTAACAATCAAATGTCAAATTTAAGCATTAAATTCCAGTATAAAGCACTAAATTATGACACATTAATAACAATTAACTACAATAATCTTATGAGGATAATATATATATATATATATATATATATATATATATATATATATATATATATATATATATATATATATATATATGTATATATATATATATATATATATATATGTATATATATATATATATATATATATGTATATATATATATATATATATATATATATATGTATATGTATATATATATGTATATATATATATATATATATATATATATGTATATATATATATATATATGTATATATATATATATATATATAAACTGTTTTAAAATAGGCAAATTAAGCAATCGTTCGCGGATTTTATCAAACAGAAAATACCGGGTGGTCGTTCAAAGGCAGTTTTTTTCTATCCATAAGCTTTTTAGAGAGCGTGTGTGTGTGTGTGTGTGTGTGTGTGTGTGTGTGTGTGTGTGTGTGTGTGTGTGTGTGTGTGTGTGTGTGTGTGTGTGTTGCCCGCAGTGCCCATTCCCAGCCTATTAAGTGCCTCGGCGGCTGATGAATGTGATCAGAGGGCAGTGGGGAATAGTTTAATTCGTCGGGACAGAAGGTGCTTCGCTAAACATTTACTTTACTCCCCCAAGTATTTGATTTGAATGCCCCCCCTCCCTCTCTCTTCCCCCTGTTTCTCCCCCTCCCCTTCCCCTCTCTGGCGGCCTCTTATCCCATCGCCCCGGGGCAACGTTTTGGCGGAGATGTATGGCCTCTCCGCGGGTAAAAATATGCATGTTGATCCCCATTTGGCTCCCCGTCTAATGGAAGTGCAAATAGGTTTCGACTGCGAGGCCCTCCATTTATCATCAACGCTGACACGGACGGACGTGCAGCGGCACTGTGGAAGCTCAGCTCCAGGTCGGAGTCTGCACGTGCGCGTGCCCGCGTGGGAAAGTGTGCGTGCGTGTTCATTTAGGTGGCATGCTATAATTGGATTAAACCCGAAGTCGCACACGTATAAATGAATGCACCATGTTTCTATTTGCACAAGCATTGCTCAAAAAGCTGCATCAGTTTACCAAAAAAAACGGTGAAAGATGAAAGGGGCTGAAACGTCTGCCATCGATAATTAACCTGTCTTTTTTTTTGCTGAATGCAATAATCTGCAATTAAAAACTTCTCATTCTCAGCAACATCATTCTATACAGTTTGGCCCTCAAGTATAACTTCTTATCTTTAAGGCCCGTCTCCTCGTGATTATGCTTTACCCCTTTTATATTTACCACTGCACCTCTGGTGATAGCATACCGCCCGAACCAAATGCAGCACAATGGCTCATCACTGAGCTGTCAGTGCTGGCATTGTCCCCCATAAGCCTCTCTGCTCCGGGCACTGGGCCCTCCTGGCAGCCTGCGCAATGCTTCGATTATCAGACCGTCATTATGTAAATTGGCGTACAGTGCAACTCTTTGATCCCACTAAATTAGGGAGAAAGAAAATGTTATTTGCTAACAGCCCTCAGGGGCATGAGTCGACCTGACAATCTGCTCTTCAGTGAGAAGTGTCAGAGGCCGAGCGACGTGTCTGTGATTGTCTCTGAAGCTGAAGGAGATCTGCTCTGCAGAAGCCTGGCATAGAAATGTAAAGGTATTTCGATATCTAAGATTTAATTGTCTGTTAAAAGCATTTAAAAATCCAAACGCCTTTATTCTGACATACGAGATATGCCCGGAACATTTTGGACAAAAAAAAGGAGAAAAACCTTCCAGGTGTCTTCTGTAAATATGTATTAAGGGGAATTCAGATTTTTTTTTTAAATAGTAAACTCCAAAGAAGGGGGTCATAGTCACGGTCACGTGTTTAACCATCATGAGTGGCGAACAGGACTTTTATTTTAATTTTAGTTTGGGTATGCATGTTTGAGCTCGTGAATAAAAAAACAGTGCTTGTTAAGAGTTAGCTTTATTTTAGGTTTGTATTATTTGTAATGTGTTCACGTTGTGACTTACGAAAACTTTAAAATTCGTGATGTATCATAGCATTTCTACCGGCGGAATTGCTCTCCACTAAAATTAAGTTTTTAAAAAAAAAAGATGTGTAATTTTAAAGTCTCTCGTGGCCACAGACGGCTATATTGTACACTTACAAACACAATACACTAGTACATCAGAGACAAAAGCTGACACATGCAACAGAGTTTAACATGCACATTAAAGCATTTTTGAACGACATGTTTCAACGCAACATGTCAGAAAAGCGTTGAACTGAATAACGAGACGGACAGAAGTTGTGTTTACCTCTAGAAGTCCTTCACTGACAATCCTCCACGTCTCTCCTCGGCTCCTGTGGCTGCTTTGTTCTGTTCTTGTTCTGAAAGCCCGCTTGTTTCCGTCCTTTTGTCCGACAGTGAGATACACAAGTCCTCCAGTTTCGTTGCTTCGCTTCAAGTCCGTCCGCTCGCGCTCCACCTGCTCTTGTTGTGAGTTTCTCGGTCTCGCGCAGAAGTGGGAAGCCGCCATCTGCTGGTGCGCGAGAGCCCGGCGGAGGCATTTTAAGGAGAGCTTCGCGGGGGTCATGCTGGTTTTCTATTGGCTCTCCGGGCTGTCAGTCAAAGTCAATAAGCTCGCTGATCGTTCAGTGTGCAGACTTGTGGTGTTATTTTCAAATATGATCATTTTAAGCACATTATGTCCGCTAAATCCCTCCGTGTTGGTCCACATGTTTTTATTGACATCGATAAACACCCCCATATGTGAAGACTGAAGGTTGTTAATGGCTCAGTTTTTTGTGCACAATGTGTAGATATTAAATAGTGATCAATATAATGCAGTATTCATATTTTATTTATTTAAAAACCGTTTGTAACTTTGTGAATTATTTTATTGGTTCAACGCTCACACAAGACATTTATTCTGCAACTTTTCTAAATACGTTTCTAATATATGAAAAACGTTGTCAACGCATTTTAAACATTCAGAAGATGTGTGATATAATATAATATTATATGTGTTTTGTTTTTTTAATATCCCAAACTGCTGGTATGCACTTGGATCATTAATCCAATTGCCCATCCTTAGTTTTTGTGAGTAAAATCAACCAATCTTAAGTGTGTTTGCTTTTCGGCTTTTTGCTCCATTCCACTGGAGGAGAGAGAGACTTTAGAGAGATGCCTAATAGATGCCAGGGCGCTGCCTTTAGACTCTCCCCGGCCTGGAAGGATTTGGGATGGGATAGGGAAGACAAGACGCCATCTCAGCCTCCCAAAACCCCTGTCTTAAAATGACTGCGGGTAAGAGGATTAGGGCAATAATGCCCTTCTCTTCTTGAAGGGTTTTCAGAGAAGATTTCTTCTCCCGGAGCAAAACCGTTTAGGTAGGGAATTAAGGGCAGCGTAAAGTAGCCTTTTAATGTAAAGCTTGCATATTTTGTTGGTAGATTCTTTGGGAAAGTGCTTGGCCTTTATGCGGTTTTATCTCTGACCATGATTCTCCCTGAACAGACAGAAGATTTCATGGAAGAGAGAATGTGTCCATGCGCTTTGACGCACCCAGACACTGAAGACAATCAATGGCTTGTGGACTAATCAAAGGTGTGTGTGTGTGTGTGTGTGTGTGTGTGTGTGTGTGTGTGTGTGTGTGTGTGTGTGTGTGTGTGTGTGTGTGTGTGTGTGTGTGTGTGTGCGCGCGTGAGCGTGAGGTGGGGCTATTATAATATATTAATATACAATATATTTAAAACATCTTTTATTTTGTACAACAGCGCTAACTCAAACATTGATGATTAAATGCAAAACGCTGAATTAATAAATGAAGTGAAAGAAATTAAGATGGAAACTCTTGCTTCTTTTATACAAAACCTACAAAACGTGAGACCTTCGCTGATGACGACACTTCTGGTAATCTGAGACGGATTATTCAATGTGATTTTTACAAAAAAAGAAACTATATATGTTTGTGTCATCTCCGGTGATATTTTAGTGTTTATTTCCATTTTTTACGGGGCCATAAAATAATTAGGTTTATTATGACAAATTATTATTATTAATACTGTTATTATTGGTGTGGTTGTTGTTATTAGGCCTAACTGCCTGGTGTAATGGATTTCGTCAAAACGCCATCTCTCTGCTGCGTCTTTCCTTCTAAATCTGTTTGTTTTTCACCACCTCAAACTTTTTTTTTTTCCCTGTGCTTCAAAGTCTTTTCCCATCGTCTGGAGGAACTCGTGCGCCTCTCTGGTTTCTGTCGCCTCGGTATGGGCTCACTCGGTTTTTCCTCCGAGGTCTGAGAAAGAAAGAGGATTAACTTGTGAACCAATGGAAATAAGAACTTAAACGGGAGGTAAATCTGGCCACTGTCTCTTTGTGAGGACCGTCTCTAAAGCAATTAAAGCGAGAAAGAGTTTCTTCTCAGCGCCTCTCCACCTAAAGCTCCTTAGAGCGACTAGAGCTGTCCAGCGCATCTGAAGGGCTTAAACGCCAAAAAACAACTCCCCTTACCCTGTACCCAGCCAGGCACCGCTGAATATAAGGTGGGTAAACAATGACCTCCAGTTGACGAGCAACCCTAAGTAATATATATATATATATATATATATATATATATATATATATATATATATATATATATATATATATATATATATATATATATAATTTGACAAAAGAACTTGAGTTGTTCGGATCTTCCCATCAGAAGTCATGTAATCTCCTGTAGATTTTAACATCAGAAAAGTGAGTAAACTCCTAAACTTGTCCAAGAAACATCTCTGTTGTTTCTTCATTGATTTCATATCAGGTTCACAAATGATTTTCTTCCCTATAATATTCATATAAAGTGTATTTCTCCTCTTGTCTGAGCCGGTGTTTGATAAAGGTGAAGAACAAAAACCATCTTTAATGCCGGTGAATTCTGCTCACTAATAGCTAATTAATACTCTTAATGATATTTCGGCAACTTCATGAATACATTAGGTCCACAATCCAGCAAGCCTCAGCCTCCCTGGCACCATTCAAGGGTATTTCAGCATCTGTTCATCCCGGGGCAATTAATCATTTTGATGTGTAGTTTAAAAATCGACTTCTTGCGGAGACCTTTTTTTTTTTGACAAGAATAACAAAGCAATTTGCCAGGAGCCACTTCTTAGACACATTATTAGCAGCACTTCAACACTGAGAGCCGCTTTCCCATTTATTTATTTATTCTAAAAAAAGTGAGATGAATGAATTTTAAAAGACCGCAACAGTTCTTTTTGCTTTATTGTCAGCACAACACCTCTGAATCCTCCTGAAATCCCTTCGATTGGTGACAAGATCTCAGGATCTGCTAAATCCCTCCTCTAAAAGTTTTCAACCTGTCAGTTTCCTCTAAAAGCTCCCTAATGCCCCTCTTTTTTCCGTCCATCTATCCCCTTCTCTCTTTCTTCTTGACTCTTTTCTCCCTTGTCTCTGTCCTTCTGTCTCATTTCTTTTTCTTGCCTTCTCCTCTCTCTCTCTTTCTCTCCCTCGCTCTCTCTGGCCCGGATCCCTCTGCACAAGGGGCCCCATTGTATCGTCCTAATCCAGAGGCAACACAGCTTTAGGGACATGCAGGGATAAAAGGCCCATTAAGCCCACAACTTTATGGGGGCAAATCTCTCCCTAATCCTTCGCTTTATCTAAACAAAAGCCCCTCTGCCTTAATCCACCTATGTGTTGGAAAAAAAGAGAGGAAAAACTGGAGAGCGTCAGAGAGAGAGAAGAGAGAATGAGCAGGAAAAAGAGAAAGAGAGTAAACTCTCACACACTGAAGGATTGAACTAGAAAGATCATCCAGGGTCTAAGTTTCCTGGAAGAGCTCAGTAATACTGACAAGCTTTCACCTGCAAGAACTTTCACGTGTTCACTAACTGCATGAACCGTGAATAATGTTCATATTTGAAATACTGTCTGTATAGAAATTATATTGAAGTTGACTGGTCTTTTAAATCACTACAGAGTGAAATGTATTGTGAAAAGACTCTTCAGGAAGTTGTTGGTGGAGATAACTGCAAGGTCACTGAGGAGGAGAGCACAGCTGTTAGCAACAAACTTAACTTAAATATGTATGCACACACATATAGATGAAAAACTGTCAAAATGCTATTCATAATGAATTGGAAATACATATTTCTATGACTATCACTCAACTTGAATACCTGTAGTTGTCGACTCCAGTGGTTAGCGATAGCAGTTTCCAATCTTGTGATTTCCTTTTTGGTTGTCGGGCCACATGTAGATGACATATTTGTGTATTAGTTAGGCCGACATGTTTTTTATTTTGAAAACCAAACTGAAATCTGTATAGCTGAGCACTCAATGTTAATTATCTGCATGTGTTTTTACAGGTGTGTATGAAGCATTTCCTAAAAAAAAACCTCCACCATAACCTGCGAGCACATTTCTTAGGATATCCATCATCATTCTCAAAGATGCTCTGGGTTTCCTGTCCGTTATCTACATGATCAGCTAATTCAAATAACATTCAACCGGTGTCGTTTTTAAAAAAAGAACGATGACGCGCATGTTTTTCCCTTTACATTTCAGTAACATCGCCCTTTAGTTTTACTATCTCCATGAGTGATCTGTTGTTTTTGAGCAAATATTCTCAGGTTGTCCAGTAACTCATCAGTACAATGTAAAAAAAGGTGCAGTACCATGTTGGATCATTTTAGACAGAAACCCTGTATGAGAAAACGACGAGACTTTACTCATTCTTCAGACTCCTTGAACACTATGTCAAAAGTCTTAATATTTTTTGATTGAAGTATAGTTCCACTTGTTAAAGTCTTTAGATTTGTGTGTCACAGTAAAAAAAAACTATCCACACAGGCTGAAAGCTGCATATCGTACATAGGGTTCGGCTCAGGTGAGGCCTTTCCTTTTATGGCCTCTGCTAATATTGGCACAGGGTGTGGCCCTAAAGCCCAGATTTCAATTAAAGAAATGAGTTCATGAGGCCAAATCTTAACAACGATGACAAAGCTTTAAGCTCTGCTGGAGCCAGAATCCTTTCACGTCCTCTGAAACATCTGTCTTTACGACGATCCCACTGTGTCTGCTCTATACGGACAATCTCACCATAATCTGGAGCTGGGTTTAGCAAACTGTGAGCTCATGTCTGACGGTTTTAGTTGGAGCTCTGAGGAAGATAAAGGTGGTGATACCAGCGGATACCTGCTGCATTAAGGGAACATCAGCAGCGTGTATTTCTCTCATTTCATTGCAAATGTCATTTTATTTTATAAAAAATGTGAATACTGGCACTAAGATGTTAACTTATCTTTCAATGTGTGGAATAAGACATGATTTTTCATCTGAAGTAGCCTTTTTTAACCTTTTGGAAACCGTGCACGAAAATCCTCCTGCTACTATTTTAAGTCCCAGCATGCCCCATTCAGATGATCTTTTGGCATAAAATACGTAATTTCTGAACCGAACGATACAGTTTTTTGACTGAAACTCCTTCCTAACAGGCCAAGGTTTTGTTTTATTGTGATTTTGTTGCAGATTATGATTCTTTAGGTCCTAATCTTTCCAAAAAAGGTGTCTTATTGACCACTCTGGGAGGCATTTTTGGGAAATCTGGCTCATATCATGCGGGATGTTCATAGTTATGATCAAAATATCTTTTAAAAGTGATTTTTTTTTGCAGATATACATTTTTTCCCTAAGACTTTGCTGAACAAATACATACAATCAACACAAGTACTGTAATTAATTTGGGGTTCCTACGACGACTCAAACACAGGGGAAAAATAGGTCTAGAGACAAAATTAGTTCCACAGTTTTCAACATGTTTAAATATCATTTAATTGAGATCTTTTCAGAATAAAATGTTCCACCACTCTGTCAAAAGTGTCAAAACAAAAGCTCCCTTTTACTTTCAGCGTGGCACTCATCATGTTGCCTTCATTAACACTCTCAATTACCGTCTCCTCTCCGGCTCCATTCCTTCTTAATAGAGCTAACACGGAGTTAATGAAGCAAATAGTTGGGACAATTTAGCCATTAGAGACAATTAAGACAATCCAATGCAATCCAACTCAGACCGTGAGACGAGCAGAGAGCAGGCGTCCACACCAAGCACACGCTTTGCAGAGAGAGTGTGTGTGCAGCGTTCAACTGAATTGAAGGAGTTTTACCTCTGGTGGCATCGCTCGTAATACTTGAACCATTATGAGGCTGATCAGCCGCTGGCTGAAGGCATCTCTGTTTCCTCTGTGCAGGGATTACACCTGGCCTCAGGAGGAGGAAAATGTTTCCCAAAGAGGCAGCCTGGATACATTCCACCACAATAAAGTATAAATCCTCCTCTTCACAGCGTATTACAGGAATGAACATAAGGGATTGTGTCATTGTTGCCCTATAATCTGGCTTTAAACTCCTTGTTTTACAAATGGTCCTCTTTAAAAAGCGCTTTCTTTCCCCCCCTACTCCCTCCATCCTGAATTAACCTGCTGTTTCCTCAACAGCCGTGTGTTATTCTTTGTTCTTGTGCGTTCTAGATTTGGAGGTATAGCTATCTCTATATTTGCCGAAATCCAAGGCAACGTGTGACAATATTTAAATACACGCAAGCAACGGGGATCCGCGCTCCTTCTCAAGGTCTTGTGCAAAGTGCATCACATTCCGTTATATGCTCCTAATTTGAAGTGTCACCATATAACCATTCACACTGCAAAATGCAGCACGTGTTAGGTTATTATAATATTCCAAATGCCTTTCCACATGTCCTTGCCTTTTAAAAGCTAAGGGCAATATGCTATCCTGCTTTGGAAGTGGAGATGGAGGCACTTTTTGCTGTTCGCTGAACAGGCAGCGTGCATGAAATAGCTCATGATGGAAGCGCTCAAGCTGTCGTCTCCTCTTGTGTCGCCACCTCGTGTGTCGTGACCGAGGCTGAACACCTCGTATGTATTCGAGACCGAAGCCAAACAATTGTCCGAATTAATGACTGTAAACTGTGCGAAACGTCGTTGCCCTGCAGATGAGCACAGCAGCGTTGCATTCTGGAAAGACGAGAATATCTGGAAGCACTTTAAAGCACCATTTCAAATGTCTTGTAATTATTTTAATACTTTAAAAAAGTGTTATAAACTATGAGGAAAAGCCACTTTGAGGTTGCCAGGTTGTGCCGGTATCCTTTCTGGTATTCCCTTCATGAATACAAATTATTATTTTTATGTCTACATAGTTTTACAATAACATCAGGAGGCGGATAATTGGTGGCAAAATGAATTACTTAATGAGTTAATAACTTTGCAATGATATGTAAAAGCATTAGTAACTTAATTATTAATCATTGGTTTAGTTTTTTCATCCATACAGTCCTTGTCTCCAGAGGATGCATCCTAACATCTTTGAGGGATCTCCTGTATTTTCATCTAGCACACATCATCAGGTCAAAATTGGAATATGTCCAATATCCCTAAATAAATAAAATGAGATTTCCACATTTGCGTCACTTGGTTGCCTGATGTGTTAAATACTAATAAGGAAATGTTAGACGGCTGACATGCAAGACTCTGGTGTTAGCATGCAGGTCAAAGCATTAGCGCTGCTATGTAGCCAGAATTTCACTTTGAACTCTGTAATTATGGGATTTGGATCTCTCGGCCACAGCAAAGCACAGTAAATCTTTAAGATTCACCGTAATGATTGTCCATGAACGTTCTGCTCAAGTTATTTTGACAGATACTTAAACCAAAGAAGCTCTTCATCAATTCCTTATTAAGGTGCTTTAGTTGTGGCGTTTGAGTCTTCTTGAGTCTTCTTCCAGAGAGGAATAATCTATGATTGTGACTGATGAGAGATGTGGCTCAGTGACCAAAATGATTAATGTGTTAGCTTGTTTCAAAATGAAGCTTCTTTCCTTGAAAATAAATAGAACATTTACGTTTGACTGACATCGTTCAAGACTGAACAGAAATATGGTACAAACACACATTTCTGAAAGCAGTAATTAACAGTTAGTGTTGGGCATGATTGGCCCTTCTGTCTTTCTCAGAACACACACACACACACACACACACACACACACACACACACACACACACACACACACACACACACATTGGGGTGAAGCCAGGCAGCAGGTCTGGTTCCAACCCGCTGTCCTCTGGTCATCTCTTCACTCGATCTCTTTCTCTCTTGTTTTCTTCCTCCTGCTTCTTGTTTGAGTCTCAGAGACCTCGTTCCTCCTCCTCCTCCTCCTCCTCCTCCTCCTCCTCCTCCTCCTCCTCCTCCTCCTCCTCTTCCTCCTCTGAAAGGAACCTTGCTGGGCCCAACTGTCTGTCTAACGAGCTGGGCAGGACGGTCACAGTGGGGTATGCAATTGTGTGTCAGTGTGTTTACACTTGTGTATATGTGTTTGCAGGGAGCACTTAGTGTTTTTTTTCGGGCATCGCCGCATGAAAACACACTTTAGGCCGTATTTGTGTTTTTTCTTTCCTCTCACACACATACACACACACACACACACACACACCTCAGTGATCCTCCAGCACTTTTCCACAGCAGGGAACGGAGGGAGGAGGTGGAGCAGGAGGCTAATGGATATGTTTGTTTACCTATTTGTCCTTGACATGATCAATTGATCAGCAGGCTAATTCACTGCCACCATGGGCTCATTACATTTCCATTTAAATTGCAAATGGATTTCTTCAATGCTTCATCTTCCTTTTTCTTCGCCACATCTCCTGCGCTTGTGTGTGGGGTGGATGTACAGTAGAGATGTTTGTCTGTAAAGACACCTCCAGAGCTCAAAAAACGCACAATGCCCTCGACCAAAAGTTTCTATTGGAAGTGAAAACCCTCCTCGTCTCACCTGTATCGCTGTCTTCCTTGTTTTCCAGGGATAATTACCTTCATCATGAAGGGGATGTCAGTCATTAAATGGCTGTCATTAAGTCACACACACACACACACACACACACACACACACACACACACACACACACACAGTCTCCTGGGAGAAGTGTGAGCTAATTCCTGGGCTGTAAAAAGCCTGTGATTATGTGTTGCTGGGAAGATTACAGTGAACGATTACTGATGTGGAATTTAAACAGCGGGGAAGGAACGGCCAAATTGAGCAGCAGCAGGAGATCGACGTTAATGTAGATGAGCTTCTGGTAAAGCCGCCTGGGCTTCATGCATTTTGAATACATTTAAACAAGCTGCTCTGGACATTTAAACATTGTGGAATGAGAAGTAAATAGTTAAATGCATTTTAACTGGTGATTTAAAAATATACATTTTAAAGGAATAAAATCAACATTTTGAGAAATGCTTTCAAGCTCTTTCTTGCCGAGCGTTAGATGAGTAGATACTCATCTATCCATTTATTAATCTAAAGGAGGATTCAGGAGACAGTTAGCTTAGCTTAGCATAAAGACTGACATCTCTCAAATAGCATATTTACACAACCCACTTAATAAATAAGCATATTTCCCAACGTGTGGAACTATTCCTTGAAGTGTGATAAGATGAAGCAAGCACACGTAAAATAGGTCATTTTTATTCTCCTGAATTTTATTTTATTTTTTCTGAGCAAGGTGAGAATTGATGACGAAAGGATGGATGGAGTGACGGATGAATGGCAGGGTCTTTATGACGACATCTCGTGGGATTCATTTGTTTCATTGGCTTGTTTGGCCATAATGGGCTTTATATGATGACTCCTCACCCCTGTCAGATTCCACCATGATCCAAACAAACGCACACATTCATCACCATCCAACACACACACACACAGACACACACACACACACACACACCTACACACACACACACACACACACACACACAGAGCTGAGATCAATGGTCATATATTTGATCTCTGACAAGTCTGACACTTACACCCACGAGGCCTTTGGTCACTCTGTTTCCTTGACCACTCCTTATGCAACACACACACACACACACACACACACACACACACACACACAGAGACGTACACATGTACAAGCACTTTTTCCCCCCTCTCTCGCTCCTTCCTTCCCCGGACACACTTGTCAGGGACCTCGTTGACCCTTAACCCCGCCCCACTTGTCACCTTTATTGATTTTTCCCCGCGACCCTCTCAATCTGGGACGAGGAAGAGTGAGAACGGGGATAATTAGTCGCCATACTCGGGTGCGAGGGACGCCGAGGATGAAGGTGGAGCGATCAATGCGAGCGCGTGGCTGAGCTTGCAGCAGCAGAAACGCTCGGCCGCCGTGAAAATGAAAAGGGCTTGAGGCGAGATGTTTGAGCAACACTGACGGGGGAGGAGAGGGGAGACGGTCGAGGCATCGTTTGTTACTGGACACAAAAGAGTACGAAGTATTACAAGACAAAAGAAAAACTACAGTATTCAATATGTTGTGCAGTACACTTTGTCAAATTAAGAACTTCTAAGTCTTGTAAGAAATACACAAGTTACGCAGAATGACAATGATGATCACTTAAAGGGTGAATTCTTCTCCACAGAGCACAGCTTTCCTAAATGACTGTATGAATTCTGTGTTTTTTTTTTCAGAGGATGGATGGTTTTCATCTTCTCTTTGGGTTGGCATGCACCAACATAGAGCTCAGTTTCTATTCCTATACGTGCTTTTAGAAACTGAACTCCTTCATGTTTTAGCAGTCAGATTGTTTCTCTGGTTTCAATCCATCTTTCTACTGAACTCTCCCTAATACATACATGAAATTTACAATAATGTCCATCAGATGTTGTGTATGTTCGGCTGCGTCCGGGGACAGTCTGTGTAACGCTTATGTTTGCTCCACAACATCACATGAACTGAGCCACACGAGCACTAAAATGCTAATTATTCCAATAAATTGTTAAAAGCTTGACATGAGTTGTCTAAACTTTGCTTTAAAGGATCAAATCTAGATGCAGAGACGACTCATACACACAGAGCAAGATGGAAGATGACATCATGTGCTATTGTGTCATATACATGTGAGTTAAACTGTGCTTGAAGGGGACAAAGTTACTTTTCATTCGCCCAAGAATGCTTTAAAAACTGTATGAATATCAATGCAATCTAATCATTTGAGCATCGTACTCTTATTTTTTCCTGTGTTGGAATTCACTGACGCTGCATAGGAGAAAAAAAAACTTTTATTTTCACACGTACAAATGTCTTTGTCTGTCTTTTATGTTTGTCATGTTGAGTACATATTTGAAAAAAAAAACTGAGCAGATCAAGATGACATGTTACATCCCCTCGTCTTTGTTTTTTGCAAGTGACACCAATGCATCACATGCATGTGTGTGTGTGTGTCTGTGTGTGTGTTCTCATTTAGTGGTAAGCAAAAGCTTTTCAAGCAACTGTGGGTCCTTTTTAACAGGTCTTGCAATAATCCATTCTCGCTCCTCCACCACCTCCTGTATGGATCAGGTTAGAGATTTCCCAGAAGTGTTGGGAGGTGACACACTTCGACATAATCTTTTTCTTTCTTATTTAATTTCCCCCCCCATCCTCTCAGCTGATTCTCCCCCTGTCACTTTAGACGCAGCTGAGAGACTGCTTTGGCTTTCGTAATCTGTTCTTCCATTCCCCCCCTCCTCTACTTGAAGGAACCTAGAAATATCATAAGGAGATTATTTTATTCGTAATTGATTGAGTGGCTCCTCACCGCAGACCAAGACACTTCAAAGTGTCTGAATTAAGACTTGGCGACTGAGGCAGGGAGGGGTTGTGAGGAGGGAAACGTAGCTTGGCGAGGCTATACCGCACGCCGGGGTCGAGCAGCTGAGCCTCTTTGGCTGGCAAATAGGAGTTGAGTCAGATCCTGTGACGGCAGCTAATTGGCTAAAGCAGAGACGCGTCGGTCAGAGGAACATTTAGATGCGGCGCCTCAGCCGCTGCAGACTGGATCCCAGGCCACAACTCGGTCTGCTGGGGCAGATACTTATGGAGAAGAAGTTTGTAAACTAGAGGCACTTTTAGCCTTTTCCAGTTTCAATGTTGTCTTTTATTCATTTTCTGAAGATATTGCTGTTAATGGACGACCATTTTGATAAATTGCTTCGTCGCTTTCTTGTTATGCGTTTGAAGAAGAGAATAAAAAACACTTATATCTGTTTGTTTATAGCTGAGACATTTTCTAAACAATAGGACTGAAAACAGGGGAAACTACTTGCTTGGCCCTCTCAAGAGGTAATTAAATATACCAGCATCTTTAAAGCTCATAAATTATATATATTTTTTGTGAAACATACCAGGAAAACCACAAGTTGTGGTTGTATGGAAGGTTATATGTGCGGGACCATTTCTTAAGTGGGAGTGGTGACTTTTTTTTTTTTTTTACACGTTACAGATTAAACAAATGATAATGTGTTAATTGGTGAGCTTTCTTTGCCTCTGATTCCAGTCTTTATGCTAAGCTAAGCTAAACGTTTCCTGGCTCCAGCCTCATATTTAACAGGCAGTGATGCATCAATCTTTTCTTCCAATTCTTAGCAAAAAAAAAGCAAATATTTCCAAGCCACGTGTGTTTATTATTGACCACAGGAACGCTCGATGCTGCAGATTTCTCGCTTCCTGAGCGCTCAGCGGTTGAACTCTATACCTTTCTGTCGCCTTCAAGCTGTAGATGCCGTCGCGCCCGTTGTCTCGTTGTCTGCACGAGTCAATCCAAGGAGCAGGTTCAGCGTCATGCTTTGCTTCCTATCAGGCGGTAGCACATAACCCAAATGATCACTTATGAGCCTGAAAGAGAGGAGATGAGAGGGCCCGTTTCTATTTCATCTTCTCACCCCAAATCACCCATCTCTGTCTAACTTCTCTCCGTTTTCTCTCCTCTTTTCCCCCCTTTTTCCTTTCTCTTCTACTCATCCTTTTGTCACTCCATCACCCCATTCCTCACTATCAGTCCTGACCCAATGCTGATCTTAATCCTCTTACCTCACGGCTCCATTACCCACTTCAGCCATTTTGCATATACACCAAAGAAAGACGGGCTCCTCTCCTCTTTCTCGAACCCCCATAGCTCAGTCCTTCAATCCCCCCCCCCCTAAATTTAGATCCTTCAAACCTCTGCCATATGTACCTTTTCTTCGTGTATATGATTTCATTTTCAATCAAATGCGGATGTTTCTAAATCTGAGGGGCCAACGAGGCTTTGGAAGGATGGGGTGAATTTATTCGTACCCCCTTTTCTTCTTCCGAGCCCTCATCCAAATTGAAAATGGCGTAAATCAGTTCCCAGGCGGGTGTGGCCGAGCTGCGGGATTATCTCCTGTTTTGTGTTGTTTTTAATCCCTAAATGCCACTTCTGGTCCCACCGCCGCCGATAGGGAAATGCAAATGTATCCTCGCACTGCTCGTTTGCCGGATAGTCATTTACCATGTCACTGTCGGTAACGTCGGTGAACAAGCATTCATCCCTCGGGACATTTATTTATCTATAAACGTTATTTTTCATGCTCTGTAATTCGTCATGTCAGCTATCTCCCTTTCTGTTTATGATCTCTTATGTCTCTCTCTCCTTCCTTTTCATTTCTAATTTACTGTTTCTCTCTCTCTCTCAAGGGAGAGATTAAGGCCTAATCCCCTGATGCCCCATGGTTAATTGATATGATTTAACTATTACAAGGCCCTGGGTGGTTCCACACTGCCACCTCAGAGAGCGCGCACCCTCCGCTGAGAACCACGACCTTCCCTCGTTCCCCCATCCGACCCTCTGCAGCGCCCCCCCCCCAATTAAATCCTTCTTTCCTCTTTTTTTCTCCAACGCCTTTTCCCCCATCTATCTCTTTCATCCCCCTTCTTCTTGTGCTTCCCCTTTTCTTCCACCATGTCCCTACTTCTGTTCTCCCCCGACGCCCCTCTTTCGGGCTGCCGGGGGTCACCATTCAGGAGTTTGTCCGCCCCTCGAGACCAAAAGTTCAGTGGAAAGACTTAATAAAGCCCCATGTGCCTCGTAATGTATGTATATAATCAGAATTATGTTTATGAGGATGGAAATAACAGGAGCACATTGAAGGTTTCCCCTTTCCAACTTCTCTGTGTTACAAAAAAAGACACACCGACTCAAATCACCGCCACACAAAACATGTCCCCGTACAATATTTGATGTACACGTGAGCGTAAGACAAACAGGAACGTTTGACCGATGATCTAAAAATGACTTTCTTACCATTTTGTCTGTCATCTGTTACGGTGTCGGGTGACTTCCTGTTTTATTTTGTAGTTCATCCTCTGTGTCTGCGCACTTCCTGCCCCGGTGTGCCTTCTTCCTTGTCGTTTGTGTGTCTCCTGATTGTCTGATTGTCTTCACCTGTGCGTCCTCGTTGTTCCCACCTGTGTCTCGTTACCTTCATCCTTGTATTTAAACCCTGGTAGTCTCCTGTCACCACGGTCGGGTTGTACTGTGTAACACTGTTGTGTGGCCGCTGTGTGTTACACTGTTTCCTTGTGTGTATGTCCCCTGTGTTGGAGTAAGTGTTTTTTTGGAAGCCTGAATTTTTTTATTACATTTTTTTTAACTGTGTCCTCCATCAATTCATCCCATGACGGAAAACAACCCAAGATGTCAAACTGTTGCTGTAGCCCAACCTGGATGTCGTACTTTAAGTCTACTCGGAGGATGTATGCAGCACTAGATTAAGTCATTTATGGCTGACTGTAATTTGAGCGAGTGTGTATGAGTTTGTGGGGAAGATGAAGCTTTTATTTGGCACTTACATTCCTCGTATACATCCGTCTGCCATGCACCTGAGCAGTGTGTGTTGACTCTATTATCAGTGCAGTGCTGAAATGTTACACCCCGCCTGTGAATGCATAACATGAACTTCCCTTCACCGCATCTCTCTCACTCGTTCTTTCTCTTTCTCTTTTTTTTCTACGTCTCTCACGACGCATAATACATTTCTGGCTTTTATAAAGACTCACGCACGTCCACCACACACACACACACTCGCACAAATCCCTTCCCTACCTGCATTGAAACCCGAGAGGGTGTCGGTGTAATCGCCGTTATATTTCTCAGGCTGATGGAACATTCTGCCCGGGTCCGAAAACACGATAAATGGAGGGCCGCGCTGTCTGCTCCCGGCTTTAGCAGGTATTTGTAATGTGATCATTCTCCAACCTGCAACCTGCTTGTGTGCTTTAATCATCGGCTCAGATCACAACATCCTTCCCTCGGCTTTTAAGGCGAGACACCAAACATAGAGGGGTTTAGACGAGGAAAGAAAACATCCAAAATATACATTTAGGTGTTTATTTGACTTCACTTTGCTCATTTGCATTTGTAGATTTCTCCTAAATGCACCTAAAGTTGAAGGTAAAGAGATATTTAAACATAACATTTCAGGAAATTTGTAATACTTCTTTTGAATTAATCAACTGTAATAGTGACATCTGTTGGTTAAAATCTTTGCCCTATTCACATGAAGTGATTGACTTGCAAAAAAATAAGCTGTCCCAAAATCAAAGATTTAAAAAATGTAATAATATCTGCTTTTATGGCTTTATAAAGTACGTTTGAACATCGTGTAATGGAAGGAAACGGTAAAAAAAAAATACAAGACCGTGTGTGTGTGTGTGTGTGTGTGTGTGTGTGTGTGTGTGTGTGTGTGTGTGTGTAATTCTTGCACTTGATCCTTTCATAAAACAATGAAGCCTGATGGATCTATTACTGATGATCATTTTCCAACCTTGTGTTTTGTGTGTGTTTTGTGTGTGTGTTGTGTGCGTGCATGTGAAGTTGTTGTGTCAGCTGAGGACTTGGCTGCAGAGCTCTGTGTTAACCCTGTCTCTCTCTCTCTCTCTGTTTAGGTGTTGAAGGAACATTTCATCAGTGGGATATAGGTGTTTGGTGTGTGTGTGTGTGTGTGTGTGTGTGTGTGTGTGTGTGTGTGTGTGTGTGTGTGTGTGTATAAAAGGTTATGTGCGTTGCCCTTCCGTTTACCTTTTGGCTCACCTTAAAGTCTGCGTCCACTCGTCTTTCTTCTCCTCCCACTCATCCTCCTGCTCCTCGTAGCCCCATAAGTCACCGAGGTATTTCCACAGCAGCGTGTCAGTGTTAATATTTACTCTGATCTTATGAGCTCCTCCTCGTCACCCATCACACACCTCTTACACACACACAAAGTGCCTAAACTGGATGCGTGAATGTAGAAAGAAATGTACGCCTCATTAATCAATTATTATGTGGACACTTCAAAACACTGGTGGACAATGAGTATCATAGCAAATAGGGAAGGGACCACTTGTATAGTTTATTATAGTTTCAATTATTTAAATTTTGTCCTAGACTTTAATACAATGTGGTTTACAGGATTAACCAGAGAAGACCCTCCTGATGGCTATAAATAAATGAAGTGTGCACGGTACACAAGTTGTACGTACAGAAAAGAAACAGTCTGCCTTCAGTTTTAAGAGTTATATCTTTTATTTAAAGCACAATCTGACTTTGTCATAGCAGTTTATTATTGCTCTATTAGCCTCCTCTGGCCACAAAGAAGATCTTGTGATTTTATTCTGCCAAACCTGACCAACATATTGAAATGTTAAGACATTTAAACAAAAAAAAGGCTCATATTATTTATGAGAAGCAGACTGCAGCAAACAAATGAGCTCAAGTCATGCTGTGCTTTTTTGTTCATGAGTTGAAAATCTCTATAATCTGGAGACATCTTGCGTGCGCCTGCATGTGTGCGTCTCTGTGCAACAGTATGTGTGATGTTGGAGTGTTTATCTTTTCAAAGCGGCGTCTCCATGGAGCTGAGTCGTCTCCGTCAAACCTCGGGGTCACTGGGTCGTGAACTCTGGGTAAACTTCAAGCTGCTGCCTCCCAGCAGGAGAGAGAGGCCCAGTCTGTTCACCTCTGATGACACTGAACACGAGGCCTCGTCGCAAAAATCACTGACTGATAGAACAAAATGAGCAGTTTTGTTGCGACGTGTCGGTTTAAAAATGATATATTTGTCTCTCATCATGGGAGCTGCTGGTGACATCACTTTAATATGCCACAAAAGATGAAACCATTACTATTTTTTATTCTTTTTAATTTCCACACAACCCCATGAAGCTTTATATGCAGTATGAAGTCATTTCTCAATCCCATTTCTACTCAAAAAACGCTGATAGAAAATGTAGTTTTAGACATTTATTTACATGTATCGACCATTTTATTCATATATTTCTCTGCTTTTGTGAACCTACTATCTTTGGTAAACCAATTGCCATCACCAAAACAGTTTGTCCACATGAGTAAAGTTATGTTTTTACAAGAGATATGAGGAATTTCCATAAATCAGGATTTAATTTTTCAGCTTTGGAGTCATATTTTCTCTTTACACTTTCGCCGTATGACAATGGTGCCTCATTGTATAGATTCATAGCTGAGATTGTTCTGCAATTGATGATGTAAAACATGGGTATGTATCATACATGCAAAGGCCTTAAAAGGTAAATTAAAGACTGAAAATGACCTCAGCGTTGGAAGGGTTAACCCTCTCGAAGGAAGAGTGACAATGCATGACATTCAGAGAAATGATAAAGCAGCAAAAAGCTGTTTGCAATGTAAAGTAAAGTCTCACTGAGCAGAAAAGTGTGTCGTTATCCAAGCTTCCTCATTCTTTGTTGGCATAGCAGAGCCGACTGTGTATTAGTTTAATGCATGTGAGCCTCACTGGTCTCCCACAGCGTGTGCTGTTAGCGCTGTTAGCACTTTTAGCTACGAGCCGCTGGCTCAGGCGGCGCCGTGTCGAGAGCCATTGAGATGCCAAACTCCCCGTCTCATATCACGCACCTTTTAAAAAGCACTTCATCGGTCCTTCGCTTCTGTCTTTTGTCTCGAGTTTCTCCCGATTCATTGTTTTCTGGGCTCTAACGGCACACTATCCGACTTTTAATTGGCCCCTGGCAACAATTTGACAGTCGATAGAGCAACGACCCTCATTAAACATCTATTTCACTTCCATTTGGCATGAAGAGAAGAAAAAAACAAACAATCAGCACAGTCTGACTTTTGATGGGGAACAATGATGATTTAGTTAAACTGAAAATCCAATGCCTCCCTCCCTCAGCCCTGCGATCAGCACTGAAAAACACCTTATCCAGTCGATCCTACAGAAAAAGAAAGGAGGGGGGGGGGGAAGAAAAGCTGGCTCCTTTTCTTTATCCCCAAAGCAGGATAACAGCCCGCGTTAGGGGAATGTCCACGCCTGCCAATTGCAGTAATGGCCTCTAATTCCAAATTAATTCAGTCTAAATGAACTGTCAGAGGGAGATTGATTTGTTGGAGCTGCTGTCTTGATGAGTGCTGTCGTGGGAGGGGGTGATTAGGCGCTGAGGCCTGCGTCGCTCTCTTACAGCCCGAGGCTACGAGGCTGGATTTTTTTATTTTTTTTTAGACCTGAGCAGTGGTAACACCAGCTGTTTCTGGGATGACAGGTATAAGGGGACATGTGGCCACTCGGGGACGACGTCCACCGAGTGGGTGGAAGTGGGGAGCAACCGATCTGGGGCAAATTTTCCTTGGGATTGATGGGACAATCTGCCGCTGAGGGGAGGTCGACGGGTTTCTGAAGAGCGTGTTGTATGAGGAGAGAACTTCTTGCAGAAATACCCACAAAGACCACCTCATTTTGCATTCATTTCACGGTAACGTTTTGTGTGTTTCTTTGTGTTTTAATGTATAAATTGAATTCCGGCCTCCTCCACACCGGGAAAAAAAAGTTGCTTCTGCGTATAGTTTCAGGCTTTTTTTCTACGAAGACAACCTTATTAATAGGCTCTCTTCAAAGTTAATTAGCTGTGGAAACGAGGCCAGGGGCCCTGGCGTTTCTACCCAGAGGACTTTGCTATCCCCGCTGATTCCTGTGCTAGGCTAATTATTTCCCAATAACCTTACTTACTGGCCATGCTCCCTCCTCTGGGCCTGAGCCTAACAAGCGTCACCCTGCGACTTGAGAGGCTGTTCTGCTTGGAAGTTTTTTAGCCACCTGCCTCCCTGCATGCCGCCGCCGCCGCCGCCGCCGCAGAGATGATTTCCCCTCCTCTTCCTCGCTCGGAGAGGAAGCGAGTTCAGAAGCTCTCGGAGGCGCGAGGGCGCGCTGGCTTTCTAAAGGCGCCGCTGTTTGATGTCGAAAATTAAATTCCTTCAAATTCGCCATTAACGCTATTACTTAAAGTATTGGACACACTCCCGAGTATCCCGACGGCATTATGTCTGCTGTCATTAATTTTGCCCTCTCCTGAAGCTCTCGGTGCAAATATCAATATCAAAAAACTCTAAATAGTTAACCTTATTACCCTGGCTGTTTATTTTGACTGTTTATTTACTTTCTTATTTATATATTTTCCCTCTCCCAGCACCCAAAGCAGAATTGTCTGCTCTTCACATACCGCACATATGAATAAATATGGGCCACATCCATATTCTGAGGGCTGAAAAGCTGTTTATCATGCAAAGAGGGAACATCAGAGGCTAAGAGGGGAGGTGGCTAAAATAGGCTGAGCCATTAGAATAGATATTAGAATATATTAGAATATTGGAAATTAAATGTGAACTTGTGATCCGTTGACATACTTGAAGATGAAAGGAGAGAGAAACTAACACTTTAAAGACCAACAAGATAACGGTCAGCGTGGAAAATAGCATTTTCCAGTTGAAAGATAATTATTGAAATGTTAGAGCAGACATGCATAAAGTCAGTCTACAATCTGCAACATACATTTCTGACGCTTTATAGTGTCGTTGTATTAATTACTGCACGTGTTTGTTTCCACAGGAGTGTTTTTCTCGGCCGCGCTGCATTAATCCCCCTTTAAAGCTGCCCCATTACAATCCTCACTAAGCACACAGCCTGAGGCCGCTGCTCAGAAGCTGCACTGTACATACACTAACACACTAATGGTCAGAGAAACATGTTTTTCTTCTTCATTGATACTGATCATAACAGATTAAACGCGAGGCTTCTTCATAATAACTGAAGGATGCACGGCGTGTATCTTTGGCACATTGGTTGTTTTTTTTGCAGACTTGTCATGCATCCAGCTTAAAGTGCCGTTAATTCCCGACGGCCCCCAGAACAACACCAGCTAAGAGGTGTTTGTCGGTAAAGAAAAATATCGGCCTTACGTGAGATGCGATGCCACTTTATTGTTCTAGTAATCTTTCGCGCCTGAATATATTTCCATCAGATCCGGTAAAGTGAGTCAAAGGACTTCTTGAGGTTTAGTATCAGATCAGATACTCAGAGGAAAACACACTGAAAAATATCTGCACACGTAATCTAATAAGTCTGAAAGAATCCTGACTGGTGTTCAGTGTCATCCTGTGATGTTTTTAAACAAGCTGGTGTTTTCATATGAAAACTCATTTAATAAAAATAAGATTGTGAAAAATTGAAAAAGCTTTAAGGATGGAAAAATGTGTTTGTGCTGCTCATAACATTCTGTTTAAAACAGATTGATGATGTCACAGTGGACATTATCAACCTGTCGGTAGTGTTTCTGTTTAGACTAACGTTATAAACCTATTTTGATAAAGATTCCTGCTGCGTGAGGTAAATTATTCTTTACCATTTTTTGTGTAAAAGAAGAAGAAATCATCTCAAAATAGGAACTTATCCAGACTCGGATGCAGCTGCTTGTATCACATTGTTTCCCACTCAGAGGGACTCATCCTGGAGCAGCGACACACTGTATGCATGATGACAAACTGAACACAACAGGTTCAAACAGAAAACCACAATCATCAACGAGACCAATATAAAAATGCACTTCAGCTAAATGACACGGACGTTTAACTTTTGTCATTACAGCTTCACGCTGCACTGCAGTATCGACTCTTTAGCTTGCAGCTTGAACTGAAACGCTGGTTTTAAACTAAAAATGTGATCAAATATAAATGCATTGGAAACCACCTATAGGCTGTGGTAAATGAAGCCACTGCGACTATGAAAATGTACAGCAACCTCATACTTAATAATCTATATTTATTTGCTGAAGAATATAGATTAGAGCATCATCCATCACATGCTTGAAGTTGATAATAATACTCCACTAAACTATCCACATAAAATATAATTTATATGACAGTTCTCTCTATAAAAAGAAATAATAGATTTTTTTTTTTTTTTAAAGTCTGCAAGGAAAAGGAGCAAATTAAAGAGAAAAAAGCCGAAACGTTTGAATAAAATAAACACAAAACGTGAATCCTCAGTTCTTTTTGCTTCATCTATAATCTATTCCGACCAAAAGTTTCCTTTTGTCCTCCCACAATGCACCTGGGGCCATAATAGAACCCGGGCGTCTCATTTCCCTGATGGAGCTCCGCTCCGCCTGACACCACTGTCCACACACTCGTTAACAACTTTACTCCGCTCGCCCCCCCGGCGATGCGCTGGATGGAGAGACGGCCCCGACGTCTCCTTGTCTAACTCCCACTCCGTCTCTCTCTCCATCATTCCTCTTCCTCCTCTCGTCTTCCTCTTCCTCCCGCATTCACCTCCTCCTCCTCCTCCAACCCATCACTCCACACTGCTATTCTTCAGTTTCATTGTGTTTTCCCTCCTCGTCTGCTCACAACCTCTGTGCTATTCTGCTGTAAGCCCGCTCTGATCAATACAGAGTGGGGCATTCTGACTGCATACATCCTCGTCCATGGCAGCTTAGCCTATCAATACTATTTAAATTCTCCTTTTGGCCCCCAAACAAGCCGCTGCATTATTTAGGAGGCGTGCGGTCAATTGCACATTACCTACAGGACATTAGCAGGTGAATGGGGTTGGTGTTGGAATCTGTCTCGCGGTAGTCGTTGAGCAATGTGGCCGCGAGCATCTTCGTCACACCGGACAGTCAATATGGAGGGTTTAGTCTCTGAATCCAATGTGCAGATCTCCTTATCTGTCTTTAACTTCTATGACATTTTCCTAATTCAGTGTAAGACAGAGACGTGCAGATGTCTTTCAGAAGAAGAAGAAATGTCCGGGTCCAGCTATTAGAGAGAGAAACCGCCACAACACGCCGTTACAAACTGCAGGTGCAACACACTCTTTTTCACCGTCTCGGTTCCCTTTGTCGTCCCTCACCGGAGGGAACGACATGGTTTCGATCCAAAGCGGCAACACAACCATAAGTGTAATGTGTACTGCGAGATGTAGGGAAAGAATGGGCTACACAATAAAAGCCGGTGTCTCATTTAGCGTGGAAATGTTTCCCCATCTCCTGAGTTGAAAGGGGAAGTATTCATTAAGGAATAAATCAAATGAGCCGTGACTGCGACGAGGTCGGAGGGAAAAATTCAATTTGTATTCATAAACAGCCACAAGCAAGGAGGCGATAATTCAGAGGAGTTGGGTTACTGAAGCTGTTTGGTACTTGTTATTTAAAAGACCTGTGTGTGTGCGTGTGCGTGTGTGTGTGTGTGTGTGTGTGTGTGTGTGTGTGTCTTGCACTTGATCCTTTCATAAAATAATGAAGCCTGTTGGATCTATTAGTGATGATCATTTTCCAAGTATTGTTTAAACTTTAAACTCAATCACACTAAACAAGCACCAGAGCAAATGTTCTTTCACAAATGTAATGTTTTTTTAATTGTTTTGCAGACTTCATTGTCATTAAAACTATTGTAAAACTGGTTTAAATTAAAGTCCTTCACACGTGACGTTAATAGTTTTTTCTGCAGTCATTACCTGAAAAAACAAACAAACTAAAAGTGTCTGCAGTATAGCGGGTTAGTGAGTTTACCTTTTCCTGTGGATGAATGTCCGCGTCAAATTGCCCTATATGGGAGGAAATAAAGTTTATTTTTATTAAAGCAACCATTAACTGACGAACACTGACCGAGGCTACAATAAGCATCACTTCATCACTCGGCATGCAAACAGCCCTCGTCGCTGTAATTCACTCAGAAGTGAAGACGTACAATGTGTCACACACTCACACACTCCAGATGGGCTGAGAAGACACAACACATCACTCACATCCCAGTGCGTGAGCAGACACACACTTCTGATACGCACTCGTCTCTCTGCGTCCTGATGGCCCTCTTGTTTACTAAGTACCTGACGTTGGAGCTCGGCATGAAAAAAAACATTTTTAAGACAAAATAGCAGACGTTTGACACTAAAGGGCTTCACCTCCATGTTGTTTGTGGTTCCAATAGTTTGGTAACAGGATGGTTCACTTCATGAGAAACCATCAAGCAGACGCTCTGTCCTGTGACTGTGTGTTGGTGTGTGAGAGCAAATGTTTGTCGTGTGTTTCCACATGTCTGACATTTATTTGAGGGCGATGAGCATATTTAAAACATCAATACAAAAGGGAGCACCTCTGGCCAAAACTTAATGTAATAAAAAGTAACTACATACATTTATTTTGACATGATTTTCACCCTTTTTGCATTTATTTGATCCACATCTGATATTGTCTTTATTGTGTTTAGGATTGCAATTTTATTTCAGTACTTATTTCCACAACACAACTTCCATGTCGCTCCTCTTCATGCTCCCTCCTCCGGTCTCAGAGTGTCTGCTTATAAAGAAGAAGAAGAAAAAAGAACAACAAACATATTTTGAGCTGAGCAAGAGAAAAGGAGGAGAGATGAGAGATGGAAAGAGGATGAGTTCTTTGCCGCGTTAGAGAGGCCGCCAAAATCCATTACCTAAGTGTTCTTTATCTTTTCCATATGCTTTTGTTGTCTAATCTATCGCCGCAAATCCTGGATTCAGAAAACAAACAAATGGATCAGTCTGCTGCAACCAAACCGCTGCAGACGCCACGGAGGTACACTGCTGCAGCGCTCCCTAGAGGCCAGGGGCCGAAGTGCAGGGAGGTGTTCACAAAGTGATGGGACGGACGGATGGATGGACGGACGGATGGATGGATAGATGGCTAAGCGAGAGGGTGTTGAAGATAATCAGAGACAGCTGGAGGAATTCAAGGACAGGAGACAGAGTTGCTAACTCTACTTTCTGCTCTGTCGGATCCTCTACTTTGGCCTTCGCATCCTTGATCCTCTCGGCTTTTACTCCCCCCCATCCCTCCTCCTCCTCCCCTTCACTGCTCTCTTCTTTTAAGGAGGATTGGAGTTTATTCCAGACAATCCACCCCAGTTCAGGAAGTGGAACGAGAGGGACTCAGGGAAATGCAGGATCATGGATGGACTTCCGAGGGGGGGAAATCGTATCACAATAGTGCCGGGACTCTTATCAGATTTAAGTGAAGGGGTTTGTGGTTTATAAAGCCAAGAGATCGGGCTCAGTGGTAAACTTTTAGATTGGGCGTAGGGTGGGTGGGGAGGGAGGGGGATGCTCTGATTATTGAAATGAGTCTTAAGGAAGAGAGAGCGAAAAACACGGAGGCACATCCTTCGTCACCACTGCAGCAACCTGATTAGCTGGAAGAAGGTGCTGCTCCGCTTCATGCAGACTCCTGAACAACTCTCACATCTGTGTGTTTTGATTGGAGCTAGGGCTTGGGAGTGATTAGCTTAGCATAAAATCTGTAAGTATGGGGAAAGAGCTAACCTCTTTCCAAAGTAAAAAAAAAAAAAAACATACACACACATAAGCATCTCTAGAACTCAATATATGGGCCTGTTTTGTTCGTTTAATCCGGACACAAACATCAATTTAGAAACAGCATGTGGTTAAGGTATTCATGTTCTTGTCAAGACTGAGTCTATATTACTTGCCAGTAAATATTAATTAGATAAAATTAAATTCAGTTTATTTTGTATAGGGCTTCACAATCTGTAAACATCTCTATCCAGGGGCTTCATATTGGATCAGGAAAACTCCCCAAAAAACAGAAAAGTCCTGTTTGTTTAAATGTCAAAACAAGAGCTATTGCTTTACTGCACAAAATGTGACAATAATTGGCCCCAAATGTTCTCAAATATATTAACTATCGATGCCTAAACACAACAAATGTTACCCGTTCTTCCAAACTGAGCCTTCTGTGTTTGCGCTGGTGGGATCAATAACTTTCGCACAGAGGTGCGTGAAGTCGAAAAACAAGCCTAGATGCTCTTTCTCCCATGTTTAATGTCAGTTAACTGCAAACAAATGAATTGCTGGAGCACAGCTCCTCGGCCGTACACTTCGTTCACGCTTCAACCCTCCTGCAGCCGCCGTCACGCTGTAGGCTAAACTAGCAAGTGATCAGTCCCAGTCATTAAGCCCGGCAGCAGCAGCATGCTGTGTGAACAAACATCCCTAATCACAGCCTCTTAAAGACTCCTAATGAGTCTCTGCTAATTAGGCCTCTCACTCCGAGTCAATCTATTCTCTCTCTGCCCCACTCGGTCAGCCCGGCCTCATTTATCTGCTATAGATTAGTGGATGGAGGGGCCAGTGCGTCTGACTGTGTGTGTGTGTGTGTGTGTGTGTGTGTGTGTGTGTGTGTGTGTGTGTGTGTGTGTGTGTGTGTGTGTGTGTGTGTGTGTGTGTGTGTGTGTGTGTGTGTGTGTGTGTGCGTGTGTGTGAGGTTCGGCCAAATCAGGCTATTGAAAATCATCAGTAGTTAAAGTGAGGGTTTAGGATGGAAAGTCATCAATGATTAACGATGACTTTCTGCCTTTTCAGAGCTCAATTGTCCTGAGTCCATCCAGAAATATCACGTCAACTATCTCACTGTTCACATCTGCTGACAAACCGTAAAATCCTCCAAAGTTATAATAATTAAATTAGCTTTTCCGTCACTTATTTAGGCTTCCAAATAAATACAAGATTTAAATGTGACCAACAACCAAAGTGATTTATTTTAAAATAAGTTGAAACAGCTGGTCGCAGGAATTTCTTCTTATATTTGACAAGTGAATGAAATTAATTGTCTTTTTTTTTGTTCAAATTGATGCCAGACATTTAGTTTTCCAATCTAGTATCTTTTTTCAGGTCTATGTTGTGATACAATAAAGTACTTGGCTTTACTACTTTCTAACTCATTTAAACCCAAATGTTACGTTACTGTTTACTAAGGACACCAGACAATAGCGCTTAGAAAGAGAGCGCAACTTTAGTCCAAAAGTTTTGGTGAAAATCTTGTTCCAAGCAAGAAACCTTGTTTGTTGATGAGCATTTTTTTTCGTCACTCATTTTCATGAACACGTTATTGGACTCGTGTCACTTTTTAAAAAGCTTAACTAGGTCATCCATCTCAAACCCTGGGATTCACATTCAGACTGAACAATAGAAATCCTGGCCGGGAGTCACGAAAAGAGAGACCTCATCATCTGCCAACCTAATCGTGTGTGTGAGCGCGCGTGTGTGTGTGTGTGTGTGTGTGTGTGTGTGTGTGTGTGTGTGTGTGTGTGTGAAAGACAGATGGATGTTGGGAGATGAAGATGACTTGCCCTGTGTTGTCACTCACCACACACTCAACTGTTCCCTGTCCCCTGTTTTCCTGTCTCCTTTCCTTCATTTCCTTTTTTAATCTGTGTTTGCTCGTGTTCCCAGCACAGGAAAATGTTAGGCTGCTACACACATGTACTATTACACACTGCACATGAAGAAGAGTGAAAGCCTGTGCAGGTATAATGAGGAAGACGAAGGATAGATGTCCTTCTTTCGTCTTCTTTCACAGTAAAACAACGTGATGCAATGAATCCTCTCAGCACGCTGTCCTCTACATGTGTTGCTCTTCTTCTCTTGCATTTTGGACATCGTAGACCTCTTGTTTGAGTTGTAACTTTCGGCGTCACTGATAGCTGATACTTGCAGTTATTGGTCCATAAACCAGGAACCACAAGTGTCACCAAATAAACCAAAACTTAAATCTTATACTTAAATCACTCTTCTATGGACTATGATTGGCTGCAAATGCTTTTTTTTTTTTTTACCATGTTTTATATATTGATGTGTGAGCTGCCACACCAAACCAATTTCCTTTCGGCAGCTTTGAAAACACACACACACGAACACACACACACACACGAACACACACACACACACACACACACACACACATTAGCACGCACAAGCTCTGGCTCTGCAATGCCCCGTGAAGGAAGGTGGTAATGGCTTGTTGAGCCTCGATAAGGCCGCGCCTCGGGGGCGGGTCACAGCCATATCTCACACGGTATCGATCAGCTCAGAGCTAAGTGTGGCCCTCAGCCCTTCATCCCTTCTTCCTTCATCGCCCTCTCCCTCTGTTCTTGATCCTGTAAAGTTATAACTGTACTCATGTCAGCCGGGTAATTATCATTGATCTGCTGCTGCAGAAGGTGACAAATTCCACCGTTGCTCCACCAGCTGATCTGTGATCTGTCGCGGCCCGGCGCTCTGATGGACACGCGTTGCCACGAGCTGGATGGAGGGATTTGATTGAGAAGAGTGTACATAACATCATCATTAACCAAACCCGAAAAAGAGTTCAACTCAGATTGATTTCAAGATGATTTCATTCCTCTTCATCTACAACGAATCAATGGCGTAATGGGTTAAAAATAAATGCTCCCAAAACTGCTAAAAACCAAATGCCATCAAGTCATCGTTCTCTGAGACCAGATTCTTGTTACTTATTTGATTGATTTATAATTTAAAAAAATCACTTTTAAAAGATATTTTGATCTTAACTATGAACATCCAGCATGAGGTGAGCCAGATTCCCCCAAAATGCTTCCTTGAGCGGTCAATAAGACACCTTTTTGGAAAGATTACGACCTAAAGAATCAGAATCTGCAACAAAATTCACAATAAAACAAAGTCATGGCCTGTTAGGAAGGAGTTTCAGTCAAAAAACTGTGTTGTTCGCTTCAAAAATGGAAAAATATTACGTATTTTATGCCAAAAGATTGTCTAAATGGGGAATGCTGGGACTTAAGGATTTTCGCGCTCGGTTTCCAAAAAGTTAAAACACATATATGTCCGATCATATCATAATTACAAACAATGATGCATCCACTTAATGATGAATCTTTACATCCAGATCGGGGCTTGGCTTTGAGGAATATTGAGATATAAGTCTAAAATAAACTCCCCATGAGTCGTGACCTTAGTGACCCCAAGAAGTGTGGTATGTTGTGTGGTATCAAGTGATTCACTGGCATCATAGAGCAGCCTGATGTTTTCATCCCACTTACCTGCTGGCACACTCTAGCAGCAAGTGTATCGTCACAGAAAAGAGTCTAGATGGTGTCACATCATAACAAATTAGGCGGACAGGGCAACAGGGCACCAGATTGGTACATTCATCACGGGAGAAATAGATCATGTCACCGTTGTCTGTTCTGCGGAGGCCTATCTGGTGCCGCTGTGGGCCTCTAACGGACGGGGGCGTCCCGGACACTACATCAAACACAACTGTAGGAAATGAGGCCTTCATGACAAGTAATAGGTTTTATTGAGTGGATGATGAGTGTGTTTGAAATATGTATCAGAAGGGTGTCAGTGTAGCACACTTTATACTTCAGCTTCTTCCTCTGGAAGGCTGATGGAGGACTGATTATTAATGGGAGCAGGGAGATATTAGTGTTCATCCAGTCCCCTGCAGCACTGAAACCTCACAAAGAAAAACGTTTAGAGTGTCCTTTATAGGTTTTATTCCCTCTCTACTGCCTCCTCAAGTCTTTTAGTTTGTGTAAGCATTTAAGAAAACAGAACCCGCTATTAGCATTTGCAAATCAAAGTCCATTATGGAGAGGAGGGGGGGGGGGGTGTAATTGCGCGTGTCTCAATGTCCCTATATCCTTTTGTAAAACACGACTGATAAATTCCCTTTTTGTAACCTCTGCAGGGTTCAGTGGTCACGTTCAATGACTGTGAGAGAGGAAGAGACAGCGAGAGGAAGAGCGACAGGCAATCATTTCTCCTTGCGAGCGGCAGAGCGGGGTAGGCGCGCAGATGAAAGCCCATTTTCCTCTGATTAAGTCCCCTGAAAATATTCCATTTGTCAGTGCCACCGCGGCTGAGACAGACCCCGGCCTGCACAGCCAGCCGACTGTATCTGTTGACTATGTAGCCGCCGCGATTTACATCGCTCACTGACAACATCATCATTTCCTCCTTTAATGTCCTCCCTCACTTCTGTCTCCACCTCCCTCCCATCCCTCCATCCCTCCATCCTTCCACCTCCGTCATTGCTTTCCTTCCTTCATCTCCCCCCCCCCCCCCCCCCTTCCCTCCCTCCTCCTCCCTGCACCCCTAACAGCCTATTTTTGTTTGATCTGCCCTCATTGCAAGGTTGACTGCTACCAAAGAGGCGAGAGCAAAGCGGGACCTGGCTCTGTCTTCGTCATAGTCATTTTCAATGTCATAAATTTCAATTTCCAATCTTTCTGCTCTTTCCCCCCCCCCCCCCCTCCTCTGCCCCCTCCTCTTTCTCTCATGGCATACCCATCATGGGAATTTGTCAATTCTGTTTCTCTCTGTCTTTCCCCTCTCATTCATTCTGACTCCCTCTCACCAAACACCTATTGGCTATTATCCTGTCTCACGTCTTCCCCAGACTTCTGCCACACAGAATGCAATTTTCCCCGGGCCGCGTCTGTGTGATGAGATCCAAATGAAAGATCATTAATATTTTGTTCAAAAAGAAATGGAGTTGTGTCTCCTATTTTAAATATTGTCATTTTCGCTCGCCGTGCTCGTCATGCCGTCGAGATGCTCTCTCTCTCTCACCTCCACCACATTAGGGGGATGCAGATGATCACATTTTTTTCTTCTTCTTTTTCTGTTACTGCACCCTGAACGTGTGTGAATGTGTATGTGTTGGCTTGTGAAAGCGGCGGAAAACCCGACAGGCATACAAAAATATGTTTGCCCTTTGTCTCTTCAGAAGGTCTTTAACATGGAGACACTGACAGAAGCAGATGAAGCAGCTGTGAGTGTTGTGTCAGGAAAGACAGAGTGGCACCATTACCAGAGCCCCGGCCCACTGACATGCTGCCCGAAGTATAAAGAGAATAACTGTTTATTTACTGAGGTATCGATGAACTGGGTGTGCTTTGTTTGTTAAGCGAGTGAAATGAAATCCATTCTAAAAACATAAAAAGTCGCAGGGTTTTCCTGCCGTCTTGACACAAAAAAAAAAACATGCCGTGCTGATATCATTGATGTGTCAGTATTCAGTTTAGTGTCTTTAATAAAAAAGCTAATACAGCTTCAGTCTTTATTTAGTAAATTAAGGTAAATTACTGGAAGTCTTTAAGGTGATAATACTGTGTCTGAGTCCAATTATGGATGACTCTCTTCTTTCATGAATGCTGATTATACGAAAGTGTGGCGATACTTTATTTCAACCATCCTTCCTGCATTTCTAGTCACTTTACAAACAGCTGATAAATAGCTTAGTGTCATGTGTCACACACATGTTTATTAATGGCTTCGGTGGCTCCTCCTATAAGTTAAGGAATACTTGATGACGCAGTATAACACAAATTTATTGATAATCATACTTAGCAGTTGTGTCCATAGACAGTCTTCAATCTGCAGTAAAGTATCTCTGAACTGTGAATAAATGCAACTCACATTGCCATAAGCCAGGTGTGTTTTTAACAGGTTTTGATGGACTCTAAAAGTAGTTATTGGTTAACTTGCTTACATTAAAGTAAACCTTTATGTTTAGCATCAAACAATGATTTGCTATGAAAAGATATAGTGGTGTAATATCTACTTGGAGCAAAGAATGAAGTCGCTCTGTGTGTTGTCGCTTCGCTTTACTCACAACGGGGCGCTAGCTAACACAACAGCTAGCAAGCTAACACAACAGCTAGCAAGGCCAGAAGCTGAGAATTTACTTTGCTAAGTGCTTGTGTGACTGCTGCTAGACGTGTCATCAAACCTGAGTATAATATAGCTTTAAAAGACAAGCGAGTACGAACTAACGAGCAAAGGGATACGACTGATTTAACAGGCGGAGTGATGGGTTCCATAAAGAACGCGCACCACAGGAAAATTAAACAATAAAGTTGTGAAATGTAATTTGGGAATTAATCAGCATCCATTAGCCCACAGGGCCTTTCCTCCAAGTCTCTATCTCTCGTTCTCTCGCTCTCTATCTCTGTCTTTCCATCGCTTAATGGTCCCTCTCTCATCGAGACATCATGGGTAGCCCGCTCACTGCTCACCCAAGCGTTGCCCATTCGCCTGCTGTCTCGCGAGCTCGCTCCCTAACCAAACTTTACCTCCTACCTGATACCCCCACTGCTCATTAGCATCACATTAGCATTCATTTGCAAGGTATCCAGTCTGATTCAATTCAACATGCTTTGTTTCCTGTCATCCTTTTTTCAAATTCCAACTACTTTCTTTCTTTCTTTGTGCTACTATTCACTCGTTACAAGTTTAAAGGGCCATAGCAGTGTTTAACGTGACCGTCATACTCTACGAATAACTTGAAAACTTGAGGTTTCAAATATAAAACGACACGTGTGTTTGATCGGAAACATTTGTTAGCGATACAGCAATGAAGCCCACGTAGTAAAAATATCAGGAGAAGGACAAACCCTCTGTACTTGTTATGGCAATTTCAGCAACCTATCCTTTTTTTATGCCAATGAAGCTTGAATGAAGTCAAATTCATTTCCATCTCTTGGCTGGAAAGACACAGTAATTAGCCAGGTGAGCAGAGCGGGGCGGGGTCACGCTCAAGCAATTAAGAAAGTGACAGCCCATCCAGCGCAGCGACAGGCCGAGGCCTCGCACACAGACACGCACACGAATGCATTCATAGAAATATCAATATATATACGCACAACCAGCACCCTTGCGATCATTTTATAAAAGTCATACCTAATTAACATGGGAGCACTGGATCTCTGTCATCCGCTCTGTCCACTCATCCCGCTCAAGAGTGGAAGACATTCATTCTCCTCCGGCCTCGGCGCCAATGGCGCAATGGCGGCTCGGCAACAATGGCGGCTTGAGCAGGATGTTTGAGTCGGGTAATAACATGTTACTCACTCATGCATTCCTGTAATATTATCGTTCTCCCTAATAACAAGTATAGCTTGTTACCACATTTAAGTCTCGAGAGGGACCAGAAGTCATAATCATTATTGGAAATTGATGTATGTTCCATGTATGTGTATGAATACACATACATGGACTTTTTTCTTCCTTCCCAGCTTCTTCTTTCCCTTTCAGTCATGACTGGATGGTACGCTCTTGAAGTGCAAAAAACTGAAGTGACAGCTGATGAAGATAATGTTATATGATTGAAAAGTCCAAAGCAGGTTGAGGGAGTTGGTTTTGTAAACAATTGTGATTTTTGTTGTTGTTGTTTGTTGGCATAATCAGAATATGAGGAAGAATAAAAAGTCGAAAGAAAATTAAATTTGCTCCAAAGAACACCTCTTCAAGTTGGATGGGAAATGAGTTACTGCTGATTTTGTGCTAAAGACAAAGAAAATACCACCAATACTACTATTAGAGGATAAACTATTTAATGTGTTAAATTCAATGTTAACTGAAAATCACCCAAATGACACCAGCCATTGATTTTTTTCTTTCCTAAATGTGTGTGTAGAGCTCTTCCAAAGTAATTGCAGGTGAATCCCCGTCACTGTTGAGCGCCTTAATAAACTGATGAGAGCTCCATATAGTGACACAATATTCCTTTTCTATCATCAAATCAAATCACTCACTCATTTCTCATATTGACACACGTGCATATCTCATCCACGAAACACTCTGTTTGAAAATGTGACGCAACACTTTTGCGCAGTGCTCATCTGTGCAGTTAAGTGTTAATGTGTGTGTGACATTCGCCAGGAGAAGGGTGCTTTCTCCCTTTGTCTCCCACCTCACTACCTAACTCTCAATAATGTGTGTGTGTGTGTGTGTGTGTGAGAGAGAGAGAGAGAGAGAGAGAGAGAGGTGGTGGTACACGGCGTCCGGCAGTTATAAATGGCCATCATTTCCCAAACCACTCTGTTCTCCATTGTGGAGCGCATGTCGCCGCGGGGCAGGGGAGAGGTGATATGTGTGTGAGTGTGTGTAGGAGGATGTAAGAGTGTGTGAGGGGGGTAATAGGAGAAGTGAAGGGGCTGGCGGTCCCACAGGGGAAAGTGTGACGATAGAGAGTCACGGAGACGCACCAGCAGGTCTGGAAAGCTGCAATCAGTCCACGCAAAGACAATCGTCTAAATATGAAGACATGGGAAACTGAATATTAAATGTTATTCAAAACATTTGTCAAACTCATACTCTAATTTCACAAATTGTTAAGATCATGACTCTGAATATCAGAAGGCTTAAAAAGACACCATGTGTAATTTGTGTGTGATTAAGTAAACACTTATTTGTTGATGTCCTGTCGGCTTTCCAACTTTATGGATTATTTCCTCATCTTCACTTCGAGAGCCAAAGAGCTTCCAGCGCTGCTCCAGAAGTCAGAAATCCTCATTCAAATTGTTTGTTTCTCTCTATAAGGACAGTGTTTTATGTTAAAATCAATTATTGATTTGATTGATTTATGTAATGTTTCACTATTTTAACAGCCTTCATCAAAATATTGTTCTATTATTTCCTGTAATAACTTAATTAAAGGTGTTAACTCGTGGTAAAAATAGGAATAAAGGTCCTTAATAACCACATGTGGTGCTTGGGTGTGAAACTAATATAAATACACTACATATATTTTGTCTGAATTGAGTTTTTCTGTGTTTTCAAATGTACTGAGCTGCTCCACAGTGTCTCTCTACCTGCAGAAGTACCTTTATCCCTGCTTGGATATCACTGGATTAATACATATTGACAGATAGACCTGATTTATCAGATGTTGGAAGAAGATGTGGAGTGTTTTTATAAATGTGAGAATAGTTTGAGCCTTCCAACTTGTGTCATGGGTTCATTAAAAGTTTTACTTTCATAATATTGCGGAGGGATTTTTTAGTTCCAGCTAAATCTAAGGATATCATTTTCTTTTGTTTTATGCGTGTATCCCTCTTTTCCTTCTCCATCTCTCCAAACATTTTATTCACTCTACTGAACTCATACTTATAACTTCAGCATCTTTTGTTAATGGTATTGTGTTTTCTTTTGGCAGTCGTGAAGTTAGGATTTAAAACTGTTGATGCCGTTTGGCTGAGCTTTCCCACTACGAGTTCATATTATCCTCTTTTCTCTTTAACTGGTAAAGCAGCACCAACCATTGAGATTAAATTGGTCCATTGACAGCAACACTTGGCCAGGTTCATCCAGTGATTTGCGTTGACGCGAGTGGATGTTTGATACTAGATTCCAAGAATTATTGTCTCCTTCTCCTGCATAAAAAAAAGAAAGCAGTTCTGTGAAATATCTCTTTTCTCAATGCAGCACTTTCTTTCACAAAGTAGGACTTTATTTTCTCCTTCTCTTTGTCTCCCCTCTTTGTCATCTTTTGTCATGAATCCCATCGTTAATACGCACGTTCACAAACAGTCAAAACCCACTGAGGTTCGTGATGGGACTCCGACACTTTCCCTCTTTGTTTCCAGAAATGTTGTGAAGACTCCGTCTTTCCCTCCTTAGAAATTGAATGGCAAAAAAAAACAACAGGGGACACCGAGTATGTGTGTGTGTGTGTGTGTGTGTGTGTGTGTGTGTGTGCGATACATTACAAACGTCTTCCACTTAGGCCTCCTTCAACCGGGGGCTTGATAGAGTTTTGATACAAGAGACAAGCGAGGAAAAAGAGAGGGCCGGTTAAGGAGGAGGGTGGTGGTGGGGGGGTCTGGTGTTTGACAGGAGGCCTTTCTAAATCCCACACTCATCCATCATAAGTGGCGTTTGTGCACTCTGAAAGCCTCATAATAGCCTTTTGCATTTTCACACTGCGCTTTTTCTTTCTGGATGTGATCGGGGAGCGAGAGAACGATGGAGGGGGAAAAGGTGCGGGGACACACATTCATTCTCCATCCCTCCCTCCTCCCCCCTCCCCAACTCCTCCTCATCATCCCACTCTCGCATCTCCAGGGCTGCTTCTCTTCTCTTCCTTCTACATTTTTGGGGAAAATCACTCTCTGAATTGGAAAAGAGACCCCGGGGCCACAGGCGCCCGGGTCCGTGTTTCTTTTTCTTTTTTTCTCTTCCTTCCTCCGTTTGGATAATTGACTCTGGTTGCCTGGTAATTCATCGCTTGCATATGCCAGCTAATTCATCAGGAGAGGAGAAGCTGCCGACCTCACAACCTTGCATGCCCCAACACCCCACACACGTCCCGAACACACGCACACACAAATCATATCTTAACACCTCTCACATCGCAACCTCACATTGCTAAATCGCATATATGCATACACACACACACACACACACACACACACACACACACACACATATACACACCGCCCCAGAAGAGCCAGGAGCTTGAAATGAGAGGAGGGAGCAAGCGGCAAGTTAGCGGATGAAAACCCTGAGATGATCGATGGGGCGCATTGTGGCATTATGAATGAATTATACCTCCCAAATACCTTGAGCAGTGCAGACTGTCAGCCTGTATCTATACTAATCTGCGAGAAAATATAGCTGTTTCCACATTAAAGGGGGCCAGCAAAGAACGGGCCGTAGAATTAATTGACCAATCAGACCATTAGAGAGAAACATCACACTGAGCCCCCGTTTGTGATGTCGCGACATTTATCACTGCTGACCACAAATCTTCTTCCATTTCTTTTTTCTTCTTCTTCTTACTTTCTCTCTCTCTCTCTCTCTCTCTCTCTCTCTCTCTCTCTCTCTCTCTAATGTGGCCCCGTCTCCAAACAGATTAGGATTATTGTGACAAGACAAAGGTATCTTTTGTGTTTCGCCGTGGCCACGTCAGTGACTGCTGCATTCATCACGGTCGTCACAGAGTCTTCGGGCTTTCAGCTCGCACACCTCGGCCCATTTTTCTCCCAGCGGTGGGTCCGTGTTAAATTTGCAAAGAAAAGTACATTATTGGAAAAATGGCCCCTGATAAATTGTTGATCTGTTTAATAGATGAGCATTTGTTGTTTTTTTTAAACCTCAGTTTTATGTTTATCTGAGATGAAAAAAAGAAAAACAAGTTTAAACTTTGAACATTTTCTTTTTAAATCAGAAATCCACATTGTAGATTTCTGCTGTATTTTACAGAATTATATAATCCATGTCCATTTGTTTTCCCCATCATAATTATTTAATAAAATCAAATAGAGGCTCAATTTAGGTTTATTACTGTATTATTTGTATTAATAATAATACTATATGGTGTCATATATCAATGGCAGAGCTTGGCCGGATGCTGTATGCAGATATTTGAAGCTGCAGCAACCCTGGCTGAATCTCTAACTGTTAATGATGCTGTGACATCATCATTAGTGTATCGGGAACGTTACAATACTTCAAGCACCAGACCTTTATGTTCTTCCTGAAGACTGGTTCTTTTGTCCTCTGGCACAGTGAAGACACTTTTCATATCTGGATCTAGTGGTGGTGTCACTTTGTGTGTGTCTCTCTGTGCAGGTGTGTGCTACAGGTGTTCGTAAAGTAGTTTCCTCGAGAATAATTCAATTTGATGAAAAGCAACGCCAGATGTTGCAGGGCTCTTTCTGCCTTACATTTAATCAGTATGCAGTACACTAAGATTCAGTGTATCGTCCCACCGCTGACAGTAACATGGCCTTTATATATAAAACATTTTTAAACATCTGTGTGTGTGCTCAAACAAGTCTGACAACTACAGTGAACCCAGCAACATGTCTGATTAATGTACCTTCAATGCAAATAAACCCCACTAACCCTGAAGTATTATGATCATGTGCATAATAAAATGAGTCTCACAACTAACTGGACAGGACTGTTGCCTTTTTTTAAAATCTAATATCTAACATATATCGCCCTCTGCTGGACCAACCAGAGAACTGCGCCATGCCGCCTGGAGGCTGCAGATGACTCTGATGTCAGTGATCCTTCATGTTCAGTACATTGTCAGTTATCTTTCAATCAACACCTCACATCTGCAGTTAAAACAGCTTCATTTTCAAAAACAGTGACCATCAAGTTAATATTTCACTTATAGTCTCACACCGGAAATGCAGACATACATTTGACACATTACATTAATAAACTTGCAATATTGGATTAAATTAAGACTTATGCTGAAACACAATGATGATCACTTCAGAGTCCTCAAAGCTAAAGTCTAAACTGTCTGTACAACAAAAGTCTCAAAAAATGTTCTACTTCCATTTATCAAGGTCAAACTTTGCAGAGAGACTCTTAACATACGATGAAACACTTTAAAACGTTCAACTTTTAAAGATATATTCATCCTCAAAGTTTTTCTATTTTCTTTCTTCTTAGTTCCATCTACCACCTTTAGCCGGTAACATATATACTGCTATATACACTTCTTAACTAGTCTCACAAGTGTTGTATTTATCATACCACCAGAATTATTCAAACAACCCGAGTGGTTGAGGAGATAATCCAGTTTCAGCATGAGTATCAAAACCTTTGTAATTTTTGCCAATAAAACCCTGTCATGCCATTTGAATCATATTTGCTTCATGAGTGAGAATCAACGTGAGCAGCACTTTCCTCAAACACCTGTTGCATACAAACCTAAACATGTATTCTGCCATCTGGTGGATTTTCCATGCACTGCAGGCAGGAGAAGGCGTTTCCAAGATGGCCGCCATCACAAAGTTACTTATCATTATTATTATTTTTCCAGGGAAATCATTGCTAATTTTAAAAAGTTATGTGTGTGTGTGTGTATATATATATATATATATATATATATATATATATATATACATATATATATATATATATATATATATATATATATATATTGACTTTTCTTTTTACTTTTTTTTTTTTTTTTACCTTTTTTGACTTTAAAATTAGCAATGATTTCCCTGGAAAAATAATGTCACAAACATATACTACTGTCTATATGACACCAGGAAATATAGAAAGTAGTGTTGGATGCAATAGAGAATGTAGTTATTGATAAAATAATTTGACAATAACAGCTGTTTGCATATTAATCATCATGTGATGATTATATTAATAAATTGGGTCCAGCCTACATCCAAGATAAAAACCCAGGTAATATCAGGGGAAATGTCCATAAGGAATGTGGATATTACGGCGTCTTACCATGATTTACCAAAAAAATTGACTACACAAGGCACATAACGTAAAAACTTAAAACCTAAAGAACTAAATGCTCATGACAGCTGATCACAGAAATAATAATATCAGCAGAGAACCTTTGAGTGTACTGAAAGGACCATTAACTGAATCAGAAAAGTCCCTAACACCAACATAACACATCGCCATGAGCCATTAAACTTTAGGCATCAAGTCAGTGATGTCTCCAATAAAAGGTGGCACACCTTCAGAACCGCCATCTTTGGGACGTTTAGATAAATCACGCATCTCGGTATCAGAAAAAGGTGATCCAGGGTAGAGAGTCTTCTTCGGCGAAGGGTCACGCAGGTCAGCTGTCGGTGTGCATAACGTTTTCAGTCTCTGTAAAAAAAAGACCAACAATTGTGAGATCACTTGCATTGTAACACAATGCTTTCTTAACTTTCTCTTTAGCAGTAAATCTTTGCGGTGACTGGAGCACGCTGTGCTGTCGGTAGCCACGCTCACCTGTCTCATTGTTCCCGGGGTTACTGCCATGCTATAGATAATCCACAGAGGAGTTAAGAGAACGGAAGAGAAAGCAAGCAATATCCCAATGGTGCTGCCCCACCAGGGGTACTGGTAGGTGTTGTTGTATTTCAGCGGGGTGAAATTGACCAGAGAGTATAGCAATATTCCCTATTAAAAAGAAGAAATACAGCATTTTCACCCAGTCTTGATTTTGATCCGTAAGGTTTACGACAGACACACCAACACACCATAAACATACTTACGGCACAGACAAACGGCGTGAAGAACCGCCAACAATATTTCATATACGACGAGGGGTAGTAGCCAATCATGTCCTTTATTTTGTCGTAATAACATTCAGCACCTGGAAGACGGGCGGACAGTCATATTAGTTCCATCAACATTTAATGATCTCTTCATTTACTTGACAGGGAACTGTTGGTATTGTTACATTTCAATAAAGGGCAACTCATGCAATATATGTAGGCTTGCAACGTTGTAACAATGCATAGCGTATAAAGATACAATGAGCAATACTATTAGCATATTTTATCATATTTATCATAGCAATAATATGATATTTTTGTGCAATAGTGTTATATCTTTTATATTTTGTGCCTTATTTTTTTTACCTCAAGTTTATTGAGCGAGCAAAATAAGCTTTTCATTGTATAGAATAACTGTCTGTTATCTGTGCATATGACAGTAAAAACATCTTGAATCAAGAAAACTTGATCAAACTATCATAAATGAGAAACTGCACTATTATAATATGGTGCCATTTCTCTCTTTATGCTGAGGAGACTGAGGTCGTTTGGAGTGCAGGGAGCTCTTCTAAATCAACATAATGGAAAGCTTGTGTGTCACCTCGACTTCTGACAGTCTTTGATTGATAGAATTGTTGTTGCTCACCAAATATCCACCCCACACAGATGGACTCCAAGAGGCCAAACAGCATTATTGGCATTCCACTGCAAGCATAGTAGTCAAACAGCATGAAAACATAAAGTCCTCCCTACAATCCAGAGAAAACAGAGACAGGGAGACAAAAGAGATTGTTTTGTTTAAGGAAAAGATGACGGACAGAGTGGTGTAGTATTTCTTAACAGTTTAAACAAACCCATTCTTACCTCAGTTACCATGAACAGGCCGATGAGGAAGGACACGCCACAGACGACCAGCAGAAGCAGTTTACGTCGATGACCAATGAAAAAGAAGGAAGGATGTATGTCTGATATAGACGTCACCAAGCCCTCTAGATAGACGAACTGTGGGTAAAAGCCGAGTTTTACGTTGACATTTTTGACATCGTAGATACAATTAAGTCCATTAGCCACTACAGGGTTTCCGTGGTGGGTGTCTTAGCACTTATTGCAATGTAAACTGGCTTTTTAATATATTGTAGAGAATGGCTGATCACCTACTAACAGCGTAGCTGGCCATTCAGTTTGTGTCTGCCTTAATGCTACGTTCACACTCAAAAATCACTGTTCGCTGAAGAGAAAAAGGATGGCAGGAAGCGGTGTGTGCCACGCTAACACATATATATTGTGGGGCTCACACATATTCAAGTAGGCACATCCTGATTGTCGGGCTATGCTTGTGAACATTTTCAGTGGCTGAATAATTGCTCATAATTGGAGGAGAGTCGATTCGAGGGTGAGGCCTGTGTGGGTTAACTAACCGAATGTTACGAAGCTCCGATGTGAATTGTGAACACAACTGAATGGTAACACTTTACCTCACTGTCAAGTCCGAGGAATATTACCATGATAAAAAATAAGACAGCCCAGAGTTGGGGTAAAGGCATCATGGCTACTGCTCGAGGGTAGGCGATGAATGCCAGGCCCGGACCTGCAAGTGGTCCAAAGTACATGGCAAATAAATAAGTAACCCAAATAAAGTATCAAATAAAGTACAGAATACCTAGTTATTGTATGAAGTCTGAAAAAATGTCTCATATTACAGCAATTGGCTGAAGTGTGTATACAGTATGTGTGCTACTCACAACACTCATCATGGGCACAGATATCAGTTTACACCACAACAGAGGAACTAAACAAAAAGTTAAGCATTTATTTTCACGAAAGCTGATGCAATTTTTATATTAACTTCTGTGTATTATGTATAAGAGAAAAGTGTCACGAACATACTGATATCACTCAACTTTGTTACCCTCTGCTCTATGGAGCAGTTTAGTTTTTTTAAGGTCATTATTTTGGTTGAATGGCTTTAACCGAAGTGCTTTGGTTCGCTCTCCCTGCTATCGCTGCATTCTCTCCTGATGAAGCAGGCAGCTGCTTTCAGTGAAAAGCTTGGATGAACTGACTGTACCCTACTCTACCTTCTCAGATCAGACACAAATAGAAACACAACAAAGGAATATGCAACATCGTGTTTGTCTACAAACTAGCCCATACCTGATTCAGCTACTACTGAGATGTCAACACCCAACTCACGCGACATGAAGCCGAGGACAGAGAAGACTGCAAAGCCAGCTATAAAGCTGGTTAAACTGTTCAGTGTGCACAGGGTGAATGTGTCTCTGAAATTTTAAGAATGACGAGGAAGTATCTGCATCACATAAACATTTGTAGAAATAGTCAGTATAGAATAACATGAATCCTCCTCACTTGTAGCAGTTGTTGTTGAATTTGTTGTAGCTTCCCAAAGCAATTAAACAGCTTGTGCAGACAGTAGTAGAGAATAAAATCTGGCTTCCAGCATCCATCCATATCTTAAAGGAGAGTTAAATGAGCTGGGATTATATATATATATATATATATATATTGATGGTGCTATTGTACTTCTGCTAAAGGTGCGGTCCTCCCTGTCTTCATAGTGGTTACATCATGAGACTGCAGTTCCCATTGCAGTCAAAATAATGCCCTATCACCCCAAGAGGAATCTGTGGCTCCATTAAAGTTCCTCCCAACTCCACTGGTACTCGTTCTTCCTCTACAAACAAGTTGTCTACATCAAATCTTACCTGAGGATCAGTCAGACGGGTCAGATTAGGAGAAAGGTAAAATTTTATTCCATTTGCAGCTCCTGGCAATGTCAGCCCACGGATCAGCAACACAATCAACATCACGTAGGGGAAAGTGGCTGTGAAGTAGACGACCTGAAAGAGAAGCATCAATACATACTGTATTAAATGGTGGTCAACTTTCACATCAAGGTCTAGTTTTGAACCACTTTGTTGGTATCAGTGTGTACTACACATCTCACCTTTCCCGTCGTCTTGACTCCTTTCCAGATACAGAAGTAACAGATGATCCAGCTGAGCACAAGGCATCCAGCCAGGTCCCATTGGATACCGCCTATCTCCTCTATTCCTGCAGACAAACGCAAAACTTTCCTCCTGCGGGCAGAAAGAAAATGATGTCAAGATGCATTGTTACGACTCTCAAACAATCTTGGTGATATCCATACTTACTGCCAAAATTCTTCAACTGAAGATGTTGCATTTTCCTTGATGTGGACAGTAGCTGAAAAATTCTGACTGAAGTCGATGCAGTTCTCTTTCAGAGGAAAAGTGGACAAATAATAAGTTATAGTGGAGGGACATTTTTAGAATTTGCTATGTATATAATCTGCTATTTTTGCATTGAGTTAGTTAGCTTTGTAAGAATTTATTTTTTTAATATCAATACCAAAAGTACAGTGATTTGCCATGGAGGTCACGGCACCAAGATAATGCAGATGTGTACCTGTGTTCCAGGTGTTGTTACAGCTGGCCCAAGGGAGTACAGTGTGGAAGGAGGAGAAGAGGTAGAGGAAGGCCCAAGCCAGGATGACAATGTAGTACATCCCACCATAAAGCATTATCACTTGACTGCCATAGCCTAAACCTATCGACAAGAATATTCTTTAGGTACACACAAGCAATCGTGGTTCAAAGACTACGCTCACTGTATTGAATATGTAGCTAAGCTAGCATTACCTTCAAATAAAGGGCATACTTTCCTCCAACACGTGATTCCACCCTGAGCGGTTAACTGTCCCAGAGATAGATCCAGGAAGAAGAGAGGGATCCCACAGGTGACCAGAATCAGAACATAAGGAATCAGGAACGCTCCTAAAAAGAAAAATGTTGATTAATCACCAATACGCCAATCTGTTATTGTCTAACTTTCTTCTGTACAATACATTTACTTTTTGAATCGGGTTCTTACCTCCTCCGTTTTTGAAGCACAGATATGAAAATCTCCAAACATTGCCAAGACCAATGATGTTTCCAACTACTGCCAAAAAGAATTCGCTCTTCTTTGCCCACTGGCCTCTTGTCTTACACTTTGCAAGAGCATTATTTGGATTGTTAGCATCGTCCATCAGACTCATCTCTGGATAACTTGCTGGCTCCATCAAGACATGTCAGATCGATCCATGTTGAAAAAAACACATTTTTACATTTATATAAATCATTGGAATGTTTTTTGTGAATCCTTCTGTGTGCATTTGTAAATCAAATTATTTGTGAATTGTTCTGTGCGCTTTTGTGACACTTTCTGTTTGAATTTGTCAATATTGAGACTGTACTGATCCCATACAGGTGAAGGTGATCTAGGTCTCTGCAGTAAACTCCTGAAATGAACATATTCATCTAAAAGGGGTGTGGCTTATTGCTGTAAAAAAAAAAAAAAAAAAAAAGTTACCGTTTCTGCCATCCACCATGAAAAAAAAACACTAGTTTTGCTTTATACTCGTGTAATTTCCACATCCATCGGAAACATCCAAAATACATCGTATGAGTCCCGACTCCAGCTGAACCAACCAGCACAAAAAACTCTTGCATAAGTTCTGTCACAAACTGCCAAAGTGGCTGATGGCTGCCAGCTTCCAATGAGGATGCAACAAGTGGCTTGCTCCCACCAACAAGTGGCTAGCTCCCACCAACAACTGGCTAGCTCCCACCAACAACTGGCTAGCTCCCACCAACACCTGGCTAGCTCCCACCAACAACTGGCTAGCTCCCACCAACAAGTGGCTAGCTCCCACCAACACCTGGCTAGCTCCCACCAACAAGTGGCTAGCTCCCACCAACAACTGGCTAGCTCCCACCAACAACTGGCTAGCTCCCACCAACAACTGGCTAGCTCCCACCAACAACTGGCTAGCTCCCACCGACATACCACACCACACCCACAAATATACATCTAGTCGCACACTCTTAATTTGTGGTGTGATCAGTGTCTTACAATTTCTGTGGAAACTTTTTCAAGTCATTTTTTTTAGTGAAATCTTTAGGTTAATTTCACGATCTTTACCTAATTTGATTTTTAGCAGTTTCTTCAAGAAATGTCAAGCTCACAACATGTCCTTTTAATATATCAAAGGATGTGTTATGTAAGCATGAGAATTCTTAAATGGTCCTTCCTTTAACAATGAAAAACAAGCTCTGGTAAATTCAGCTCTTCCTTCAGATCTGTAACAAACTGGAGCAGACATCTTGGAACCAACAAGACATGACACACCTAGATGTTCAGCAGGTGCCCCTTAGAGACTTTATGAGTTGAAAGGAGAAAGCTATATGCTTCAGGGAGCGGTCTGAAAACCAGAACCACAAGACTGACAACAGTTTCTACCCGCAGGCCATCAGAACAGCTCCCTGAACAAATATATAAAAATGCCTGGCATACCAAATCAAACAGTAAAGCCTGAGTGACAATAATGCTCCAAACACAATGTAACCACTAAAGATAAACATTACCATAATAAGGCTCGAACATGACTCGAAAATAATAACCACAAAGCTCTCGCGCCCGCTCGCAATATGGTACAACCAAAGACCCCCACATCCTACGGAGTCAAATGCTATCTTCCAATCTCTTCTCAACCATCAGTGCATCCAGCCAAACAAGGTTTCCCATCAATTGCACAGAAATACCTTTTGATGAAAGTGGGAGGGAACTGGAACCACGATGAGCAAGACTCGAAAGCAGACTCGAAGCCAGGTAGTTTGGTGCAAAACAAGGTTTACTTTAAGCAGGGTTCGGTCCACGGGGAATCAGTCCAGGCAGGCAGAGGTATCCGGATTGGCAGGTAGGATGGACCAAAATGGGTCAAAACATGGGAAAGTTAGCAGGAAAATTGTTGGTAAGCTCGTCCTACATAAGAGACAAACTGGCACAGAACAAGGTTTTCAGAGACTAAATACTCAGGGAATGAAGTGCGAACAATGAGGGCGGGGCTTGCAACCAGGGATTACATGATAGAGATAAGGTCAAACTCAAGGCCCTCGACAGCTTGAAAGGCATATGATCGACTTAGAATTAAAGTTTATGCTGCTTTACAGTGTACAGTCACCATATACATCTCCCACGATGCATCCCTATGCATCGTGGGAGATGTATATGGTGATATGGTGTATATGGTGTATATGTATATGGTGACTGTCCAGCTAATGAACGGTATTCTACCAGGAGAGAGCAGTGTTTCCATTTCACCGTTTCACTAAAGACAAGTGATTCCCTTGAAAATATTCCCAAAATGTCCAAGAAGAGAAAGATTAATGCAAAGAAAATAACATTTAAAGAAGATGGGAAAAGAAATACCTGTTTGTGCTTCAAGGAAACAAACCGGTAGGTCTTCTGTGTTAAAAGGTATGTGAGCACGTGAGCCAAATCTGTCACACCTTCTTAGCACCTCATTATTTGTTGGACCAGAGGCCAGTCCTTCTGAACTGTGACAAAAAAAAGCTCTAAACAAAGTGAACATAACAACATGCATTAGATCTGTGTCTTTATTTACTCTTTTTCTTTTAGTTTGTGAGTCGTGGGTTTCTTAACCCTGAATGTAATAGATTTCTATTGTAATGTAACAAAGACATATTCTTACTTATATTTTATATTGATATAATTGCATGTACAATACATTTACACTTGAATAAACAATAATCACATGCAAATATGTTCGGGAGTAGTTTATACGTTACAGTTGAAACCGGTCTTTTGAGAGCAACCGTAATGCTGATGTGGCCCGGGATGAAAAAGAGTTTGACGCCCCTGCCATCGGCACATTGGAAAGGAGAGTGCTGTGTGCACACTCAACCTAAACGAGGTGTTTGCACTAGGAAGTGTGGTTCTGGGACACCAGACAGCAAAGATCAGCTCCTCCAGCTCCTTGTTCAATTACTCCGTCTGGCCATTAGATTGGGAGGGTGGTATGCAGAAGACAGACCGGCCACGGTTCCTAAGAGACTGCAGAATTTCCTCCAGAACTTTGAAATAAACTGGGAACCTCGATCCGACACCACATCCGCAGGGAAACCATAAAGACTGAAAACATGAGATAGCACAGCCTGCGCCGTTTCCTGGGAGGAGGGCAACTTAAACCGGGGAATGAAGTGGATCATCTTAGAATCTTAGACGCGGTCGTCACAGAGTCTTCGGGCTTTCAGCTCGCACACCTCGTCGCATTTTTCTCCCAGCGGTGGGTCCATGTTAAATTTGCAAAGAAAAGTACATTATTTTTTAAAAAATGGCCCCCGGTAAAATTGTAGATAAGGTGGAGTAGAAGTTTGATGTCGGGCTGGGAGATATGACCAAATCACAATTTTGGTAATTTTACATCTCAATAATGATATACAATATTGCATGTGTTCTTGTAATTCAATAAATAAATAGTCTATATGAAATAACCACATGATTTTGTTTACTCTTGACAAATGTAAAGAACTTAGTGTTTTCATATTCAATTAAAAACTGCAAAATAATCAAAATTTCTAACAAACTTGAGTTACGATGAACTGTTCATCACAGTATCTTGATATTTAATCCCAATATGATGCCATTAAAAGACAATAAGTTATCATATATTATTATACTATTAGTATTAATATATTATAGATGATTTAATTATTGCCAAAAGCAGCATTAAATGGAAATGCACTACCTCGGAATAATGCTTATGTACAGCAATTAAGTAAACGCACTAAATGTCTTTCCACCACTGAAAACCCTGATCTGTAACATGCATTAAGTGTTTCTGTGTGAGTTTTGACTGTAGCCACCAGGGGGCAGCATGACGTCACATAACAGCATGACTTCGTCTCACATCCACAAGACAGTTCTTTGCATGAATTATCTATTCTGAGAAACAATTAATCAATTAACAATTTTGATAATTGATTAGTTGTTCCTGACATTTTCATAAGTGTTCTGTTTCTGTTCTAATCCAGAGCTCACGCTTGTAAAGAATATCATGAAAACTGACACCCCAAGCTACCAGGAAATAAAAATGTAATCAAACATTGAGAAGTGTTGTTGAAAACAATTTGAGGTTACAGTTGTTGTTTTTGTAAACTTTATTTTTGCCTTTTCACCACAGACAGAACGCATATATACAGAAATGAAAACAACAAAAAAGGGTTTGGTCTGCTCTGTCCTCTCAAAAGCATGATAAATCCTGAGAAACATTCAGGTGTTCTTATCTTGTGTTATCGTTGACATGTGAACATTGTCCATTTCTCCCACTTGTCACTACATTTGTTGAGTTAACAGTTCCATATCATACATTTCAGTCACAATTTTCAACCCATCTTGTGATGGTGGTTTTATCGGGGGCCATCTCTTTGCAATAGCCTTTTTACTAGCAGAATTTTCAGCAGATACCTGGCTTCCCTTAACACAACATAAGCTGTCATACTACCAAAGAAACATACAGGACTTGGGTGTCTCAATAGTCCAGAATGTATGGACATTCCCATAAAATTGTACAATTTCCAGACCTAACCATAAGAGTGGTTTACATTTACTGCCCCACATTATATATAATAATGTATGTATCCATTTATCTTTTAGTCATTTAAAACATATCTACGTATCTGTTCTTGCCTTGGACACTTCAATTCCTCTGTGTTGAATCATTCAAGTTTATCGTGTTTTGTGTTATCTCATCTTGTATTATAGATTATTCTATTCATGTTCATCACTGAGGCCAGATTGTTATAGACAACCAAGCAAAAATGTAGTGTATATATCTAGTAATGTCCACATCGCTGAAGCAGGTAGCATCAGCTCTACTGTATAATTTACAAATTTAAGATTTAAACTTCTAACTTATTAAAACAACAACAAAATAAAAGCATATCAGATTGTGTTTAGTGGGAAAGTGGTCGACTTGAAGGCGGGAATGAAACTGACCTAGTTTTAAACAAAGCCAAGCATGAGTGATGCAGGTTTGATACCGTAGCTTGGTTTAGTGTTGGCTCCATGCTCCTGTCGTTCTCGCGCCAGTCCTTTGGATCTCGCGCGCGGTTTCGGTGGGTTTTCGCACGCTCCGCAACGGACCAATCAGAGCGCAGCTATCCCCAGAAGCGTCCCGTTGCCATGCAGTTGTCCTGAAACCTGTCCTGTCCTGTCCGGCAGCGAGGGTGAGTTCTGCAACAAGTATTCATTCATTAGGTCAGTCAAGTGTTCTGTATGAACAAAGAACCATATTCGCTTGTAGGGGTGGATCTCTAATGTGGATTCCTGTTCGTTTTCAGGTTGTTCTTACGTCATTATTGTAGTTAGTCACATTAGTTGTGTCTTTGAGCACAGGGTTGGGTTTCTCAGGTGTTTCCCAGTGAATTCAACATTGCAGCTGTGCACACGTTACTATAGCCCAGATAGCTTTCAAGGTGAGTGTTACAGCCGAGCTCCTGGAAATGTTTTTAACTGTTTTTAGAGGCAAGCAGGCAGCTGCAGTGACGATAGTAACCGGTAACCCGGGTGGAGACGGACACGCCTCTCGCTGCGTGTCTGTCCAATCACATTTGAGAGCACGCGCGAATAATTAGCATCTGACCAATGAGCAGCAGCTATGCAAATATGTGCCTGACTCGCATTGTCCCGGACAGTTTTAATGTGAAGTTGCCAGATTTATCTTTCAGTTGCAGCAGACTGGACTACAGATAAAGTGCGTGTGTGTGTGTTAAGTCGAGAAGATACCAGAATAACTCGCCAGCGCGTACTACTTTGCTCTAAAGTGGATCTGGACTTTATGTACAACATGACATTTGAGGAACTAAGTGCGGACTATTCTCAAGAAAGGTAAATAGTAGTTTGATTTACTCCTTTTTTCCTCGTATCTTAACGTCACCAGTGTCGATCCGACACGCAGATTATCTCCATCATAGACTTGTGTGTGTGCAGCAACAGTACGTGCATTAACTATATTAAGGGTAAAGTCAGATATATTCGTGTTTTAACTACGAGCAGCATCGTCGTTGTGCTGGCGACAGACTTCAGTCAGCGAACCGACTCCTGTCGAGACCTCGTCGCGAGACGGTCTCATTACTTAACCGGACGCTGCACACCCCGGTGAAAGGTGACCAAGCGGCCCCGGGACAGTCTTCAGCTTGCCGGTTTACTTTTCCTCAGCTGCCGAAACGATTCCACCCGATACCACTGATGTAAACGCTCAGCTTTTACGTGGCGAAACCGACATGTGCGCATCAAGTTGCGCGTGAGGCGACGCCGGTTGGTCAGTTAGCGGTCCGGCTAACGTTAGCTGGAAATAACGGGACGATGGGACGTCGCTTGGGGTGCAAATCATTGTGATGTGAGGCGCCCGGGGAGCAGCTAGGGGTTAAGTGTCTTGCTCTGGGACACTTTGACATGTAAACTATGGGGATGACTGGGCTACCTTGACTAACGATTGGTCTCTCCGTGTTGCAGAATGGATTCAGTGGCGAAAGCTTTGGAAGAAGTCCTCACCTCTGCGTTGCCACAGGGCAGCATTACCATCGGAGTCTACGAGGCTGCCAAGTCCCTCAATGTGTAAGTGCACTAAGTTATTGACCTGTTGACACTTCGAGATCTCGTGCATGTCCAAGGACACGCGTCTACTGTGCCTTTTTTTTAGACTAACTTAAGGGTATATTTTCTTCCTCCTTCAGGGACCCCGATAATGTGGTTTTGTGCATCCTGGCCACCGATGACGAAGATGTGAAAGATGTGGCCCTGCAGATCCACTTCACACTCATTCAAGCGTTCTGCTGTGAGAATGATATCAACATCCTGAGAGTCAACAACACCCAGCGCCTGGCAGAAATACTGGGTGGAGGAGGAAAGCAGAACGGGGGTGAACCTATGGACCTGCACTGTGTCCTGGTCACTGTAAGTATCCATCATCCTCACTAATCTATTTGTTTCATACCTCGTTAATCTTGTAATGTTGTGATTTGATTTACATACATGCTAGAGATGAATGAAACTACAGGATGAACTTGTCTGTACTTGTTCTTCGCATGACTCCTCCCTCTTATGACTTCCTAGGACTTTCAGTAAAGGAAACTCCCTTGTATTACAGGGACTATTCTTAACTTATGATACCACTTGAATGGAAAAATATGCAATTAGATCATTTATTGTCTTTATTCATATTTTCAGAGCCCACATTCGACAGCATGGAAGGACCCTGCTTTGAGCAAAGTGAACCGATTCTGCAGAGAGAGCCGCTGTATGGACCAGTGGGTCCCCATCATCAACCTGCCCGAACGATGAACCTTCAGCTGCAAACGCCTGTGAAAGGACTTGTATCTGCAAAATAAGAGTGGTGTGAACCCTGATGGACACTTGACCACCCGGAGATCAAAATTCCAAAGCACTGCTGATGGTTAAAGAAATATTTGGAGGAAAAAGAAGACCCCCGCTGTCTTCCTGGGACCTATTTAAAGAAGGGGGGAAAAGAGCTGGGGACCGGATTCCCACTTTGGACAGGACTGTTTGGAGTTGCGTCTGTCAGCCTCGGCAACCAAGATGGCGAGGCGCTTGTACCGCCATCAGCTGGAAATTGAAAAAAAAAGCATGTGATGCCGGACACTGTACAGATGGATTATGTCATGTATGTTTGGCCTCTGTGAGGAGTCAGAGAAGTGGGGAGAATCCAGAAATGGGAGCTGTTGAGTGGACCAAAGCCTCGGCCTCTCTCTGCAGAAACAAAGCACTTGTTGACACACTGGACCTTTTGCAATTTCACTTATTTGATTCAAATTGTTAATGTTGACATTGCAATTGTCAAACTTTAAAAAGGGAAGGGCTACATATCCAGTGAAGACATTCTGTGTATTTAGTGTTTTCTATGCCAGCTGTATTTTTGCCACAAGTAAAATCATTCTTTTGTTACAATTTAAGTTATTTCCAATGATATTTAAGTGTATTTATGTTACTTTTTTTTACCTTAAATATTTGCAAAATCTGAATACATATGTTATTGCTGTCAATAAAAAAGTATTTTTTTTGGAAGCCAGAACTGCTTGTTTCCTTTTTTTCCATTTCTAGAAATTTTAGCACAGCCGAGCTGAATTCTGACCTTTAACAGTCGCGGTTGTAAAGAGGAGTCACGTGCGGATCACAGGGGTCATGTTGGCCTCTGTGGCCTCGGTGCCATCTCTGAGCTGAAGAGAACAATAATCCTCAGCGCTCTCTCTGCACAGGCTTCTGCCTCGGTCAGCAGGACCCCGCTCATTCATCGACACAGGTTCCCTTTTCACCAATTCTCACTGATTTGTTGGGACAGTTTAGTTTACAGTTTCACCGGCTGACTTCCTCGAAAAGAGCATGTGACATCTGCACACATGCTGCACAGTTAGACGGTCAATTTATGCCTATATTTCACACATTGCATAACTCTAAAGAGTTGCATGTCGATCACTGAGACAGCGAAGTAGCATCAGGTGATTTCATGCTATTTGAACCACTGGCTGCCTCTGCCCTCGGGACCAGGATATGTGGTGCAGCACATGACTGGGACTACTTGGAAAATGTTGTAAAGGCAATGGCATGCAATCTGTTGTGCAAGCCGATCTGAACTGCTCTACTCCCCCGCTGTTTTTCCAACTGTTTCACACGCACACGCACACGCACACACACACAATCACAGGTGATCTCTCTTGAGTTGAATGTTGGTGATGTCACTGGGCTGTTGTAATACAGGCAATCCCCTATGAAAGTGCTGAGTCATGATCACAAGACGAGGGAATGCTTAGGCTGTCCTTGAGTTTTACAACACAACTTTTTATATAAAAAAGGGCCATGAGACAATATTTACTATTAGTTAAATGCTTTAATATTTTTTCCTTAGGTGCTCTGGTTTTTCCTAAAGATTTAAATGCAAAATTGCACTTAAACTATCCATTTCCCTGCTGTTATTACTAGCATTTTAAGCATAACCAGGTTCATTAGACATAATATAACATGTTTGCCCTCATGTAACACACCGGCATTCCTAATGAAGTCTCATTGTAAAGAATAACGACTGGACAGTAGTTTAAATAAACACTTATCTGATGTAAAACCTTCTCGAAAGAGCTAATCACTGCGACCTGACTCAGAGCGTTCCCCTGGCCGATAAGCTCCTCGTTCCCTGCGGTGTCTGTTGGCACTGAGCTAAAGGTTGTCTCGCTGCAGGGTGTGACGCCGACTGATGTAATGTGCTATTGTTGTGATCGAAGGGAAAAGGTTATTTTAAGGAGCCGTAGGGGCCTGATGTAAGTGTTTATATGTCACATGGGCCTTCCAGTGAAGTCCTCAAAAAGGTTGAGCTTTGCATGCCGTCATCAGTGCCTCCTGGCTGTCCTGTCCTGTGGCTTCAAATCAGATGAGGCATTGTTGATGTTTCTGGTCAAAATAGCAGTATTGCAATGTGAAAATATTTGGTTCAAAGTAAGAGTACAAACGTACCTGCAGATGTAAGTAAAGTATAACAAGTAAATAAAGTAAATCAGGAGTGAGATTGACTCAACAGGCTGGCGACAGCTACACATTTTTCTCAGAGCATTTTATTTATTGACGGCTTTTTCTGGATGTAAGAGCATTTAAACAGCAAATAAACCCAAAAGAAAAACACACACATCAGTAAAGTAAAAAAGTTCCTCCTCTGTAAAAGTGTAAAGTTGCAGTCATGGCAAATACTCAAGTTAACTACAAGCACCTCAAAGTTACACTAGACTTGAGTACATTCATTCTACCTTCAGTTATGGGTGGATAATCTAAATTAGATGGGACACTGGGAATCTAATGGGAGTGTTGGCAGTTACAGAGTTACAATGGGCTCCAACGTCTGCTTTGTGTTTCTATTCACAGCTGAGCCGACCAGAGGAAGAGAGGTACCACTGCAGTCAGCCCACAACCAACACCCCCCTTCCTCTCCCCCTCATCAGCACATTCCAACACACTGACACTGTAACTGCCAAGGCAGTGAGGCACATGGTCAGTGAACCGGCCTGCCAGTCGCTGGCCATATGCCTCCCCTGTGATTCTCACATTGCTGCACAATGACACACTACAGGGATTACTGAGAGACTGTGTGCATGCTTCAGCCTCACATAAATATCCAGTCTGTATCATGTTTGTGCATAAAACAAGCTCTATTTTTCGTTAAATGAAAATGAAAAGATGAAGCTTGCATGAATGCACGCGTCATGATTTATTCCACTGTGTTTCTTTGGCGTTCAGTGAAGGTGTTATTGTGTCGACACAATGCGAATGCACCTGGCTTTTTCCTGCAGTGACATTTGATCGTTCAAGGAAAAACAGCACAGTCTGTGAGAAAAAACAACAGGAGGAAAGCAAAGTCCTGAACAATGAATAATAGGTGGCGATGCAATTGTCACCGTGAGTCAGGTGGAAGTTTGAGAGCCGTCATGTGAAATTCAGTCTTGCTGCTGTTCTTACAATAAGTGACCATGAGTAAGATTCCCGCGTGATCTTCCCATTGTGTGCAGGAGAAAAATGAAAGAGCAGTTAATCCACCAGCTGGCCAGTAGCAAGGTCAGAGAGACCCAAGTGGCCACTAATGGTGAAAGAAAACAGACTCGAGGGGTAAGCAGACGTTTTCCCAAAATAGGGAACTTCTCTCCAAGAGCGGAAATCAGGGTTTGGTACTTTCTATTTTTAGCCCTTTTGTGTTCTCTGGTTTCTGACAGCCGAGGCAAGAGGCCGGCGTTCTCTCCTATTCCGAGTGAGATATAAATAAACGACTAATGAGAGGAAATGGCCCCAGATAAACTGATGCCTCTGGCCAGGCACCAGCTGAACAGTAAAAAAAAAAAAACGACCAAATTCAGGTTTCTACATTAAACATTGTAAATCTGGGGTTGCAAAAAATATATATCAAGACATCAGTGGTCATCATGAGTTCAAATCATCCGAATGTGCAGCACAACACATCTTTATTGAGATATAATTACAGTATTGTACTTTAGAAATGCTTCACTTGGTTAAGTCTTCATACAAAGGTTGCTATATTAATAAAGACGTTTACCAAAACATAGATTCTGAAAGTTAAATTAAGCTGTCAATGTAACAAAAAGGCTATTACAGAGTTGCTGAATGGACAGAAATCGTGACATGGCAGTAGGAAGCTGAACTTGCGTACAGAATGATTTATTGCAAGTAAGAAAACTGACTGTTAGAGACAATCATTTAAAATACAACTGGATAAGAACACAAGATCTTGTTGATTTGAAGACCTGAACGTCCCCTTTGGAGAGGGAAACAATACCAAACTGCTGAGAAGCGGAGCACCAGTTAAGTGAAAGACAGTTTACTTTTTTTCTTCTGCTTGTAACATGTAGACAGAAACAAAATGGCACAATATGGTTACAAATCACATTCATCCCACAGATTAAAACATTTGATAGAAATTCTTTTTTTCAAGAAAACACTCCCAGTCAGAGTGAGCGTCATCATACAAGGCAAACAGTAAGGCTTTAGAGTGTGAGAATTTCTACTTTATGCTATTTTTCTGTTGTTTTTTGTGTTACATTTACCATAGCAGATACATTCCTCCAAAGAATCACAACATGAAGGACATGTCAGACTGACGATTAGAGACCCCCACTAACACAGATGTTTAGTTCAAATTTTTAAAAAAAAAAGTGAAAAAGTTGAGAGCAGTCTTGGGAGAGTGGTTTTCTCATCAATGCACACAGCACCTGTACCAAAAAACACTTTAAGACAACAATATGCACACTTCCTCAACTAAGACACTTGTATTGAGCCAGTGAGCGACGGCTCACAGTATTGTGCAACACTTGCTGACATGCTTCAAGTCGTCAAGTGTCCTAAAAATATCGTACCACAGACATTCTCCAGAAGCAATGGCTACAAATAGTTTCATTCAGATGCATATCTAGATGTTGATAAACGCAGTATCATTGGTTTGGCTTGGTCCCAGGGTCTTTATTACACAGTGTTGCCCTGCACACAATGTCAGCTGACACCCAGGTAAAAAAATAATGAGCTCTCTGCACTACATTAATGTGATAAAGCATTTTTATCTTTGCTGCAGTTACTCTCTATTTTACTAGCACAGCTGACAAAAAGCATCACAGCACCGGGGTCATATTATACTAATGGCTTCAATCTGAGCATAGATGACATTGGATTAAGGACTTTTATATGGAATTTAAATCTTTAAATCAACTATAGACAACACTGTATGGTGGTAATCATACTGTAAATACCAGACAGGAAAACGATGGATAAACAGTATGCGGATTGTCGTGGACCAGTCGGAGCCGGGTTGGTAAATACTTTTTAAGTGTCTGAATTTCAAACCAGAATTACTGACAATACTGTCCCCCAACCTATGATTCATCACGGTAACATTTGAGTATTGGCAACGTGAACCATGACCGCTGAATTCTGCGATCAAAACTGCACAAAATCTGTAAAAAATACTCGTGGGACGTTATTATCCATCTTAAAAGGTAATATGCTTTTAAAAAGACAGAAAAGGAAACTTTGGCTGTATGAATCTCTTCACTTAAGGCAAACCCGAGAGACAGGAACGGACACTGCCCAATGGCAGTACATACAGGAGGAAGGCCCAAAGTCATCACTGAGGAGAAGAATACAACCTTCTGTACCTGATGCATTTGCAACTCATGCAGCCAAATGTTTAGCGTTAGTGGTCAGAGCTCAAACTGAACAGTGGCACGAGTGGGGCTTCCTTTTGTCATTATGAACTGCTGTTTATGAGGAAATTCCTGGTTGACTTGCTGACTTGATAACAGAACAGTGGAACATGTGGTAATGATACGATCACAGTCCAACCCTTACTCCTCCCAACTAAAAGAACACAGCAACATTAATAAGCAAAAAAAATGAACACATGAACGCCGAGTGGCGTTTACTACAATATAGTGCAGGGTTTTTTGTCCTTGAAGGGATTGTCTGAGGCGGGAATGCCCATAATGAGAGGGTCGTTTCTGGCATGTTCGCTGCAGTACTTCATAAGGTCTGCAGAGGCCTTGGATACCTACAGAAACAATGGAAGAAGTTTGCTACATTGTTCATTATTTTAAATAAATCCTTATATTTTTTTAATGATGTTTTCATTCTGCAGAAGCAAGATTTTCTTTTGTTTCTTTAAAAAAAAAAAAAGAAGTAAAACACATTGACATATTTGTAATGTATAAGTAGTAGTGTTGTGAAATTGAACCTAAACATACTGGAACAGATGAAAGTTCAGAAAATGAAGATGCATGAATTGACTGATGGTTGCACTGTACCTTTATCCTTTCAATGCTGGCCTCTATTCTCAGCTGCTGCACCGTTCGTCGGGCATGGGTGATGTTATTGGAACTGTGAGCCTTCGAAGACATCCTGGGCAATACAACACTGCAATGAAGGACAACAACAACAACAACAACAACAACAAAAAGCTTAGTTAACACGACACTTTAACCTTTACATTAGCAACATCTTTTTATTTTTTTTATCAAGCATTCTGGTGAAACAAAACCAAATGGATGTGCCAAAAGCTGCAGTTCCTCAAATGGCCACTTGAGGCTGGCTCCAAAAGCGAGCCAATCCCCATAGAGCACGATGATAAAATATCCAACTTTGCGGAGGAAATATACATTTTTACAGCCGGGTGCAATACTGGTTTTGTACTTTTTGGCTTATTTTCCCCATTTCAACTGTAGGGGGGTTGAATTTGTATTTAACCGACTAACTGGCTAACGTGGCCTTTTTGAGTGACAGGTGGGTACTGTCTCAGGTTGCTATCTGCCAACAGTCTCCACTAACCAATCCCCCTTTTCGCCCATCTTTAATGTTAGGCTGTGTCGAAGCCACCGGCTTTGAGCTTCACGACAGTTCTTCAAAAACCTTTGGTTGACGTGACGGAGACTCCATCTTTAATGTATAGAGTCTGTGGTTGCTATACATGTCGTGGAAAACTCCAGTGGTTGGTTTTAGGCGTTCCTTCCCCTGGAGCCAGACATGGCACAATGATGCTACTTTGTTCCAGTAAAATATGAGCTCCGCTGATTTCTGACATTGTAGCATACATATATTCAAACAAAAAGCGACAGCGGTGTAAAGATTTCAGTGTATCATAGTGTGTGTGAGCGTGCAGCGCTGCAGTGGGTCTGGGTTGTGATTCCACTTCCTGCTAATCATTTACAGGCTGAATGTGAACAAGCCCCGACACATTCATGGAAGAGCTCTGGCTCCAGTGTCTCCCCGCCTGCACTCTTACTTCCTTTTATTGCCATTTGTCTGCGTTTCTCATAAAAAACACGCACGCATTTCCTTTTAAAGTTTTTTTGCAACGCACATGTGCGTTCTTGTGACGCGACACACTTTTCTCAGAAGGGAACAGAGAGCTTCATGTACACTTTGTCAGATGTTTATTGAGGAAAATACGAGAAAAGATTCTACAAATTCAGGGGTTTTTGTTTTTTTTTAAGTCAGATTTTTATTGACATCTGCATATTGTATATCTGTATTTGTGTCTGCTGGAATTCAAAAAATGTTTATCGTCAATATTTGACTTAATTCATGTTTTGAGTAGATAGTGTTTGGTATCAGGCTGCGGTCACAGTAACTGAAAATAAAAAAGATAGTAGCAGGATAAACGCAGTTGCAAAAGTTGAGAGAAACAAGCATTCACTTTTTTGTAGCCAACTTTTTTCATGCAAACAAACCATAACATTTGACTTGTTATTCGACCCTGTCTGCACCCCGTTTACCCTGCAGGAAGTCGTCCCTCCAGACGGCCTCTGATGCTGCAGCTTTGAAGGAGGCGGGAACAATAAAACAGAAATAGGAAGGGAAGTCTTCTGACTTCTGCTTGGGGGTCTGCTTGCCTGATTAAAGCATTTTATTTCCATCTAAAGATAAGTAATCACTGCAAAGGAAACACAGCCAGAGATGACTCAAAGAGCTCAAATGCTATTGATAACATGAAAGTGAGACATGAAAGGGGCATGCTGTACAATGCAAAGCGGACAATCCTCCTTAAGAGACATTCGCAGCTTAGTCATAAAGGCGGTGGTGCACAGGTGGGTGTGAAGGGGAGGGGGGGAATCCTTTTATCCATACGTGATGAGTGAGGCGTCTACTTCTATAGTCTGGAGGAGACGAGACGGCATTGGGTGCCATATGTTTGATTCTCTGAAAAACACATCATGGGTTGAATGACGTGGGAGCAGAACGAGAACATGAATTCATTCATTACACTGCAGGAGGAGTTAAAGACGTCAACGGCATTCTTGGCCGACTGAACTCTGTACAACAAATCATTAGAGGCAGTTCAAGTGGCAAACAGGTTAGTCACCAACTTCTTTGTACACCTGCTTTTCTGGGCAGCAATTTACTGCTGCCAGGTAAGAACTCGTGGATTTCCTGGCGCGAGCAAGCGAAACAGATTGCTTTGTTTATAAATTGTGCAATATGCAAACACCGTAGTGAAGCAGCCGGTCAAATAAAACCATGACTAAGGAGATAAAATGAAAAATGTACACAGTCTTCACACGAAAGGGCCTGCAATGAATACTACTCTGGGAGAACTTCTTCCTGAAAACCATCCCTGCAGAAACCTAAAAGCAAATAAATTGAATTTAAAAAAGGTGCAAGATCTCAACATTACAACGGCGGTCTGGCTGAACACTGCTAACAGTGCTAATAACAGTGAGCAAAGAGTGTTTTACCTGAGGGGGAACCGGGCGGCGGTTCCACGATGGCATCATCAGCTGTAACCGCCATAGCTGTGAGCTCAACAACTGCTATATTAATGTGTCCAGAATGTTAAATACAGCTCCTTTAACGACACTCAGCTGACAGCGGTAACACTGATTCGTTCTTGAACATAGAGGACAGAGCTGCAAATAAAACCAGAGCGGACCCTCGTCTAACAGCCGTGAGCGGCGCGGCGATTAGACCGCTATCCAGACCTCTGACCAGCGGAAGGCTTTCGGCATTCAAGGCCATGTGATACGATGGATGCTCTTCTATGACCAACTGGGAGACCTGCACGCTTTGTTCAGACCAAATGGAGGCAGATTGACCACAAGCTTTACAGCATTTTCAATTTGCTGAAGATAATTGCAGTAATTCTCTAAGAGCTGTTGGTGGTTATTGCACGTCTTGACTAAATGACCTTTGCACAGAGCAGATCAGCGAGATGACAAGGCTGAAAATGAGCTTTCTTTTTCTCCATCACGTGATAAAGTAAACCACAAAAAAAAAAAAAAAAGAAACCTCCACAGTTAAAATTAAGGATTACATTAAAGACAGAATTAATAGTCTACTGGCGCCAAATGACTGTATTAGTTCAACCATCATGTGGAGTAGAAGGAGGCGGCAGCTAAATCAGGAAGAGGCACTTAAATCCCCACCAGCACTCAGAAATTATTCCTGCAGGCAAACCATCCCGCCTGAGTCACCTCAGTCAAACTGTGCAGCCCCTGTGATGTGATGCCAGCGACTACCAGCAGCACCGGCCTGACTGAAACTCTATGGGAGGGCACCGTGTGTGTTTGAGTGTGTGGCATTAAACACCGTCGTGCACATATATAGGAGCGTTGCAGGAAAACAGTTACCTCCAAGGATCAGAAAAAAGACCACCCCTTTCACATTTCACAGCCCACCCTATCACAACACACACAGGCACACACACACACACACACACACACACACAGCAGCCAGGACCACCTACTGCACAGATCAGCACAGACCCCCCCCCGCCCCCCCGCTCCGCTCAACCTTGCACACACAAATCCACTCGCACACATGCCATTCATTAGCACAGCGTTCAAAGTGCTAAGAACAGGGAGCCATTATGACTCGCCGCTATTAACACCAAGAGTCAGAGATGAAAAACTGTGTGTGTGTGTGTGTGTGTGTGTGTGTGCGTGCGTGTGCATGTGTGTGTGTGACACTGCTACAACCCTGCCGCTCAGACTCAAAGAAAACTCTTAAATTTGCTGCTGACTAATTCAAACGACTCCCATTAAAGGCTAAAAGAAGAGTCGGTCCTGTCAACTGTACAGCATGTGTGGTCCTTTCTGAGTATCTGGAGCGTTTCAGATGGGAGAGGCTCGTGTAAAAAAAGTAACACCACTGGAAATAAAAAACGGCTTTGGGCTCAAGCATTGCCGGCTGCACTTAAAGGCTCGACGCGAGGCGATGAGAGGTGGGCAAAGATCACATGCAAAGCGTTCCATTTAGTTGACCCCAAAATAACAAGTCTGTCATTTTCTAGCCCGTTCTTTCGTGGCTTGTAAGGTTGTAAAAACACAGCTCAAGTCAGCACCCATGGTTCAGTTTTTAAGAGGAAAATGATAGTAGACATTGGAGAGGATTTTGCTGCCAGCTTCATTAACTTCAATAATTTGGAGAGGTCTGGGGTAGAACCAAGGCTAGAATTATGCTGCAGGGAGGATATACTTAGTCACACGTCGTGGGAACCTGCATGCGCCTGCCGGCTAAAAACTTAATACTTTCCGTACATCGGCATGTTAGCAACGTCATTATGCGCGTGTTAACTCAAAGCGCCATCGTTGTTCTAAGTACAGCCTCACAGAGCTGCTACAGCATTGCCGTAGACAATGGTTGCCGACACGAGGCTGGTCCTCTTTGATTTACTGCAGACATAACAGGTCGTGCACGAGCACGCTCCTTTGCTATCTGCTGAAATCCAAATCAACATTTTACTGCCAGTAACATTTATGACAATCATGTTCAACCTCTCCTGCCTGGCGTCTGTCTGACTTCATGTACCAGCTGAGAAGTTTAGAACAGTGAGTTGTGGAAAGGCGACAGATGTCTGCTGCTTTGAACAAAAGAGTTCAAAGAACTGGCTCCAACCACGAGCCAGTTGATTGGTTTTTCTCCCTTGTGTACCCACACAACACTCTGTCATTTCTCTCATGTATATACCGTTCCCTGCACTCACTTTCTGCAAGCAGGACTTTCCCAGTCTGCAAGCTAAAAGTGGCCTTCTCATACTCTCTGCCGCCAGTCAGCACTTTTCCAGCTGAATGAAAAAAACCCATCTCTCACTTCATCTAAAACATGACCTCACACTGGAGTTCGTTGCTGCGCAGATCAAATCAGCGCTACTGTGCAGTTCCCTCCTGCTTTACTATAAACACTGGCCTGTTCTCACTTGGTGAGCATGCTTATCAAACTCAATAATACTCAAGTCATCAGTCCTGCTGCTGAGTATAGTGAGATTGTGTTTATGAGCCAGTGGGAGAAACTCAGTGGGAAAAGACAAAGGGTGAGGCCGGGGGGGGGGGGGGGGGGGATGCTGTGGGCACTGGTTCCCAGTGTGAGAAGACCCACCAGAGTGACATCAAGACTTTCCCACCAGAAAAGGTTTGCAGTTAGAAGGACAGCGACTGCCCTGGTTTTATTTTGCCGGCCGGTCACGTAGTCGACACTCAAAATATCACCAAGATTTAGTTCACCGTGATAAACAGAGGACATAGAGGCAGGAGAGACACATAGCATAGTGGCATTTCCAGTCCTGCACAGTTTCAGGTGGAGCTGAAACAACTAATTGTTTCATCAATTAGTCAACAGAAAATGAATGGCAACAAAACTGGATGAATGATTAAGTTTAGTCAAGCTTAAAAAATGCTAAATATTGTCTGGCTGCAGCTTCCTGAGGATTTGCTGCTTTTCTCTCACTGTAACTGTAATATATCTTAACTCATGATGGGCATTTCCCACTGTTTAGAAAGACTAAATGACTAATCAATTTATCAAAAAGAATCCACATATTGATTAATAATGAAGATACATTCATTTTTTACAGTAAGGTTAGAAAAAGCGATGTACCAGCTGAATGCAAGAGCAGTGAACGAAGTGCAGCTGAGAGTAGCAGAGAAGTAGATCTTGTGATTTAAGGGGAACTATCACATGACACAGAGCAGCAGCACCACCCGAAAGCTGTAGGTATGGCCGCTGAGATAAGTGTAGTTGACAGGACCCCACCCAGGCCACTGGATGCACTCAAAGTACAAGGGAATACTGGGAAATCCAGCGACCTCCAAGCTGGTCTGCAAGACTGCTCCTCTATGATTGGCTGAAGGGTAGTCATTATTCCTGTGTAAGCAGAGGTTTCCAGGAAAAAGCAGAACTGTGCAAAAGGCTAATGGAAAGATGTTTAGATTAACCATGTGGCACTACAAGTAACGCAACCGTGTGTGTGTGTTTTTTTGCTGTAGTTCCATGAAAACGTTTCAGTAAAACTTAGAAGCCCCAGTAGGTTCTCAGAATCTGGCAAACGACACAATCCTGTCAGTTCTGTGGCTTGACAGGATAAAAACAATCCAGCGTACTGTAACAAAGTTGCACAGTGTCTAGACAGAAGACTAGACTGGACTCCTTTCTGCAGGGCTTCTAAATCCTAAATTCATGCGCAATTACTTGAGGCTCATTCCTGTCCAAATAAGCTATGAATGATTCCTTGTTTAAAGCACAGACTAGATGGCTGACAAGTTATGCTGCAGGAATTGCACGTCCACCTCCTTTTTTTATGAACTCAATTCATAAAGCACTTATACATATATCCCTGCATGTATAAAATAACAAAAAACAGCAGCTGCATGTCAAGTTAGATGAGGTTAGCACATCCATGAGATAGCACAGCCAAGTCAGCGAGCTAATCAGTGTTCTTAAACACGATGATACCGAGAACAAGATTGTGTGAACAAGACTGACTGCACATGCAGTGGCTGTTACAGGAGGAGAGCAGCATGTGTGTCAGGGACTCTGACATAATGACCGATAGCAGTGATAACAGAGGGGGCAGGTAACGCTGGTGGAGTATGTAAGGATTAAGCAGAAGGAAGAATTCTCATGGTGAAGGAAAACAATCCCTATCCGGGCAACCTCCAATTAGGCTCCACTCCACACAGTTCACACACTCCTCTACTTGACTAATGTTGCCTTTTATAGAGTGAGGGAGTGATGGTGCCACAGAGATTTATTGCACTGATAAAAAAAACAAAAAAGAAACCTGACTGTTGTTCTTTTGTCCTCCTCTCAAGATAGTGATTACTTCAATGTATGGATGAATACACATTGCTTTTGCAAAGGAATAACGGCTGTATTTTCACACTTCACACTATCAAAACTACGGCCCAAATTCTATCTTTGACCTATATGTCTGTGTCTTCAGCAGCTGGGAGGTGAAATAAGGCTCCTGAACTGCTTAGTGGGACGTTTTAAGCCAGCACTGTCAGCCATCCTGTTGGCCTATTGTTGAGATGGCAAATTATCAGTTGAGTAATCCTAAATGTGGGTGCAGTGTGGTTTTAATGTTATGGGGAATGCAGTGTAAGTGTAGTGCAGCGAAGTGAAGGTCTAATGAACACCTCCAGTAGCTGTCCAATCGGTACCGTGCAGGTGCAAACCTTGCGGATGAGAAAGAAGCGAGATGGCTCTGATGGTCGGTACCTTCCATCACCAATTTTTTTGGACGCAGCAATTTTTTTTAACGGAAGAATGAGGATGAAAGTAGCTCACAAGTGAGCCATCTCGCTTCTGTCTCATGCCAATTGGTCAGGATGTACGGATTGGGTAACAAGTGACACTTGTTGTTCCTGTGTCGCGTGAATTATGTGATAAATGACGTGATGATAGCGTGGTATCGGTGCATTGGCCTTGCATGATTGCTGATACCCGATTCATCATTTTAATAATAATAATAATAATAATACATTTTCTTTGTGTAGTGCTTTACAAGGTATTCAAGGCACTTGGATATATAAACAAGATATAAAATAATTGTCATGAACAAAACACAAACATACTGAACTAGCATCACAGGTTAAAAAGCAGATTTTAAATAGATGAATAAAGTTTTAAAAGTGTTGGAGAATGTCTGAGGTGATGAGGAGAGAGTTTCAGAGGACGGTGGCATTTCCAATACTGACACCTTGACCTTATATAGAAAATAAATGCAAGGTACCCACTTCATATTTGATGTATCCTCCCTTTTTTCAAAAAACATTGACAGATAATTAGCGGAGTAATTCCTGCAGGCACTACACAGGCTCTGTTACAGGGATGACCTTTAATGTCTCCCATCAAAGTCAAGCTGGTGACCTCGAACATGAAACTTTCATCATTGGCGTGGTCCCATAAAATACACGCAAAATGAAACAATGCATTAAATCATTAACTAACTAATCAGCAAAGCTGTGGGATTTCAGGAAGTTGCTGTATATAATAGTCCAGTGACACCACAACTGATTCACACTCCTACAATGAGAGAGACACGAGAGAGAGAGAGAGAGAGAGAGAAACAGGAGAAACTGCTGAAAGGCACAAAGAAAGATTGAAACTGAAAAACAAAAAGGGAGACAACAATTACAGGAATACGTTTCTCCTTTCCATTGGTGTAACTGTCAACTCAGCTGCTTGCATTCCTTCAACAGGAAAGTCCGGGGGGTAATGAGCCAATTATGCAAAAGTCTGAATACTTGGTGACGCTCAATAAGTATTAAGACAGAAATGGCTCTACGCACAGCATGCCAAACGTGGGAGCAACACAAAAACAGGCACAAAGGGCAGCCGGCGCCTCAGCGATATCATTAGCAGCTAGAGCATGCGCTAAAAATAGCCAACAGGTCTGTGTTGTTTCTGGCTACAGTGGAGCAAGTTTCATCTAAAAACCGCCCCAACAGTAGCCAGGTGTTTTGTCACCGACAGCTGGGTGTCATGCAGATTAGCAGCAAGGTCTCTGCAGTTTTCACCGAGGTGCCTGTGAGACTCTAGTTCCTCAGTAATGGGCCATTATCAAGCCCAGAGCAGCCCAAAACAAACAGAGGCCTTTGGCAGATAATGCCCTTCGGACGTCACTGCAGACGCACAGAGGGTGACATGCAGGAGACACCGGCGACCCAGGCAGGGAGGCTGCCAGGCAGCATCTCTCTGCGCTGCCCTGCCCTCGGAAAACAAACAGCATTGTTGTGGCAAAAAAAAAAAAAAAAAATGCACAAAAGAAAGCTTAGTGAAAGCAGAGTGGAGTTTGCTGGAAATGGATGCAGGGAAGGAATGAATGGTGGGGTTAGAAGGCTGTGGAAAAAGACGTGTGCTTGCAATAGAGACGGAGATAAGAGTGTGAGTGTGTGTGTGTGTGTGTGTGAAAAGGAGAGAGCTGGAGAGTTGTGCAGCTGTGTATGTTGCATTTGGTCTCATGCCAAGAATCTGCTGACGCCGACAGGAACGCCGTAAAACTTAAAGCTATTGTGAACGCTTTGCCTTTGGCCTCGGTCTCCCTTGCCTCTGAAAGCTACTATTCATGACGAAGGCAGGGAGATACGACACAATGGATCTCCATCTCTCTCCCAACACTGCCCTGCCTATTATGGAACAATAAACAAATGCATTCAGTCGTTCCAGTCTCCACCCCTGAGCTGGTCCGACTTCATGTTACTACTACGGCAAAAGGTGGAATAAAGAAGGCCAAAGGTCGGCCGTGTTTCCAGTTGACCGCCGTGTAGCTTCTGGTCCGAGCTGGAGCAGAAGCAGGAAGGGTTAAACAACAGCGTGCATGGATGGAATAATTGATAACGCCGCGGACGTCACAGCGCTTATTATAAAACAACGCAAAAGGTCATAAAGGAGAGTTTGTTTTACAAGTGAAGGGGAAATGGGATTAGTCAGATGACATAAATGTGGACAGGGCGTGTGTGTGTGTGCACGTGTGAAAAGAAGTCATGAGCTGCAAAGTCCATGTAGGTGGATATTTGCATTTGCCTTATATGATATGAAGGTGTATTTAACAATGCATATTAATAAAACGGAGGTAATGGTGAGGTGAATAAACATACTTACATGCTTTGTCTGTTGAATACATTCAGTATGTTTAATGTTAATCCATGACATCAATAGATACAAATACGTCAACTGTGAAATCAATGGCAGCTACCAAACCCTGTTAAACAGGACAAAGGGATTAGTGGTGGAAAAATGCAGGCTGCATGCATGAGAGTGTGATATGAGAGAGAGAGAGAGAGAGAGAGAGAGAGAGAGAGAGAGAGAGAGAGAGAGAGAGAGAGAGAGAGAGAGAGAGAGAGAGAGAGAGAGAGAGAGAAAGAGAGAGAGAAAAGCAGAATATGAAGACCAAACCCTCTCATGGCACCAGAATGCCCCGGGGATGGTTATAAAGTTCTATATTCGGGTATTATACCATATTTTTGGAGTGGAGGTGTAGCTGCTGTGGCTGACGTGCGCCTCTTCAATTACACCTAAATACATGTTGGGTCGACAGCAGCTCCTGAGACACCATGTGGAAACCACAAGAACTGTGACCGGCCAGCTTTAGTTTTCTCCTCCAGGTTTTGGATGCCAGTGGAGACGTTGTAAATTGTTGAATGGATTATTGCCAAATGAAGAAAAAAGTATGTTTCTTTCTTTTTTGGGAGGGATAATCAATTCAAACACAACACAGCTATTTTATGACAGCCTTATTAAACCCTGCATGTACAATACTGTAGCTAAATGACAATAAGTAGTGTCAATGTGTTGTGTAGAGGTGTGCATGTAAGTTTGCATATGGAGATTTGTACATTCAAATACACATATTTTTTTCTTGATATTAATTATTTTATATATATATATATATATATATATATATATATATATATATATATATATATATATATATATATATATTATATATTTATGTATCTTGTTATTAATACAGGTTACCAGTTATATATAAAAATAGTGGCCATCATCAATATATTTAAATTAAGCATAATTAGAATGGGAATCTGGTACACCAAAAGCAAAGTCCACATTTGAGAGCAATCAAACATCCTGTTTCATGATACGTTTAGTCAATGTTTTGCCACGGCCTCAATAAAACGGTGGATATTTGAGAAGCTTCGCATGTGTTGCTCTGAGGGTGAAATGGATTTGTGTTCCTTGCAGGTCAGAGTTCAACAGGCAGGCTGGGACGGTGTAGGTATCATTTTCTCTCCCGGGTCTGAGTAGCAGTTTCCCTTTGCTTGTGTGTCATCCGTACACTGAACTTAGATAAGGGAAAGAACTGAGGGCTAGATAAGAGAGGTGAAACCTGAAACACCTTCACTTTGGTTGAAATAGTTCAAGAGGCATAAAGTAACTGTCACACAGAGCATCAATCTAGATGGACAAGGATAATCTGGTTGACAACTTCTCAGATGTGAATTTGTGCTACTTTGGTCCAACGCAGCCACTGAATGCTGAAAAGAAACAACTCTGAGCGCTGCAGGAAGCGTCCGATAACCTTGGGAGTGATTAACAATAAGTCACATGCTGTCAGAGTCTGTAACTCAGACTGCGTACAGTTGGGGACCCAATGATCCACAAATAAGGGACGTTTCTGAACAAACAAGGACAGGAACGACAGACATGAGATTACTGCACGTGATAACTCGAGACAAATCGCATGAGAAGTGACCCACGCACGAACAAACTCACTCAAGAAACGGGAACAAGTTGGCGGGAAGTGCTGATGCCTGATTCCTCGTGTTAATCAGATGGAAAATGCAACAGTCACTGTGACAAGTGCATTGTTATTGTAAGACATTATTGGAGTATCGACATGTGAAAACAAAGTTATTAGAGTTGTACTGATGAATAAACATCTTCCAAACGGCATCCTCCCAAGGCCAGGTGACTGATTTTATGATCCCTTATTGCAGAGTTGTTGGCCTTGGTGTGTGCTGAGCGGGAAAAAGAGAATAAGATTGAAAGTATACAACTCTGTGTTATAGCTTAAAGAGAAAGAAAAGTATTATTCATTCATTGGTTACTTCATATTTACTCTTATCCAAAAAATAATTGTCAAAATTGAAACAACAGTGCCTGAAAAGAAAGCTGCTAGCATGCTAGCATCTGTTTCCCCGTGCTGTGTGGTTCTCCTTGTGAGGAGAACACTGAACTTGTATGAAATCTGTGTAGTGCATGAACAGAAACAGCTTAAAATAATCAATGAAAGAATGTCATTACTGCACAACTTCCCGACTAAATCCCCCAAAAGAACCCTGAAGTCCCTCAAGACGTTGCATTACAGGGCATTCAACGTGACTCTGCAATTACACGTCATGCCCACTGACAATTTAAAAGTACTTTTGGTTTTGTTTCTTCCAACATCTGCAGTTTCAGAGGCAGAGGATGCAGAGAGGGAAAGTGGAGATGAACTGAATTTCCTGGAAACAACTTGCATCAAAAAAAAATTTAAAAATAGAAAGCAATCAAGTAAACTATAGCAGCACACACACACACACACACACACACACACACACACACACACACACACACACACACACACACACACACACACACACACACACACACACACACACAAACAAAGGGGTCTGAGATACAATTAATCAGAAGCCACATGAATGGCTGCTACTCCCTCCAACCGCTGTGACTGTTCATCTAGTTTCAAAGACGTGTCGGGCGGAGGAAGAGGTCTCACTCTGTGGGTCACACTGAGGCCACTTCCTCTGCAGCCCACCCCGAATCCCCTCAAAAATTATGCTCCCCCTCATCCTCCCTTTCACCGTCCGTCCATCTCACTTTACTTCCTCTCCCTTCATGCTCTATTTTTCAGCACAAGAAGGTCAACTGAGGTCACAAGATCCACCTCAATCACTCACACAAATACAAGTAGTTTTGTTTCTTTCAAGAAAAAGGGACTGTGGACACCATGTTTGTGTCCAAGAAACACAAACAAAACCGTTAATGCAGGATAACACACACACAGAGCTGCTTGATTGTATAGAAACGCTCAAACAAAACCCTACTGTGGTAAAGCCTTCACCATACGGGGACGTGTGGACACAGAGATGTAATCATTTTTTCCCAAATAGAGTCAGTATGAAATGTCTGAATTGCAGATCCTGAGACTGATTGCTCCCGGTAAGAACATTTTTCTTCAACACAATAAGACGTGTGTGTGTCTCGTTCTCCAATAAGACGCCCTGCAGGCAGAACATTGCCTATTTGTTACAGTGCAGAGAGGTAATTGCACAAGGAGCCACTGTACAAGAGCCATTCCTGCACAAAATGGGAAACCTTGTTCCACCACGCACCAGAACGGCACAAATTACTAAAAAACCCTCGTCAAACAGAGCCCCGGAGCTCTTTACACGCAAGTCAATTTGATAACGTGTGGATGATTTCAGCAACTGAGACTGTGGGCGAGGAGACAGGCCGTGATTGTGCGTCTCTTGGACACCTGTTCCTGCTTGTTTGAGACACAGTGACATAGTGTGGCATCGGACAAACATTTTGGGGCCCTCCCCCCCACCCCCGAGGACTTTGAGGCTCCAAAAAAAGGAGGCGCAGCTTTTCCTCACAGACACTTGTGGATGCGAGCCCCTATGCCACAGGTGTCACGCTCTTATACAGAGTCCCGACTGGGCCTCAGTGAGGGAGCACATACTGGTCTTTGTTTGGGATGCCAGCAAACTTCCCCATAGACTCATAAAGGGTGCTAAAGTAATGAAAGAATCCATCAAAGTGACACTGTTTCTCCACACACACACACACACACACACACACACACACACACACAGAGCTGAATTTGCATGCTGATCCGACTAGAAGTGTTATGAATGAGTCAATTGTGATTGGAGTCTTTAAGATTAAAACGCATGCATCTGCTGCGTGTCTAACCTTCCTCCAGTTTGATCAAACACACATGCTGCAGCCAGCACTCTTGGATTCTGAACTCGTTAACACATTCATATCCATTTCTATTCTTCCTTACCTGTCCGACAGGAAGCTTATTTTATGGCGGCTGAACTCTCTTCCCCTCCGACAGGATGTGCCCATATTTGGGCTACAGTCTTGTGAAACGCTGCGTGGACCGTACGCGTGTCAGAGGAAACGACTTGAGCGAGGCGAGTTTGTGTCGTCACGAAAAGGTGTGTCTTCCTGTGAGTGGGATACTTTGAGGCTCTTTTCCAAGTCTGAACCGAAAGGAGGATTAGCTTCACGCTACATTCCTACACATTTGACTCTACAGGAAACTTTGAGGTGTCAGGGCGTCAAAGCCTCTCATATACATTAGGCTTCATTTATTCATGATGCATATACGTCACAAAACTAAGAGGTCATCTGGAAGGAAAAAAAAGGATAATTTTAAGAAAGTTATTGATTATTTAAAAAATGTAAAGGCCTGTAAACATTTTGATATTGTGTCAAGCAAGAATCATCCATCTGCTTACTAATGTTGAATTTGGCTCACATAGTTTTAGTTCAAATGACATTACAGTGCTCATTGTTAACTATCTTTTTGTTCTTGGCTTTGCATATTTTCAGTAACGCAGTATTTCTGTAGTACGGTCTCATCGGACTCTATAGTTCATTGTCTCGACAAAGCACTTGGTTTTAAAGTCTGAATATAAATACAGTTTAGAAATGATTGGGTTATTCGCGGCCTCACTGTGAGTATTGGGACTGCAGGTATGTTACCATCAAACACCGGATCATCTCCAGAGGGGACCTCACCTGTCGGCCCCGTGTGTGTTAATGAAACGCTGCTTGTGTTGGCTACAAGAGTTTCCTTACAGTAAATAATCCACACGGTCACATAATATACAGGAGTGCACACACACACACACACACACACGACCTGAGCTGTCTGACAGCATAATTAACTGACTCGCTTTGCAAATGCAACACACACACACAGTGCAGGAAAAGGCCTCTATGCTCAGAAGAATAATGGACAAATTTAATAAAAAAAGATGACAGTATATGTGGATCATCTGCAGCGCCAAACTAACAGATGGTGTCTGTGTTCATGTGTGTGTGTGTGTGTGTGTGTGTGTGTGTGAGTGTTGACTGAAAGCACACAGAAGGACCTTGTCACATTTGTGCGCCTTTGTGAAAGAGGGACCACTGAACCCAGCCGGAGACTAAAAGGGAGGCGGGCTCCAGTCAGAGAGCACCACCATGTGGCAGAAAGAAGGCGGTGCAGCGTCGTGGATGACAAGCACTGCGTTATACGACTGGCCCGAATATTTCGACGCCAAACAGCTTGGTATTACTCATTAAATATGTGAATGCATGCTAAATATATTGAAACATTAACACACAGAGCACCAGTGTTTTTTCCTTTGTACTACCTTCAAATTACGTAAAGTATTTCAAAGAACACACACACACACACACACACACACAGCTCTCAAAGCAAAACCCACGAAACGGCCTGATATTCTGCGAAAGACACACTGTTCATTTGTTCCTACCGATAGCTGTTGGGCGCGATGACACTGCCCGAATATCATCCACTCCTGTGACTTTAGCACCACCTCCCCTCATGCTGATCACTCTGAGGAGGTTTTTTTGTTTTTTAAGGAGTTGGCTGTAATGATTTTGGTGGTAATGAGAAGCAAAAGAGAGGTGCACAACAGAGACGTTCCTGCACGTGGCAGGCTGAAGATAACGGGCCTAAAGATGGACTCTCGTCAATGTGTGACCTTTTCTCCCTCGCCCGCCCGTTCTCTTTTTTTTTTTTTTTGCTGTCTGTCTACTTCCCCTATGAATACACACACTTGGTTTGAGCAAAAGATGCCTGAAGCTCATTTACTCAGCCTGACAGTTGCAAATCTAACCTCACATCAGCATCTACGAGAAATTTCAACCGTGGACATTGTTGACACAGCTATCTAATCTGCTTCTTTCTCTCTGTCCAATCAGAGTTGAGGATGAACAGATGTGTCCAGCTCTGGCAGCAGACTGAGGTCTCCTGAACAACCTGAACCAAAATATATATTCTATGTTGGCTCTGCGGGTTTATCATGTTTGAGTTGACTTTAAAGTATTATTTTGCGATGCAAAGTGCTCTTTTACACCTATTAAGTTTTTCTTAAAATGCATGATTAAATATGTTTTGTGGAGACACAAGATATATAACAAATAATGTGTATTGCTTGTATGTTATGTGTACAGATTGGAAAGCCCTCCGAGGCAAATCTTGTATTCGTGATTTTGGGCTATACAAAATAAACTGAAATTTATTTACACACATTTAATTCATTACACATGAGAAAATGATCCTAATGGCACAAAATACAGTAGCCTGGCCCTGTATCACAAATGACAGGGAGATCATCTGGAGTAAATGTGCCTGTTTTACACTCTCTGGCCAACAGATGGTTGTGTGAGCCCTTTTGCTTCAGCGCTTCACCAGCAACTGCAAGTCTCAACACACCGCAGGCTGTCATGAGTTCAATACACTTCTTTTTTTTTTTTACACAAAACCAGTAAGCGCATCACAATTAATATTGAAAAGTCTATGTTGTTTTACCTCACTGAAAAAAAATAATTCATAAACACTTAATCATGACAATTGGCATCATTTTTGATGTGATATTGATCGTAGAATATTTTTGGCCTGCTGCTTTCGTCAAAGGAATCCGTTTCAAAGATGTCAATTTGAATAAAAAAGGAATTGTTGTTGTTGTTGTACCCAGTTCTTTCCTGGTAAGGATCGGGTTTCAAATCATTATGACATGAGCCTTTAACCCGAGCGGAGCGCTCCTGCTTTGGGTGTAGATGCCGGTTCTACCTTTCAACGATCTGCAAACACGGCTATAGAAACTCGGCACAAAGCTCCAGCGCAAAAGGCCGAGGGGGAGCAGAGAGAAACCAAAAAAAAAACCTCTTGACACAGTTCCAGGAATGAGGGGTAACTAGGTCTGTTATGTTTCCTCACCTATCTGAGATGGTTGCTTTGACAACACTTCCTGCTTGGCTTTTGCAAACGCGTCCATCCGAGTTCGGTCTCAATCTGATGAGCATGTGAGCATCAACCTATTTCCTCAGTCAGCAGTGAAACATCCACCAGCTGTCCCCACCGCTGTGCTGAAACTTTAAAACCCTGCAGTTTACAATCAATATGTAAATTAGAACAGACAAAAGAGATATGCTACTGAGTTGGTCTATTTGAAAGCGAATGGAAAAGAGCCAGCAACACTTGGTGCTTCTTGAAAGGAAGTCATTCTAGAGCCAAACCAACAGATGGGTGTGACTATCTCCACAATGTCACAATCTGCTCCTGGGTTGGGTGAAATTCCAGCAAACCACTGAAGGCTCAGCCTTGTGACTACCAGCACAATGCAGAGCATTTGCGGACACACACACACACACACACACACACACACACACACACACACACACACACACACACACACACACACACACACACACACACACACACACACACAAACATGTCTGAACTACAGAAGTGTCTCATTATGTTTATCAATAATAATAATAATGTCTGTCATGTGTAACAGCTAAAGGTTAAATCGATCAAAGTGCTTGCTCATTCAAATCTAATACTGCCACGACGCATTCCTTCATCATTAAAAGCAGACAATAGTCTGACACAACCAGAGATGTTGAAGGTGGAGCTACCAACCGTTTGGCGCAATCGTCTCACGATGATTCTTCCTGAAACCCAACTGTTGAGTACTGGCAAATTTGTAATCGGGTTTACTTTTTATTTTGAATTTACATTTACATTACTCATTGCTATAAATATTTAATGATTTAAGAAAAGTGTTGCCCGAATGTAACTTCAAAACACAAACTACAAGCCACTTATAATAACAAAATAACAAAATAAACAACATCAAAAACATGTGTTGTCTTGACATTTGAGAAGCTGGACCTGTATTATATTAGTAAAATTGTTTGAAGAAGTATTAAAAAGATGTATTGGTTATCAAATAGTTGGGGATTAATTTATTTCTGATGTTTCAGCTCATAACACGCACACTGCACAGATCTGTGTGTCAATGTCTCCTTTATAATCTCTAAACATGACAACATTTCCTAAACTACACCAAAACACTCAAACACAATTATTTTGTATCGTTGATGAATCTGATGATTAGTTTTCTAAATGTATCTATTTGTCTATGTCGGACAATTGAGAAATACTAATAATAATATTATAATAATATATAGTCATTAATAGATTGTTTTATGCAACAGTCCAGACCTCTAAGACAGTTTACTATCATATATGATATTTAAAAAGCATCATACCGTCTCATTTGACAGGCTTCAAGCAGCAAATGTTTAGATTTATATTTACGTGATAAATTACTACAGTGATTATTCTAAATAGTTGTTGATCAACTAATGTGACGTAATCGACGAATGAATTTGGCTCAAAACAGAGTCAAACAGTACCGAGCAATATACATGAGAGGAATATCAGTGTGTCATTACCACATTACTGTGTGAGTGTCAGAAACACAGAGAGTAAAAACAATATGAATTTACTCCTTGTTGAGGCAGAGACATGTACTTCAGAACATATACTCTTAGAAACATATAATACTGTATCTGCGTAGGTTCAAGAAAATATTTGATCCACTCAAGGAAGGAAGTACTACGTTCACTAAAAAGAAACTGAAGCCAGCATGCCCACACCAACTCCTACTTTAGCGATCGGTGTACAACAAAAGGCCTGCAGGGGATCCACAGGCCGCTCGATGAGGAAACAGGTCCCGTCTTTCTCCCGCAGCAAACGATTTGTTGTTAGCAGAGCGAGTCGGGCAGCATTCTGCGTCAGAGGAGATGCAAGCTGCGAGCCGAGAAGGTATTACAGCATTGGTTACGGCTGCGTGTGTCGCTTCCCGCATGATCCCAACAGATCATCCATTGTTCAAGGAATTAAACTAGAGGAGATTAAAAAACATCCTCCCCTCAATCTCAAACTGTACAGGGAGTCCTTTAACCCTTTTTTGTTGTTGTTTTTAAATCTAATCCTTGCATTCAGCGAGGCATTGCTTGTACTATCTTGACCACCTAGCCCCCTCCTGCTCCTCCTCCTGTTACTAATCAATTTACATGCATCACACGCCATGTTAATTCCTGCCAGCAATCCGGGGGCGAATCTACTCACAGAGCTCGAGATGCAGCTCCAAAGTTGGTAGAGGGAGGGGAGGCTTTCGTGTCAAAGGTCACATTGTTACCTCTGCATTCAACACACATCTCAAGAAGTATTGTTTGAGGAGCTGTGCAATCCACTCAAATGAAAGATTCCTGTGAGTTTGCAGATTTTGCCAATATAGGGAGCTTAGTGTTTATTCCGAGGAAGTTCACCAGACAGGCTCATGATCAGCCCGACAGCGCAGCTGTTCATGGCGGTCATCACCTTCATTTCTCATGAAATAACAGTATAGTCCTTGTCTGGTTTCAGACAGAATCAGGGTCGGTGGAGAGAGCGGATGCAAAGCTCCGGTACCAAAGCAAGCACATCGCTGTTGCCTGTGACATCACCTGTGCATGTAGGTCTGAGCGCATAGACAGATGTGTGTGTGTGTGTGTCAAATATGAGTAATACAGCGTGTACCAGTAGGTGCTTTAGTGAAGAAAAATAAAGCCATCCACAGATGCTGTTCATACTTGTAAGTAAGGCACTTGTCTGTGTCTGTCACCAGGCTGCTCACTCTGTCGGGATTAAATTTAGTGCGACACCAAAAGCAAACTATCACCAAGAAGGCAGAAAGTGTGGTGCGACCCACTCATGTCGATGGGCATTGAGAGGAGGCTTTGATGGCGGTGAATGGGGTACTAATGAGTTGGCCTCATCAATGGCCGGTCTGTATTCTGTCCTCCTAATGGCCAGGAGGACATCAACCGAGCTGTTGATGCTCCATGTAAACATCTCAGCCACTTTCCTGCTGAGGGGGCCTCACATCCATCATCACATGGGGTTCATAATCTGATTGGTTCATGTTGGATTACACCAGCAGCCATTACCTATCGACTCATGTGAAGAAAGTGGTAGTATGTGTATCCATGGAAGTGTTTTTTTTTTGTATGTTTTTCTGTTCTGGAATAATCCACTGCTTTCCAAAAAAAAATAAGTCATAATGTGACCAATACAGTAGGTGGGGCCTGCGGTGGATGGTCAGAAGGCCGAGAGTAAACCTTGAGCCCCAGCTATCACCTGTTGAACACTAACACGCATGAAGCAACACGTCTCATGTGTAACGTTACTGGAGCCACAGATGAGGAAATTCAGCGTGAGTGTTGCATAAAACGGATGGAGCCTGTGAAAGCTGACAGCAGTGACATCGTGAGTCCGGCTCGAGACCAACTGTTGCTCCCGATAATTTTTTTTTTTTTTTTCAAAAAAAAGCTCGGTTAACGTCTCTTACCTGTCCGGGTAACGAGCAGGCAGGTCGAGCCGCGTTTCCTTTCCGCTGGAGCCGAACTGTATCCGTCAACAGACTGGGAGGAGACCTTTTCCCTCCGCTCACGGCGCAATATCACAACTACACTAATGTGTTTAACGTTACGTTTCAAAAAATAAAATAAAATAAACAGCCTTTCAACGGACCTCACTGTCGACTTCAAAGTGATTCCGTAACGCTTTCACTTTTCGCCGACGATGTTCGTATTTAATTTCGTTTACTTTTTTTCCTTCCCCGTACGACCCGTCTGCCCCCCTTCTCTTCGCCTTTTCCTCCGCCACGAGAAGAGCCGAATTGAGTCGGGAGGAGTGAGGCGGACCGAGCGAACCACTGGCGGAAGTTCGCGAGCGTCAAGACAGCGACCGGTAGATACTACTTCCGGATATCATTTTCAAAATAAAACACCCGTTGAGGATTTAAAACTGTGCAAGTGTAAAAAAAAAAAAAGAAAGAAAAGGAAAACACGACTGCAAATAGTTTTAAATGAGTAAAAACTGACAAATTATGAAGAAATCACTCTGATGGTGTTTTTAATGTACACAAACCTGTAATGTGGATGCATTTGTTTTATATGTACATACAAAAACACTGAACACTTTAACTTCACCTGGTGCAATACTTTTTATTCTTTTATACACGTTTTACTATTTATTCTTATTACATCTGTATATTTCATATTTTTGTTCTTACTGTTCATTTTGTTAAATTGTGGTTTTATTACTGTTCTACTGTTTATATTTATATTACTCAGTTATCTCTACTTTAAATTTCTGTGAGTAAGGGCTGCTGTAATCCTGTAATTTCCCCACAGAAGGACTAATAAAGGACTATCTTATCTTATCTTATATTATGACAGTGCTGTTCTGCTTTTAGACAGGCTAAGTAAATGGGACTGAAATTAACTTATAACACATTCTGCATTAAATCAGTCGTTTGGTAAACATCACCTTTGTAGTGTTATCGATTCTGTAAAGGAGTACACGCTGAGAAACATATTTTTCACGATAGTTACGTGCACATTGAATTCACCCTAAAATGTAGTCAAAAAGCAGTCTCCAAAATATTTAACGCTAATGTAACAGTACCTAAAAACTGTATTTACAGTGTCAAAACCTGTCACCTTTTGATGAAGAAGCACTATGAATGTGAATGCATCAAGTCCAAGTTATCTCCAAATAATCCCTTTTAAATTGTAAGCTCTAGGAAAAAACACCACAGCTTCCGGTCTCACACTCTCTCTGTGGCGAGCTTTACTGATGAGGAAAGAGAAGGCAGGTTTGTTGTTGTTCTGCCATGCGCCATGCAGAGGCGCACTCTCCCTGCTGCATATGTTATGATGTGTACATGTTCATATTCAGGCGTACAGTACTTGCGCCAAACCAATTTCAGTTCCTTTACATTTAAAAACCTTGCAGCCCATTTGTGTATTGTTGTAAAAACGCTCATAGAAACTCCTACTTTGATGATGGGCATATTGATCTTAGTACAGACACCAGGGTCACTATCAACTTAAACCAAGCACAAAACACACTGAATTGCTTAGAGATATTTAAGTAGCATTCCCTTTCCTTGGTTCAATTTATTTATTTAAATGACTGGTAATTAAGATATTTAAAATACACTTATAAAAACTCAATTCAGAGTAAACACTGACAATACACAAGGGTATTAAGTAAAAGTTTTTATTATTATTTAAATTAGCATAAAAAGCACAAAAAAAAACTAAGAAACATGAATAATGGGCTACAGTCAACTTCCAAAACATTGATAGAGCTTGATGCATATATTTCATGAAGTTGAAAATAAGCACTTTATAAAAAATAGATATCTACATTGTAACATCATAAAGGTTCAGTATGCATTTCCCAAAGAGGCTATGTGGTCAGTACATTTCCTCTAATGATATAAAAAAAGATTTCTTGAAAGATTGACAGCAATTCTATACATGATCTACTTTCTATGGATAATATATGTATCGGTGTCATTCACAAAGCCTCAACTCAAAATATAACGGGTAACTCGTCAAAAAACCAAAACAAATGTGTCCACTAAATCTTGCTGTCCATATCTTTCAAAAGTCCAGGTCTTAACAAAAGATTGTTTAACCACACTGTAGTTTAATCACAGGAGTGTGAGGTCAGCCAAATGTTCTTTCTACACTCTAATCTTCTTTATTTTGGTGTCAAAAGCATTGTGCAATATTTACAAAACACAGCCGGTTTAAATAACGTATGAAATGTAAGAAAAAGATTCCACTTGGAAATGAAAAGGAAGAGGGTGCTGGAAGAGGTCAGGAACTGTGGGACTGGTAAATCACATGCAAGCTGGATTGTTGATGCCATTTTGTTGCCAGGATGTAAAGAGAAAGGCCTGTTTGAGTATGTATGTATGTATATTTTTATATATACACACACACATATACGAGGGAGTGGATTATAGGAGCAGTAGGTTGGAGAGCGGAGCCCCAAAAACAGTGGCACATCTACTCCTGGGCCTCTTTGCCCGTCATCTTGTATATCTCAGTGGGGCCATCAACATGGGTAATGGTAGTAGTCAGCTGGATGTCCTCTCCGCTGTTCCCTACTGTATCTCCTGCACACACATCAGCATCCAACATCATCAATAACATGGCATGAAGACGAAACATTCAATGAAGAGCACATATTTTTCTACATAAATACTTTCAACTCCTTCGAATCAGGAGTGAAACGCAGGATCTGATCAAATAAATCATCAGAGACTGTAACTTGGAGAAAGGTGACCCTCTTATGAGATTAGTTGAAGCACTTCCAGAACTTCAAACTCTCTTTTTCTTTCCCACCATCACTGATATCAGGAGATGGATGGATGGTTTTGATTACTTCTCTGCTCTCCAGCCCACCCCCACCACTCCTCCTCCTCCTCCTCACTGTTCAATGCCTCTCTGTCTGGAAGGAAGCCTGGTGTCCATTAAAATCACCCTCTTGGGCCAAAGAGACCCTTCTTTCCCTTGGGAATCTGGGTCCTTCTGAATCGCCAACCTCCAAAAACAAACTGAATAGACAGCTTTACAGCAGAGGACAGACACTGCATCAGAATGAAGTGAGCTACTGGGAAACTCATTAAACTCAACCAATAACTTTGATCACAAGAACATGATTTAGGATCTGAAACCCTGAAATAAGTAAAAATTTTACAAATATAACATTGTTCAGTTCAGACTTATTTTATAAGTTGTCACCCCGAAACTTAAAGAACCAACAGGGTTAACCTGGATTAAATGTAACAGAGTGCTGACTGACCTTACTAACTAACACGTATATATCAAAACAATAAGATAAGTTGCTGAAAATGTGAATTACATGTGGGGAAAAAACAAACTGCCAGACATGTTTTTAAACTATATTATATTATTTAGTACATCAACTTATATCCTAGACTTCTAAAATGACTGGAAATATTAAGTGTACTGGATAGACGGAAGGAAGGATGGAGTACTTCATGAAGCAGTGTGGAGCATTTACAACAGACACTCCATCCATCTTATACATTTAGGAAGTTAGTAGAAATATGTAGTTACCAGTGATGCACTGACCACTTGACTGATCGTCTCCGTATCGCTTGTGAGACGGGGCGTACAAGAACATGATGGCGAAGACGTACAGGTTCCACATGCCGTAGATGCCGGTGAAGAAGGCGCTGTTCACCTCCACCGTGTGCTCTCCCCAGTGCCAGTGGCCCTCATTCACCTGGACACGAGAGAATTTTATCACTTTTGTGTCTTTTTTTTGGACAGTCTTGTAAGTTTTGGCACAGTAGCAAAAAAGCCTTTATAGTCCCAGTGAAATTGTTAAAAAAAATATCACCAATCATCTAAATACTATTCCTGTCGACAGCTTTGTGACTGATTTAATTGTGGTGCGCACCTGACTGATGATGAAGAAGATGACGGTCATGGCGGCACAGGTCAGAGTGACCAGCATGAGGAACTTAAACCTGAAAATCAGACCCTGAAGGACAGTAAGGGGTCGAGTTAGTATCAAAACAGATAATAAAATATAACCCGTGTAGCAGAGAAATCCTTTAATACAGTCACTTTTTTTTTTAAAAATGGCGATAATCTATTAGAAATGAGAAGAAAACACACCTCATAGTGCAGCCGTCTGGCCTTGGACATGGCGGGCAGAGACGTCCTCTTACCGCTGATGTTGCGGAAGACTTGAAAAACCATGAAGCAGAGGAAGAGGAAGTAGAGACAGGCACAGATCCCTGCCACGATTATGAATGCCATCTGAGGAAAAAACTAGTCAAGGAAATATTAAAAAAATAACACCCTCTTTATTAAGAGTGAAGGGGCATGTAGAAATATGGAAGATGCATTTACTTCAATTGTTTGCATGTAAATACAATAAGACTCATTGTTAATCAAGTACACGTTGTGTACTGGTGTGCAGGGTTTAGCCTTATATGCTCCAGAATATGACATTACACACACACATATATGTATACATACACATACGTATATATGCACACAAACACATATATACACAAGGAAGAAAAGGAGAGAAAAGCTTGGGAGTTTGGCAGCTGTTTCTGAAGGTGTGTTGATTAATTTTGCATTGCTCTGCTCAGAAAGCAAAGCAAAGCAAACGGGCACACGCACATAAACAAATCATTTCGATGCCCCAGGCCATGCTTTCACATATGGCATCACTAAATTATTCCTCGTCTTATTAGTGTAGAGAGCAGTTTCTAGTTCATGCTCAAGCCAAGTACAAGAACGTATCGTACATGCGCCGCAAGAACCAGAGGCAGGGCAGTTAGTGAAGATAACGTAGCGCAGTATTGGAATAGACAACAACTAGGACTTGAACTGAAATTCTAATGAGAAACAGGATTTGGCCACGTCCACTCCTGAGGGTTTATATTGCCATCATACCAATCTGATAATTTGTTTCCAGGAAAGTGCTTTTTTTTTCATGCCGTCGTCAAATACAATTAAAAAAGGATACAGCAAGCTCAGTTCCTACATCAGAGGCCCAGATACTGTAGAAGGGGTTGGTCAGCTGGACCCCTCTGGTGGCACAAAACAAAACCACACATTACTAAAAGCATATGATATACACAGGAAAAAGCATAGGAATATAAATGAAAGAAATACGACAGATTCACAAGACTCATTTTAATAATGTGCATTTCAAAGGTGTTGTATAATAAGTCTCTTGTTGTAAATTGTGGCCTGGCCTCACCTCTCGCACATGTCAAAGATAAATAGGCAGAAGGAGCCAAACACGATGGGTCCGACTTGCTTCCAGTAAACTGAGAAACGGTTCCTCTCCGTCTGATCCTGAGAGAAAAAGAGTAAGAACATGCATAAAGAGCAGGCTGTGTCCTTCGTTATCAAGGACATACTGTGGATAACATTCATGTAGCCATAATAAGCTCTTTTACACCTCATGTGAATGAGTGCACCAGGCTAAGTGTTGAGGACACAGATGCAGCCAGTCGGTAAAAACCGTAGAGCAACTGATTTAATATACAAAAAAAGTCTCTACATTGTTAAATATAAAACAACCGACGGCTCGCTGGTGATACCAGCATCAGCTTAACAGCTGTTGAGATGTTTTCTGCAGTGAGCTAAAATGAATGCTGCGAAATATAAAGAAATGCCGCTGCAGCGTACAGTACCATGAGGTGCTCCCCACAGAAGATGATCCAGAAGGAGAGCAGCATGGAGTAGAAGATGCCCTGCCTGATGTCCCCAAAAAGCAGCATCCAGGTCCAGTCAAAGCCAACAGAGAACCACTCCACTGGTATGTTGATGAACGTCATGGAAATACCCAAAGCAAGGATGACCCTGCACAGCAAAAACAATGTTAAAACTGTCATATTTAGCCATAAATACCAACAGATGAGGGTAAAAGGATCCCACATTTCTGAGTCAACTTGTAGCATCATAAATAAATATTTTAAATATGTCTACCGATAAATAATTAGCAATATTTTTCCTGTATAATTAGCTGCGGTGTTTAAGAAAGATTGAATGAGTCTAAACAAGCTATAACCCCTAAGAAAATTATTTGGTATAGAAAAAGAAAAACTTTTGGCAGGTGTAGTCCAGATTCGAGTTTAAAGCCAACTAAAAATCGTTTACGCCGACACAATCAATGTCTTGGAGCAAGGCTACATCTGCTGAAGCGCCGATTCTATCTGGGGACATTATTGATTAGATAATCCATTCAGCCACAAGCACAGTGTGTCCCCAGTGACCTATGCAAGTCTACATAATTGACTACCTTTCCAAAAGAGACTCATTTTTACAGCCAACCTCCTTCAACTTTTAAAACTTAGACGTTTAGAGATATTGAAATAAGGCTGAATTCATTGAGAACAATCGGCTCACAGAAAGACATAAACGAGCTCGTCTTCCAAGCGTCCGCAGCAGGTCCCTGCATGCCGCCAGCAGATGAAAGGGTGAAGCTCGTAAATAGATAGTTAAAGAGGGCAAAACAGAGCATGTGTGTGTGCATGTGCGTGTCGGTGTGTGTGTCTGTGAGAAATGAGGGTAGGGCGGGAAGTGACCTGAAAACATGTGGCAACAAACGCTTTCTGCTGTGGGTACTAGAAGAAATGTAAAACAGGTTTTGAGCATTTCTACAGGGTAAAACGACATTTGACTGGTATGCAGGGAATGCGTCCTGAGCACCACCAACACAGGCAGGAGAGCAGGGGCCGGCATCCACCCGTGTGAGATAGAAGACAAAGGGCTTGGTACGGACATCGTTGAAGTTAATGGGGCACACCGCCTAACTTAAGAATTCAGAGTCTCTCAAAGCCAGAAAGTCTCAAACTTGTGATGTCCAGTATGAGGTCTAGAGCTGCTCCTCGAACAATGTGAACTGCGTTACTATTTCTGGTAAAATGAATACAGTTACGCACACCCCACACCATAAATATCCCACATCGCAATGCGGTTGTGACAACAACGTTCACACCAGACACGGGCAGGCAGCTCCGTCACGTCAATAACGTGTACAGATTCCACTTTGCCAGACAGAATATATACTTTTAAAATGAGTTCAGACATTGGGGTTACCGTACGGTCATGAGTCTCCTCGACATGAAGCACTCTGTGAAGAGAGTTGTATGCGTTTACGAATATTTGGATACCTTGAGTGATATGAATAACATTATAACGCAGCAGTTCCCCTTTAATATGGTTGCGTCTGCGGTGCATTTGGGTGAGCCGGTTCCTGGGCCCTGCTGTTGCGCATGCTAACCACACACAAGTCACAATGACTGTAGTATATGAAGATGGTGGATGTTTCGGTAATAACAGAGTTCTTGCATAAAATACACACTGGGCATTCCCACTCACATTTGTTGTGTAAGTCTAGAGGAAAGTCTGAGGTGTACTGTCCTGACACCTGTGGACAAGCATGACAGAAGACTCCGGTACAGCTTGTATGGCATGAAAAAATCATCCAGTGTCCACAAATAGGATACGAGTCGCACTTTGAGAGCTGGTCATTTGGGAATAAGAGCCTTTAGCCGGCAAATACAGAGGGATGGAGGGAGAGAGTTGACCGTGTGTGTGTGTGTGGGATCTCAGTGAGGTGGTGTGTATGTCCTGAATGTGTGTGTATGCAGCCTGTGTCAGTTGAGTGCTAGCTTGCAGATTTTCTAACACGTTTCACGCTTCGTCGGCCACTTCCTGTGGCGCAGAACGCTGCCTCTTACTGATCTGTCTTCCCAGCACAGCAGGGGTTAGACAAACACTGGGCTGGGAGTATATCGGCAGCTTTACACAGCATGGCATTTAAACTATGTGCTTCAGGCAAACTACCTGCATTTGCTGCTCTAACCCTCATGGAGTTTGGTCAAGTAATAAAACACAAATATCACTGCTTTTACGTTTCATCCATTGTAATAAAGGACAGTTCACCACAAACATTTAGATTAAAAAATGTCTCCTACCTTTATTGCTATTTATCCGCCTAGATTGTTTAAGTGTGAGTTAAATCGTTTTGGAGATATTGGCCTCGAGATGTCTGCTTTCTCTTGAATAATGGAGCGAGATGCACTCTGCTTGTGGTGCTCAAAGAGCCAAAAGGGTAAATTTGAGAAACTCGCGATCACCATCTCTTTCCAGGAATCATGACCCGGTTACTCAAGATAATAGTTGGAGTTTATCTATTTAAAAAGACCTCCATGTGAACAGAAATGTAGTAAATGTATATGCTTAATGAGATGAATAAAGCCTATACTTCCACAGATACAGTAGGTTAACAGTAAGTGAGGTGTACAGAGGTAAAACAGTTTAATGGTGACATGCTGATGAGTTCAGGAGAGTTCAAAACTCTTATGGTCTGTGGTATGAAACTGAGCCTAGTGATGAAAGACCGGCATCCGACCAGATTTTATTTAAAGGTTGAGGAATTAAAATAAACTAGGGAATTCTTTTAGGACCATGAACTTAGTTTAAAACTCCAAATTGAAAACCATAAACTTGAGTGTGAACTGAACTTCGATCTAGCGCTTGTGAAATGTAAACTTGCACAACACTTCTCCAACAATAATACATATTGTGCTAACAATACAATAGTGAACCACGGAGGGAGCTGCCTTACTTCTCCAGCAGGACAGGAGGTCTCCTCATGAGGGTGATCCGTCTCCAGTACCAGATCATGATGATGAGGATGCTGGGTGTGAGGAAGGTCTTCATGGCAAACCAAACTTTGGTGAAGCCTCCATTCTGGTGGATGCTCTTGGATGAGAAATAGAAATTAGGGTAAACTAATTGTGTTGTGTATGTTAATCTAATGGCAAACAAGGGCTGACACCATTTCACTCAATAGTTAATATCACAGTTGAAAAAAGGACTCTTGACTGAGTTTACACTAAGCAATGTTCCAAAATTGCTTGAAATAAAGTTCCCAAACACCAACTTACAACAAGACGAATGTCTTTGATTTCTCCGATCCCCACGTTGACCTTCTTCCGCTCATTGACGGGCAGGCGAATGTTGAGAAGATAGTACTTATGGGCCACGCTGCCGACCTCCATGAAAGGCAGCGGGTCACACTCATAGTACCGTCCCTCGTTCTCAAAGGTCTGGAAAGCACACAGCAACACACCATATCTGGTTTAAATCACATGCATCTAAAAAGATAACAGGTGGTGCTGTAAAGTTGTCTTAGCCCGGCTGCGCAACGAGGTGTCTGAGAGTTAAGACACAGACCACTATCAGCTGGGAGAACATGTTTAAGTGTTTCCAAAGGGCCCTGAAGTTAGGCTGTGAATCGCTCTCATAAACATGGGGTGGCATCAGCAAAGTATCATTAGAACTAGCATTATTGAAAGTGTGAAACACAACAACAACTCCCAGTATTTAAGGCTCAAAATAAATTTGTAATGTCATGAAATGGCAACAAAAACATATTTGGGGGTCAAACACCGATGAAAAAAAAATAATCATGTATCTAAAAATATATCAATCATCTGATTTATCGTCTGAAATAGAAATCTGTTGAAAAATAACAGTAATATTACCATTTCACACAATACACGTCTGGAATAAGTCATTTGTGGTATTCTAACGACGCATCACGGTGAGGCAGTGTCATTTTCCACACCTTGGCAGTAGTGAAGTTGCAAGAGAGCTTCCTCTGTTCAAAAGAGTGAGCCATCTCCGTCCACTCGCTGACGGTGTCGTCTCTGTAGGCCAGGCCCACATCAATGGTGGCCAGCGCTCCATCCTCTGGGGAGGGAGAAAGCAATTTACTGTCAGATCGGTATATTTAGGAGACATTTCGTTGTCAAAAGACTTTGATAAGCAAACATGCAAATAAACAGAGGGAAGTCTGCACTTAGTTGAGCTTCACGGTAATAAGATATTCATTTTTTTTGTCTGTATTTCTGTGCTTCTTATACTTCCTCCCTGCACAACTCTGCTGGCTGTGATCCCACTGACGGGATAAAATTAAGCCCTGATGACAGACAGCCGTGGCCTTTTTAAAAGGTGACACCAGACAAGTGACAACGCTGCATTGACATGGAGATTTTCCCCACTATAGCCTGAAAAGGTACTGTTAATTTCCAAGTGCCACGCTCATGTTGCACATGCCAGAGTGATGCAGTGTAAAAAGGTGGAGCTTAATTGTATTCATTTAAAATCATTGAGAAGCTTCGTGGCTGCTGTTCATACCGATGTGATGTTCATTTAAGAAAGCTGTATTTTCAAATGGCTTTGGTTGGTATATTGTAAAATAAACATGTCTATACAAGTTGTATCAGTTGAGTGTTAATATGCGTTCCTGTCACCTAGAAGGAGTCTGAATAGGTGAGATTAAAAAGGATTATTTCTCAGTATGTAAACCTATTCAGTGATTCAGTCTGCTCTCCACGTTGGCCCGAATCTAGGTTACTTCCTACAAACTTCAACAAGACCTTGAGCTGGCCTTCAACAGCCCAGCTCCAGTGAATAAATAAAAAAAAATAAAGCCAAGCTATTAAAACTGCATCTTTAGATCACATTACAAAGCCAAGTGTTCTCTCCTCCAGCCCTCCAGAGTGCCTCTTGTGCCGTTATGAAACAAGCTGGAATGAAGAGAAAGAAACTCAGTGGCCTGGGCTTTGAGGAAAAAAAAAAAAAAAAAGTAGAGGAGGGGGGAGAGGGAACCAGATGAGAACTGGCAGCCGACTGTCCCTGCAATGCCCTCCACCCTGCCATTGGTCCAGACAGACGCCCTCGAATGTCAGCTTGCTTCATGCACACATTCCACTCCAGTCCAGCGCCCATTACCACGGAAACTAAGCCTCCTCAACAGCTGTGTTATTGCTGGAGCCCGGCCAAGGGGTGCTAGTTGCTGGGGTGGAGTGGGCCAGGTGGGTGGAGTAGTTAATAAGGGGTGAACCTCTTCTCTGGGATTCACATTGTTACACAGATAAGGTAGTCAAGGAAGAGGGGGCGTTGTGTTCGTCGACATACAGCTGCAGACCTTAATCTCCACAGAGAAGATTCTGCAGACGCCAATTTGTTATTCATTAAAGACTTGGCTCTGTTGTTTTGGGAGTTTATTAGATTGTATTAATTCTGAATCCAGCATGTAGTTAATTAATCTGAATCTTATTAAAAAAATGTTTAAGTTGTCTGTCAACAGATGAAGTGTAGTATAATCAAAGCAAAAGTTACATTTGTCATCTTTTTCCTCTACTCATCTACTCCATGACTCAAGATTAAATCTGAACCAGAAGTTGTGTGATCCACTGCCCTCCTATTACACCGCAGCCAAAACGTATCCACTAAGCCTGTTTCAAGCATGAGGCATGCTTGAAACAGGCTTAGTGGATACGTTTTAGCAGGTTCTCCTTTCTAGCACAGCGTGTCTCGGGAGGAAAAAGCAAGGATGAACGGGTTCAAAACTTGTGAGTTTAAAAATGGGAATCCCCCTGCTGCAGCAATAGCTGGTTTCTACTACAAGCAGCATCTACAGTGCTCCATCTATATCTTAGCACTTGTTCCCACAACTTCTTGTAGCTCAAATGAGTCTGTGGCGTCTGACAGAAAGACCTGTCTGTTGTCCAGGATGATTCACCGACCCTTTCTGTCTGGCAGTAAACAACCCACAACCACTGAACACATTTCCGCCGAGGCCAAGAATGTGAGCAAGCAAATGAAGCCGATGACGAGGCCACCGCTGCAACACGACTGTTTAGACAAGCCGGACCAGAGAACAGCTCGTACTTCAAAATCTTTTGTTCTCTGCCTGGATTACAAGACATCTTTTACCTTTCTGTTAATAAGGAATTTGTTTCAGGTAGATATATAATTAGTTTTACAGCCATTGGTCAGTGAATATGTACACCAGAGGTTGTTATAAGGCTAAAGTTAGTTACACTAGATATTGTTAATTAGCCTTATTTAGTCAAATTAAACTATATAAATGGTACACTATAAATATAGTGGTCAACTACACCTACACTGGTGTGGCTAGCTAATCCCCCAAAGTCTAATTCAATTGAATGTATGTTTTTTTTGGACAGAATTAGTCAAACTTTCGAAACAGTTTCACAGAAGAGGAAAGATTGGGTTGATGTAAAAATGTACCAATAGTGATTTTTTTTTCAAACATTTGGAGACGCTTTATTAAAACTGGGAACATGTAAACTGGAACATTGAAAGTCAAGAATTAAGTCAAGATTTAAAAAATGCATACGTGTCAAATGGGAAAATCCCTTAAGTGATTTTTAAATTATTGTTTATTATGTTGTTTTAAAATGTATCTTTTATTCAAACTCTATAAAATCTCATGTGGGTCTTAGGATTGGATAATTAGACATTGAATTGCTTAGAAACGGGTGCAGATTACCTCTCCCCTCCCCCATTGTACCAATCTCAAGGGTTTCTGACAAGCCCCATCTACGAAAGCCCCGAGGGCCTTTAGAGCACAAACCGCAGGGTATCCATCATTATTTGCTGCCTTCCTGTGTGACAGAAATCCAATCTACTAAATAACACACATTTCTGGGAGTTCCTCAAGCATGCGACATAAGACCGAAGAAGAGCACGAGACGACACCCGACCACAACGTCTTGCAGGGAAGGCAAAATGAGAAAAGTAACGAGTACTACTGGGAAAGTTAAAATCACTGTTTGTGGATTTCTGATGCGAGTGATAAGAAGTGACAATAGATGTAAACATTTTGTAGGCTGGCTTGGCCAGATGGCGCCTATGCAAATATTTACCTTCAGAGATTGTGGAAAAAAAACAGGAGAAAAAAAATGCAGAAAGAAAACTTGTCCACTACCCAAACTTGAAAGACAAATTACCTTAAATGGATCTCTTAAGATTTTCTCCCAACACCAAGTCACAAAGTTCTCCCTCTACCACAACTTGAAATCCATGTCCTGAGGTAGAAACGTGAGCAGCCTTGCCCCTTTTTTTAATCCTATAAAAAAGCCATGGTTCTCACCTATCTGGTTGAACATCTTGAATGCGATGTCAAACTGCAGGATGACCAGCATGAACTGGAACCAAGGGCTCATCTCCTTGTTGGGCAGAGGAATGTGGACGGAAAATACAATGTTGTTGGCTTCAATCTTCTTGGCCATGGCTTCATCAAAGGTCCGGATCTTGTCGCATTGGTTCGGACCCCAAGGCATGAACCATTTTGTTTCCTGTCGAAGTTTGGTTGTGTCCACACACTTGGTGGCCAAGTACTGAACCGGTGTGGTGGTGCTCGGCGCTGGTGAGACAAATACAAAGTAGGAGAGAGATGTTAGACTTGGTGTCAGATTAAAAAGCTGCAGCAAAGTGTTTCAAGGTCCTGCTAAGCCAAATGTCTCCTTATACTAATAAATCACACAAAACGTTTGAGTAAAAATCAATAAATAAAACAAGAGCACTCCGAATTAAACTGTGCATGGACAACACTAAAATCTGAGCAACCATTATGAACAGTCAACAGTTTGGGTTTGAGCCAAATCTAGTCCAAACACTTTGGTGATTACTTTTCACATTGTTTAGAAAATGTAGCAACGCTCTCCCGCTCTCTGAAGTGATGGGGAGGGAAAATTCCCAAAAGCTCTCAAGACACCGATTACACCGTTTACGCATTGAGATACATGAGTTTGACGAGGCGGGGGTTTGTAGTCTCAGGATTTTAGTGGTGCTTTGAAAAATATCATGATGCAGAGAAACTTTGGTCTCCTGTTAAGGATCATCTTATCTTATCTTATCCTAAGGCCTGATGTGAACGACCTACAAGTGGTTTGACAGTCAAGGGGTAAGTAAGTAAAGTTTATATATCTCACGGAAATGATGTAAAACAATCAGCATGTTCATTGAGCCTGTTCGACTGAGGGCTTCCTCCATAATTTGTAATACCAGCTACAACAAACAAGATGGAGTCATCTTTTATTCTTTCTCAAACAAATTTGAATATATATTTAACGAAAACCTACACCTTCAACATTCAAGCCCAACCACCAACATTGGTTTGGTCCAACATGAACTATGTCCTGGAACCAGAATCATCTTCAAAACCAAATAATCATTGACATACAAATATTTTACCAATTGGTCAATCATTTGATTCATAGTGACCTTATTTATACAGGCAAAACAACTATGCCATGCCCATATGGAAGTCCTTGGGTCTCACTAAATGTCAGTAAAATAACTAAGATCAGTGTGCAGATGCTTCCAATTTGTTTGAGCAAATCACCAATAAGATAAGAAGAAACACTGAAGTCCTGAACTAAGCCTTTGAGACTCATCTGTAAAGACTCCATGAGCCATTTATACTGTTAAAGGTGCTTGTGGGAAGTATACTGACTCATGGTGGGGAACATGAAAGAGTTTTCAGTTAAGATACATGTGAAGACTCAAAGTTGTAATCACAGTCACATGGTACAACAAACTTGTCAGGAGCAATATATTTTTATTTCACTACTTCCTGGTTTCAAAAAGTGTTGACTACTATACATAACTGCAAGAAAACTATAAAAAGCAAAAACACTAAAAAGGCCTGTATCAGAACATCTAATCATATCTGTTCACTCGCAACAGAGAGCTGAAGGGCGGGCACCCCAAACGTTAACACACCCTTTGACTAACTCGTAAAACTCAACCAAGGCTATCGTCAAGGAACCTACTAGTGTGTTAACAGACGTGTAAAAAATAAATAAATAAAAACACACATAGCAACAAAGAAGACACTCCCCAACTGAATTGAACCCAGTTATCCATCTGGCACCCCTTGCAGTTTAATTATCTAGAGAGCCTGCAAGTCCAGCAGCACACCGGCTCCTCCAGTCTCCATCGCAGTGTGTCCAGAATAAAGGCCGTCCCCTCAGCCTGCTGACCCCATGCCGTGTTCCCGGGATTGTGGGGAAACAAGGGGAGAAAAACCCCTTTCTACTCAATTACCCCTGCCGCCCCAGCCACCAAGCAAACACAAAGGAATCTGGCTTCATTAAAACCATCTCAGCCAGGAACGAACCAAACAAGCTAATTTATCACCAGCTATGCAGCGAGTGAGACGGACTGCAGGGACACAGACAGACTGACTGGTGTTTGGGGCCTGATTTCCACATTTAGCTCATCAGGAAGAAAGAAAGGAAAAAAAAAAACATCTTTCACATGGACTCAATTCCTATACACTGTGTGTATGTGTGTGCGTAGCTGTTGTGCATGTGTGAGTGGGTGGATTTGAAGAAACTTGACAGCAACTCCAATACAGTCCTGAAGGCAAAACGCAACTTTGACAGCTGTGTGCACTTGTGTGTGTTTTGTGCAAGACTGTCTGTCTCAATGCAAATGCAACCAAGGGAGGAAGAGGAGGAGACATGAATGTTCTGCCTGCAGAGCGACAGGGATTTGGGGAGAAGGAGAGACACAGGGGCAAAAGAGGAAGGAGTGAAAGGAAGGTAGAGATGCTGCCTGGGGCCCCACACAGTAGACAGTCATTATATACGAGATGTGGGGGTGAGGAGGAAGAGGGGGAGGGGGAGGTAAGGAGAGAGAGAGAGGGGGCGAGTTTGCATCAAAGTGAGAAAAAAAAAGGTTAGATGCATTTCAGAGCATTCCTGTGTAGAAAAAGCTGCGATGTATTCACGGATATATTATCCTGCGTTGATTTTAGTCAAAGACACGAAGTCGACAGTCGAAGGCACGCAGGCAGCAAACACCTTGACACAAAGCGGTGATTTAACGGAGGTGCACTTCGGCAGCTTCGGTGTCAAAGTACCGCATTGTTGGAGCACGACTCGGTCAAATGCAGGCGAGGTTAAAAGTTAGCCTTTTACCACCTCGTCTGTCCCACGGAGAGGTGTGTTACCGCTGGTATGGACACATGTAACGACCAGCTCAACTTCAAACTTTTGTGCTTTAACCGTTTGCAGACGCCAACGTTTACATTTTCAACAACTCGCGCGCGCCACAAAGACAAACGTTAGCTTTAACACAAAAAGAAAAGGGACAAAAATAGATGAAAGTGAGAGATAAAACGAGGTAAAAAAAAAACAACAACTTACCAATCAAACCGCCGACCATGAAGGCAACCGCCTGAAACAAAAGCAGAATAACTCCCACTATCACCAACTTTTTGGTGCTCATATTTTCAATGATAGCCCCCGCCATCGTGAAAGAAAGGCTGGGGAAGAAATTGTCACACCGAGCGAGAAACAAAGAATAGTGTGGTGGTGGGAAAAAAAGGACGAAAACGTTGCATCCACGGCCAGTAAGAAGGTAAACTGGGCCCCCTCCGCAGCTCTGCTCCTGCCTTTCAACTTCGAAGGAGGGGAAGAAAAAAAAAAAAACAGGAATCACATGACCGTATAGCACTCTGCTTTATCCCAGAGCAGCCGACACGAGACCGGGGGAAGATGTGTGGGGCGCCGGCGCATTGCTGTGGAGGATGGTAATGCAGGTTACCGTGTCATTGAACGCCTCTCTGGTCCGTTACAGCCTACGGGGGCTATTTAAAGGAAGGTTTAGGAGGTCCCATGTTTAGAGCCGGCAACACATTGTCCTTCAAAGATATACTCTCAGTGTGCCATCTGATAAATACGATTAAATATACATATATGGTTATAGTACTCTGCAGTTTGGGGTTTGAGGTCATACACATGTAAATGCGTTGTTTTCTATTCAGTTCCCTGGAAATAAGACATCCATATGAAACATGTCTTTTTGAGATGATTTTTTTCCTTACACGTGAAGAAAACATCTGCTACATGATGGTGTTGTCAAAAAGAAACACAGGAATAGAATAGGAGTTTAACGGACATTTACATAAACATAGCAAGGCGGTCAGAGCGTAGTTGATAATCGGCTAGTCAGCTATCTAGTTAATTCCAGCTTGAATGCTACACTGAGCCGAACAACAGGCTTGTGTGAAGCAGCAGAGTTGGGCCTAACAGTCGCTCTGCCTCTCTTCCCGCCAATGACAAGCTAACTAGCTAACTAACCAGCTATCTACTTACTTTCCAGTAGTTTCCTGGATTTCTCGACTAAGTCCATTTCTTCATTTGTTCTGGAGCTTTATCACATCACATGATCTCCTTTAATCAAATAAGGTGTTTTCATTACACAGGTATCGTCACAGCAATATGTATGTATAAGATTAGCTATAATAAAAAGGTTCATTTAACAGCCTTGAAGAATGTTTTTTTCTTATTCATTCATAGGATGTTTTGGGTCAATGAGGCTTTCCACTGAGGTTGTATTATGTGTGTCCTGCAAGTTGCGTAATGTCTCAATTCACAGTATCGTTGCAGGATATACAAATGTACAGGTTGTAATGCTCGCTGCTGTTTCTTCTCTAAGAAACCTGTATCTGATGACAGCACAATCAAAAACGGTTTTAATGCCAAGTACCTTACACATTCAAGAACTTTGGCTTGGTGAACTGTGCTTTTATGTCTTCTTCCTACTTAGACAGATGCTGCAAGTGCAACGAGATCCCATGTTATCTCCCCGAGAGAACATGACAGACTTAGCACAAGCTGGATTTTAAACCTTCTGACATAAATTATAAACTCTGGTGGTGCTGGTGGTTTTAGATTAACGTTAATCTAATTCCTCTCATTAGCCTACAAAATAATCAAATAGAAATCACAGGTTTAAAATGCTAGGAGTTTTATTTAAAGCCATCCTGGTGAGCATTTCAGTGTCAAGTAATGAAGACAACAGACACACGTACGCCTTTTAAAATTCACAAGCACAGAAAATGCTAAAAAAAAAAATGCTGCATGCAATTTCTAGAAAGTGTACATCATTCCAGTACCAACGATAAAACACATGTAAACACAGCGTAGTAATGGAGTGAACTGTTTCTGACATACTAGTTGGTTATGGAAAACAAGGCTGTTGCGACAGGCAGAAAGGAAAGCATGATGCTGTCTTCAGAGAGTGCAGAGAGAAACATATCTCCAGGATATCTCCAGCTGTCTAAAATGGCTTCCTTTCCTATGTGGGATTCATATTACGGACTTAGATCAAGACGTGCTGATGGATGCAACAGATCAATAAACCACTATCAATTAAAGATATTGTTGCGACAGGAAGTCATGTGACAACCGATGCGTTGCATTCTTGTTTCTAAAGTCCGGTGTGCTGCACCGTGACCAAGGCATAGAGGCAGCCATACGACCTGATAATAGTGATAACATTGGTTTTGGCACTTAGGGATTGGAGTTGAGATAAATGAAATTGCATTCGGAGGTGTTGGACAGCCAAGAAGCCAGACTGGTAGAAAGGGCCTTTGGTTTTATGCTTGGAAACGGGCACGGATTCTATCCAATGGATCCATCTCCCACATCTTGGAGTCCCAGGCCTGGAACCAGCCAGTGAAAGTTGGAGGCTCTGCTCCCTGTTTGATGGTGGTGATGGGCAGTCCCCGACGACCGGATGGGTCTGAGTCGACGTAGTCTTTTGCTGCATGACAAGAAGTAGACAGAGGGATTGATAGATGGAGAGACACTTCTGACTCAGTGACAGAAAGAGATAATACGTAACATGATGGTGATCCCGAAGACACTCAAATAAATCCCTCGAGCTGAAGGGAACTGCAGAGTTGGGGGATCATCGTGTGTCACTCAGACAACCCCTCTCACATTACGCATAGATTTCCTCTTGTTCATATAAAAGTATTGATCAATGCAGCTTTAAGATGTTGAATACATGCAACCATCATGCCCTTCCCTGAAAGTCTCTGGGATTAGTAAACATATTTTAATAAAGTAGTTTGATATCCTGGTCTTGACAGAGACACAGTTGCATCCTTTTTATGTGACCCTGAGAGGATGATTTATGAACGGTATGCTTTCTAGTAGCCAGTATCTAAAACAAGCCAGTAGGATCTGTGTGGACAATATGTGTGTTTCTTTAGGGTTCAAGCAACAAACCTATTTTGGGAGCTCCAGTCTTTTCCTCTGCATTCGCCTCTTTGCCAACCCAAAGGAAGACCTACAGAGACAAGAAACACATACAACCATTCAAATAGTCTCCAGCGATGCAGAGTGTGAAGAGTACTTTGGCCTTTGTGTCGTCTGTGGAGTCTTTGAATTTCATGAAGGCAGTTTACACATCGGGCATGTTTCTGCAACGTCTCACGATGACGACAGAGGGCTCATCTTACCTGGTCCCAGGTATCCAGGAGCATGACATCATCAGTGGCCAGATCTGCCTGCGTGAAATCCCCTGGTACTTCTTCAACCTGATAGACAGAGCGGGAGAAAATGTCGTCTGATTGTGTGTAGATTGTGAGTGTAAACTATGTTATATTAACGTAACTGTGTTGATAGGCTGAGCCAAACAAAGTGCTCCACAAAAACAGATTGTACTCTTATCATTTCACTCACACTAAGTTTTCCCGTTTTGTTGGAGCAGCCAAACAGACGCGGGGCCTTGACCATGTTCTGCAGACTCTTGGAGGTTTGATAATCCTTCTTGCCGCCAAGAGCAGCCCAGAAATCACCTGAGCAAGAAGAAAGTACAACATCCGTCAGCTCCAAGTAGTTCATCCCATATTTCATGCTTTTGTTTGTTTAATTATTAAGTGAATCGTGACCTCTTTGGGACAGTCTGTTATCAAATGCATCATCTGTTCATGAAAAACATGGAAACATACGTAAGGCCTTTCATTTTGAGCTTTTAACATCTAGTATCTTGATTAGGACAATCAGTGACATTTGTTTTGTAAAAAAAACAGTTGAGTTATTTTGATCCTCAAAGTTATGTCAAAATGAGTCCAAATACTTAAATGAAGCATAATTGATTTTTCATTTTACTTTTGGCTTCATACCACGACAAAGCCATTAGACTAATGAGTATGATGTGTTCAACAAACAATGGTGCATCCTCCCTTTATAATCATCCTAGGGCAGGTGAAGAAAACAAAACACCTCCCTACTAATACTTCCAGTTTATTCTAATGAGGGGTAAATATTAAGTGAATCCGAGTCTACTTGCAACCGGGAATAGTCGCACGGTATCTATTCAACTATTTATTCAGCTATTTACACCCACAAGTTAAAAATGTAACTTAAGAACTCGAGTTTTACATTTATATTTTGATGATTATTATTTTCCGTTTTCAATCGCAGTTTGGTTAAGTTACAAAAACATAAATACTTGGTTGGGTTCAGGAGAAATATTCCAACAATAATCTACATATACACAAACAGTATCTGATGTGTCACATACTGGAGCGCTTGTTACTGCCGTGCTATAGACACCCAGGTGAAAATAGCCACATTGGCTGTTCTGTCTGGCTGGAAAGAGTATTGTCGGCCTCTGACACCTGGTGCTAATAGCACCAGCTTACGTCAAAAGCTATTATTACACAATAGTCTATTTTGGTTTTCAGAGGACACCCACCTGGCTCGCTGCCCTCGGACACATGGGTGGCACTGCCACCCAGGAAGCCCACCACATGCTTGGCGGCCTCCATCTCCTCGTCACTGGCACCCACGCCCCGCCACACATACAAGGCGTTCGGGGTCTTGAGCACGAACACATCGTTGGTGTTCAGACTGGAAGCGCAGACCTCCACCTGAGGGAACACGCGGAGACAGGTGAGAGGTGGAAATGGAAGGTGCGACGACACAAACCCACGCGCTGGCGGAAAAACTCACCTCCACGGCGCGGGTAGCGCGGGAAGAGCTCTGCCGGATGTGGAAGAGGCGACTGCTGCCGCTTTGCGACTGCCCACCTTTGCGTGACGTTCCCCCGCTGTGGATGATCATGGGTTTGCCCTGGAACAGACTCATCAGGTGTGCAGGCTCCTGACCCTGAGTCACTCTCACCTATGATGGGGACATCATAAACGTCACCATCTCATGACTATTCTAGTTTACCCAATCGGTGATGGAACATGGAGTAATAGATTCGAAATCAAGTGAAGAAAAAAAAGATATTGGATGTCAGCGTATCCAGTAATCTCAAATACAAAACCACCTGTACACCGGAAAGGAGGGAAATGTAGAAAGTATGTCACGGTTGAGATTCTATTTAATGTCGTCATAGTTGGTGAGGGATTGTCTTTTAATAATTACAAGTTGTACCAATGTTGTGATGCCTTTAAAAATCAAAAACATTAAATTGGTGATGTGGTGGCACTTGTTATAGCAAGGAAGATGTTGTAAACACTGACATTAGTATGTGGTAAGTATACGGAAGTGCAGTTTTTAAGGAAAAGCTAATTGAAGGTTTTTAATAAAGGTCTTAAATTATGGTTAAAAACAACATTGGTCACACATTTAACTGCCTCATACTTTGTGTATGTATCTATGGATGTATATGTGGATGTATTCTCTTTTTTATTCCATTTTATCACATTTTATTATATATATACTGTAAATTTTATTCATTTATTTATTTAAAAAAGCCTCCTGTGGACAGGTGTTGGAAAATAGCATTCGCTATATACACTCAACACAGTGCATCTGGTTTTCTTTTGTGCATAGATATGTGTTAGTTATTCTAATGCCATTGTGATGTCCACATCAAATATAAATAAAGTCAGAAGAGTGAATTCACAATATGAACAGTACAGGGACACTGCCCTCTGCTGCTTGTTTTTAGACTGAAGCTCTGAGTGAGACGTTTGCGCGATCTGCTGTACTTAATTCTCTATAATAATCTGTTTTCACAGACATTTAATTTGAGAAGCTGAACCATCATATGCACTAAAAGTTTGTCCACAGCGCTTCACGGGGCAGCCATGATGCTCTTCTACTATAACTCATCTTTTCATGCACCCACGAAAGTAAAACATAAATAAAAAATATAATGAGCTCATTACTAAGAAAGTAGACATTACATGTTATTTGGCTTACTCACCTTCCACAAGTCATATCCAGATTAAAACTCTTAATTAACAACAGCATTATGTCTATAAATACCCTTCAGTAACCGCCAAGTCTGGTGTCAAACACATGATTACCATGAGGGGTGTGTGCAGAATCTAAACTTGTTTTAGCTTGTTGTTATTAAGCTCTCACCTGAACTGGGGATCCTCCCATTGAGTCATCAAGCTTCACTGTGAGAAATGCCGAAGCTGCCAGTTCATCCTGTGTGCACTTCAGCCCTTGCCTGCAGGAACACACACACACACACACACACACACATAGTCAGGACAGATCTTAGACTGGGTGTGGTGGGGAAGTGTGTGTTCGTGCCCAACAGCAGCCTGCAGTTCCCTCTCTATTGCACCAATTGCACTGCACATATGTGTTCGTATGGATTTTAGTTTTTTACCCACCAGGTGTAAATGATGTGTTGCTCGCGGCCTCCCAGTCTGTAGCTGTAGAGGATGAGGTAACAGTCTCCCCCGTAGAAGTGGCCGTAGGCGGAGGGATCCACAGGCACCCTTTCGCCCTCCACACGCCAAATCTGAAAGCCAAACCACAATCAGTTTTTTACCTCACCGCACCGTTTTATCGGGGTCTTATCTTTTTATTTTTAAGCTTTCAACACATTCGTACCTGGACCTTGCCCTTCCCGTCATCCACCATGCCGTGCTGGGCTGCCATGGCCTTGTTGGAGTGCAGGGTGGTGGCATCGAAGGGCACCTGGTCCACTTTGGCGATGCGCCCGATGGTGTAGGCCTTAGTGGGGCCCGTGGTCTCGTCTTTGTCCCTCCAGTCGCTGAAGAACTGCTTGAACAAAGTCGTCTCAGCTCCTGCAGGAAGTACCTGGATCTGTAAGGGAAAGAGGGACTTTTAATCACCTGCATCTTTGACATGGCAGTAACCCTTTCTTTACTGTCAGCTTTACCTGTGTCTTATTGGAGTACCCCTTGTCTTTGATGAACTGCTGGCCCGCGGACATGGCTGCTCTACGCTCCGCCATGTTGGCCTTGGGACCTGGTCGGAGTGAGAGAAGACATGACACGATGAGAAGGCCAATCTATGGAAGGAGCTACCTAATGACTATTATTGTTCTTTCTGTAATGCGGAGGGCACCTTTCCAAACAAAGATGTTCTTGTCCACCCCGTTGTCCAGAATGTAGCACTCCTCAGGAGACAACATGACCTGTTTGAAGGGACTGGACGGAGCCACGGAGGACACCTTCATGGAGCCAGAGGCATCAGAGATCTGGGAAGCAGCGGCACAGCGTCAGCTCTGCTCCCAACGTGTTTCCTCAACAGCGTCATATTAAATGCATATTCTTCAGGTCTAAATTGGTAATTGTTGAATGTAGAAGTGCAGACTTCATCATATGAGCTCGTGAGCTACAGACATATTTATTTCATGCAGTCTGATGTTCAGTAACTCGTAAATCCATGAAAAAATAAAATATGCAGGCACCTTTGTAACTCAATTTGACTGTATCCAGGCTATAATATTTAAGTTTTGATTTTCAAAATCAAATCAGTAGCACAAGAATGCAGCACAATTATAAGGATGAATTTTAAACCCTACTTTAGGTAAAGATCCCTCCGTAGTATGGGTTATGAAATATTATTTACAACCAAGAAATCAAAGTCACATATACATAAAACAGGTAATTACAAGGCATATATATGCACAAAATTATGAATATACATATATATATTCATAATTTTGTGCATATATATGTATATATATGCGCAAAATTACAAATATATATATATAATATATATATAAAATATAATAATTAGTTTTTATATTTTGTATATGTAATTTTATACATATACAAGTAAGAACAAATCATATATATATAAATATATATATATATATATATATATATATATATATATATATATATATATATATATATATATATATATATATATATATTTATATATACACACACACACAGTATAGGACAGTATAGTAAAAAAAAAAAGGTTCTTACACTTACATCACTCACCATGTAGAGGGCGCCCTTCTTCCTGTTGGAGGTGTCCACCTTCTCGTCGTCCGCAGTACTCGGTGCGATGGTGGGTTTTGGCCCCAGAGCCTTCAGAGCCAGAGGGATTCATTATGGTTCTCCTCTTGTTCTCATGAGTATCACATCACTTGTGTCCAAAGTTACAACTTAGTTTTTATACACAGATACGTTTGTTTCATAGACTGCATTCTACAGCTTTTCTCAGATTAAAAACAATCTTGATGGATTTAAAAAATAATTAAACCCCCCCTCCCTCCGCTCTCCTCACTCTCTTTCATTCATTAGGCCTCTCTGGAGTTTACCCTCCTCTCTTGCTGTAAAGGAAGTGTTTACAATACCGCCTTGGCACAGAGTTGGCTCAGAAGCAGCACAATACAAAGGACAGCATTGTGTCCTCTCGTTCCCACGATGACCAATCACTGGCCGGCCGTAAAGTGCATAAATAACCCTCACAGCTTCCGCTCACAAGTAACCAACTTTGGGGTCAAATCTTCAATGTGTGGCTGAGATGTGTGTGTGTGCGTGTGCGTGTGCGTGTGTAATTCTGTGTCACCTTTATTATTTCCGCCGGCTCTTCCCCCTCCTCCACCATGTGCAGTTTGGCTCTGCCGTTTCTCTCGTTATCTCTGATGTCGATGCCGACCTCAGAGGCCTTCAGCCTCTCGAATCGGTTGCACTCACTGCCGCACCACTGATAGATATGCTGCGGGAGCGGGAGAGACAGGAAATCATACTTTTATTACGCTCAGATTTCAGTACTGACTGATTTGGTGACAACCAGGGAGACAATACGCATTAGTTATATACACAATATACAAGCATCGTCCATGTATACCCTTTTACACACACACTAGAACAGATCAAGCCCAGCTTACCTCGCCCAGGTCCACGATGAAGCAGTCTCCCTTGTTGAAGCTGGCCCAGGACATTTCCACCTCTGTTGCTCTGATGGCCCTCCGACCCTTGAGATGCAGCAGGCGCTTCACGTTCATATCATTGGTCACCACATGCTGGAAACCTGAGGCCACGCCCCCTTTCTGTAAGAACAAATCATAATTTATGTGAGGTTATGGAAAGGGGAAACTTTGGCTTCGTTTGAAACTTGTACACGAGTACAGTAGAAGTGTCGTGGAAGAAAATTTGACATCATGTGCACAGTTTTAGGTCCAGAACCACAAGAGACGGAGTCACTAATGCACGACTCAGAGGTTAGGATTAGGCACTGAGATTAACATTGAGGGGGAATCGAGATTGACGCAACACAGTGAAAACCCTCAAAGAAATATAAAAGCCGTAAATTGCGCTGCCAAATAATAAGACAGCTTACAAAGCAAATATGCCTTAATAAAGGGCACAAAGTAAACAGACATGAAGCCTGTTTCTGGAAAGCAGGATCACGTCTGTTCTGTGCAACAGCGGTGTACCTGGGAGGCAGGATTGTCTGGATATGTGCCATCCTCAGTGAAGCCATTAAACAAAACAGGTATTTACAAGGCATGCAAATAATGCGCAGCAGATGAGCAACAGAGAGTACGACAGAAAAATCAATGGGACTGCTCTCATACCGGGACGTGTGATGCACTTTTATCATCGACTATTGTCACTTCACGGGAACAAATGAGGGAGGTTGTTGTTTATAAAACTTCTGTCGAGGGCTCAGCATTTACCCACAAAGGCACAGAGTCCTGTTAGCATCTGGAAGAGTGGATTCTTCAAAAAAACGCTTTGTTGCTGTTCATCTTTCTCAAGAGAGAGACGCAGTAAAAAAAAAAAGTCCCTGGTAACAATGCAGGCTCTGTTTATTCTAATGGCAGGATTGTTTCCTAACAGTGGAGTTACCAAAAGCATGAAGAGATAATGAGGTTTAGTTCTGGCTCTCTTTTTCTGAACAACACTGTGTCTGAACTGCGGTTCTGCACATGTGCAGAGCAGAGTTTCCACCCTCCAACTTTTGCAAAAGCAGTAAACAAGACTTTGGCCTAATTATACCCAGCGAGAGCCAGAAAGGGGGTTTGGATGGTTTTTCATGGCAATGTGAAACAGATGGCTGGTTAAAAGAGTGGCCTGTTTTCAAAATGTCCTCTGAACAGGGTGGTTGCCTCCGTGTCGGCCCGTGAGCTGGGCAGACACTCCCTCGCAGTAGCGAAAGGGGAAGGTTGTGTTCCCTCTGAACTTCAGACTCCTCAGCTTCAATGTTTGGCAAAGTTTATGAAATGCCGACAATCATTAAGCCCTGCAGATATATGTAGTCTGGAGACAGGTCGACGATCCATTTGTCTTTTTATTTTGCCAACATAACTTTCACTTTTTATGCGATAAAATGTTTTTTACCGTAACCTTTTAATTGCTCACTTTATATTTATAGTGAGCAATATAAATGTATTGCTCACTATAATAGCAGACAATATAAATGTTTCATGAATGAGTCATTAACCGCTAGATCAATGGTCCCAACCCTCTTGTCTTGTAAGTCTTTAATACACACAGCGACATCTATTTGTGACCTTTCAGTGAGAAGTTATTTGGGATTTTACCTTCTAAAACTGTTTTAAAAATCTTTAGAGGCCTAAAAAAGGGAAATCTGTGCAGTATTTCAAAAGAAACGCTTTCAAAAGAAGCATTAAGTTGAGCTCTGTAAGGCTCAACTTAATGCTAACGTCAGCATGCTAATATACTCACAATGACAACTCTAACACGCCGATGTTTAGCTGGCATGATGTTTACCTGACCCGCCACGTTGGGAGCCTCCGCTCCAGAGTATTTTCATTCAAACCACCAGTCCAACGGGCTCTTCGATGGAGCTCACCTGGTACTTGATTCCTGACTTGAAGTATCCCAGAAAGGTGTTGGATTCAGAGTTCTGCAGCTCCCTGTACTGCACCGGCCCACCGCCCAGGAAGTCATCCAGCTGTGTGGAAAAGATGGCAGCTGCTCCACTCTCATCCTGTGAGCACGCGTCCCCTGCAGGAAAGAGACACTCATAGTCAAATCGTCTTTTTCACAGTTATTTTTATACTCTAATTGCATCAGACGGACGCTCATGAGTGGAGTTTGTCATCAGAGCATTCAGACATTTCACATGTGCAGAGCAAACTACAGCCTTTAAGTTTCTGCAGTGACCTTACGGGACCTCTGAGTCAGGCCTTAAGTCTTTAAATCAACCACATCTGCAGCATCTGCACTTCGTATCCTGCTATTAATGTCAGACGGCACACAACACAACTATTCCATGATTCTTTATGACTAACATTGATCCCAGACAGAGGGATTAATTATGTTCTCATGTTCTTTCTACTTCAGCGTCTCACAGATAGTTACAATGCCGGTAGAGAACTAAAAGGGCGGTCCGTGTGCTGACACGGCAGGAAACACTGCAAACATGCAGGGACCGGTCTCTTGTGACGTACGAGTGTAATCCAGAAGACGTATTTGTTGAAGTTCCTATTATTGTTATGCAAAGGAAATGAAAAGACTTTGCCTTCAATTTAGGGTTTAAAGTTGTTGGTGTCTTTGTTCACTCCGCAGAGGCCTGAACTGAACCTTAAAGGAGAGCCGACGGCACAGAGACGGAGCTGTGCGGCCGAGTGGAATTTCTCGAAGTGGTATGACTTCTGAAGATGATATTTTCAGTGACTCATGCTGCACAGGATGTTTCCTTGGAACGAATCCTAATCTCATCAATAGGCCCTTCAAAACTACAGCTGCGGTGCTGCGAGGACATGAGGGAGTTTCAATCGCTCAGTTGGTCTCACCCGAAGGTTTTTACCGCGACCATGTGCAGGCACTGCACGTGTACAAGCTTTGGGGACAGTTCCTTTTAAATTGGTAATATTTGACTTACCCACTTTAAGTTGTATTGTCATTTAAACAACAGGATTTTATATGAGAAGTGATTAAACCACAAAATCACAATTGGGGAGGCCAAAACCATTTTTCATAAAGCAAGATGAACAGGAAGAGACTCATTTCTAGTCGTCGAAGACATCACGGTCGGGTGCACGTGTCCATGTCTTACCCAGCCACATGTGTATGTTGTATGAAGGAGCCGAGGTGGTGAAGAGCATCAGGTAGGCGTCCCCGGTGAAGAAGCTGCCGTGCAGAGCCTTGGGAACCGGCTTCAGGTCCAAGTTCTCGATGCGCCACACCTGCAGCCCCGGCTGCTTCCCTGCACCCACAAACTCCTTATGGGAAACCATGGTGGCTCTGAGAGGAAGACGGGCGTGAAGAAAGACAGAGGAAGAGAGTAAATATGGAGATGCACGAGGCCAGAGCGAGACAGTGAAAGACAGCGAGCGATTTTAATATTTTTGCCTTGCAAAACGTTGCTACAAAGGGAATCTTGTAAATCCAGACCAACCCGAGGACTCGGAGATGCAGCCAACAACGAAGAGAACATACCAACAAAATGTGAGGAAGTTATAATTTCGGCATCAATGTGTGTTTCATGAACTATACGCTTGTGTGAAGCTGTGGATTTCACATGAAAGAGACAACCGCACAGCGGTTATAAATACATGTGCTTTGTTAACAGGAGGTCTCTTGCCTTGTTTGGGCTTTCGAACATATAGACTAAACCAAACAAACCGGTTCTGAAACCGGTTTTCTGTATCGCTGCTGCTGTCACATCTGGTAACTATTCGCATGTACATAAGTCGCTGCTGGGATCTTTAAACATAAAGTCCATTTGACATTTGAATCGGACTATTACTCTTCTTCTTTATTCTCCGACTAGCTATTCTCAAAAAGGCATTGTGGCAAAACATATGACAAGATGGATGTGCATAAGAAGTTTAGAGATATGTGGTTTATGAAGTTACTTTGACTCTCGGCCTCATTCATCCTGTTATTTAAAAGTTCTGTTTAAATTGTGACACGAGCACCAGAGAGATGAGTCACAGTATCTTCATTTCGGAAAGTAAAGTTTCTAAACGACATAACCTTGTCTGAGCTGTTTTCTTTAAATACCAGATGGATGCAGAAACTTTTAACCAGCAATTTGTCAATCATGCTTCTCCCAACATGAGAGAGATAACTGTACACCACTGCACAACATCCTAATTTCTTAACTTCCATATCTCGTGTGTTTATAGCGGCGTGGAGACAAATTAGGTTTGTGCGTGACCACAGACTGCTTCCATAAAGTAATCTTATGAACTAACTGTGGTAAAAGAAATTTGATTGAGCAAACATGAAGCGGCTTCCTCCCACAGTTCAAAGACATGCAGCTTAGTTTAATCAGACTCTAAATTGCCCGAAGGCATGAGCGTGAATAGTTTTCTGTTTCTATGTCTTAAACATAAACTTCAGATTATGATGAGAGTGATAGATTATGCAGATTTACGTTCACAAGATTACAAACCATGTTGGCAGCAGCAGGATTATTACTGCAGTGAGGCTGACGTTCAATGTGATGACACAACACTTGCATCGTCTACTACTTCTGCAAGACTCAGCTCTTACATGCTACAGGATACTTTATCCTGTGATCCACACACTGCACTGTAACTACACACTACACCTGCTGATTGTGCATGGGGTGTTATTAACCGATAGATATTAATTAAAAGATCACACTAACCAAAGAGCATCCACACAGCCACATCATCAATCACACTTGAAGGAGTAATAGTATTGCTGTGTTTGCTCAGCTGTGTGTCGAATGAGGGGCTCGGGTTTCAGTGCAGAGAGAAAACAGCCAGTGGACATCCTGTAAGAGGCGGATCAATAAATGCTGCATCATGAACAGCCTTCAGATCACTTAAGAGCCATGAAGGTCTATGGCACTGGTGTGGCTGAATGCATTATGCTGAAAGTCTGTGGTGATGTCAGCATCTCTAATGAGAGACTTCATCTAAGCTGCTGGCTGGTCAGACTGGAAGTAAAGCTGGTGGGCTGTTTCTCTTATTTAGGTAATAGGAGAGACAAAAAAAAAACAGAAGCGATGTCACTTTAATTTAAAGTTTGCTCTTTGCACAACTCCGTTTTTTTCTTTTTAATTACATAAGATCCTAACTGCTGCTTCCTGTACTTCTTGCATGTTCACGCGCTCCATTTAAGTCACCAAATTAAAAAACAGGAAATAACAGTATTTGCCCCATAATAAGCAATGTAATATCCTGTGTTTCCATGAGACATGGAAACGTACTGGGTCCTCTTCTGTGTCCGGGCGAGCTTTCTACTGTGACTCACAAGAGCGAAATGAACAGAGACTTTGCACATCTGGAAAAGCACTTGCAAACGTTAAAAACCGCTGCCTGAACTGTCCACTTTACGAGCACAATAAATAAATAAAGCCACATCATCAAGTCATTTAAACATCGATAGCTGTGCCGACTCGATCTACAATACTCTGCAGGATTCAAAAGGTTTGTCATAAATCAAAGTCCAGAAAGTCACAAAAAGCTGCATTCAGAAGCGAACTCACAGTTTGCAAGATGAATCACAGAGGAGAGGAGGTGAAGAACCGCTGAAGGGAGTTGTAGATGTGGGAGTAGACTGAGAGTGCAACGTCTTTATGCGTTAATAGGCATAGAGGAGGAGGAAGAGGAGGAGAAAGAGGAGGAGGAGGAGGAGGGAGTGCTAGGTTTGTTCATGCGTCTGTCTGAGTAGGAGAGAGATCACTGATTGGTCGACATGAGCAGCAATGGCAGAGATTCTTGTGTGCACCTTGGAAGCAATTCCCCCAAAGATGCGTTCAAACTGCGTGGCCGTAATTCAGAAGCACACTTTGCTTCATAGGGTTTTGTCCTCCAGTGTTGTGTGAACTTGACTCTGCACGCATTGTTGTATTTACTGTGCAGATTATAAAGTGTTCAGATAAGGAGGGACAAAGTCCATGAAGTCATATGTCTTCATTAACAGCCGTTGAATCAACAGTGTGTCTGTTTGTCTTCTGCTTAAAGGGAAAAAATAACATTGAGGAAAATGTCTCTCTGTATTCATTTGGACAAAATACAGGAAACAGTTGCGCTTCATAGCAACATAGAAAAGTGGTTTAGTCAAAATGAAGGTTTTAATTTTGATGAGCTTTTAAAAACTCATCCCAGCAGCCACTAGACACCACAAATACGACTATGAGAGGATGCTGAATATTGACTTTGACGAGGGGACCAGACCAAACACATATTTAGTAGAGCTCTGTCATTTTACAGCACAGAGAATCTGCAGTGAAGCGACTCTGTTCAACCATGAAAACACGCTCACACCAGAATCCACCTGTGACTCCCTGCAGGCCGTGTGTTTGTTTGTACAGAGTCCCCAGCCTGAGAGGTGATGAGCAACATGGCTGTTGGTACATACATGTTACAAACCAGGATAACGACATATCCTGCAGAAACAAAAACACATACAAGGAGCTTAATGCCACAACTTGTCCTCACGCAACAATTGTGGGTCGACTATCAGTGAAGTGGGGCCACAACTTCAAATCACGTTTGACTTAAATCCAGCAAGTTTTCTTGATTATTCAGCCCATTGGAAATAAATAGCTCTTGGAGTGGTGAGAAGTACATTATGGTAGAGTGCAGGTCAAACAAAAGTCAAACAAATGTGGCTGTTGACGATGATTATAGTTGAGTCTAGTACATTTTTGCAGATTTAAAAGGAAGTGGGTTTAGGTTCCCACGCCCCATTTCATTGTGACAGTTTTGGGAAACTGTGTTTTCCTTATTTGTTTGTACGTCACAGTAACCAACCTATCAAAATAAGATTTGTCGGAAGGAATGGATCAGTAAAAAGAGGAAACATTTAGTTCTTGTTTCTATCTCGAAGTGAACCAGAACGAGTTGAGACCGCTTCATATCCTTCATCCGCTTCTGCATTTTGTTTAATATGAAACTACGTAGCTATTCGTTCACTCAGGTAGAAGCTCCACCACCACCACTGTGAACTCATTTGTGTATCTGACAACACTGGTGCCAGACCGGGGTCGGCTGAGTCGTCTCATCAAACAGGATGTGGCGTGAACTGAAGGCCGAATGGCCGGCGGCCGCAGCCCCATTGTGCCACACGCTGACAGCTGACTGATGCAGATCCTCAGTGACAATACATCCAAACCAAAATGGATTAGACTCTTAGTCCGAGGCTTACGCCGCTAGAAGGGACGCTAGTTCACTGAAGCAGGAATGTTCTGCTACTTCTCTAGTGAATTATCGGGAAAAATTGAGCTTAAATGAGCAAACGATGCGACTAAATGTTCATTTCTGCTACAGCCCAATGTGTTGGGAACGTTTATAACAAAGTAAAATACACTCAGCCTCGTGTATTTTGATGAGATGGTCACTACTCTCATATTTGTCCCTTCCAAATGTAGCCAGAGACAGCTACCAGTTAGCTTACAGCTTAGCAGTAACACACCGGACGCAGGGGGAACCAGTTTGGTTCAGGCCAAACTCATGTGATGAAAAATTTCAGGAAGTAACTGCACAGCAATGAAATAAGAGCTCCTGCTATGTAAACTATGTAAACTCTGCTAAGACAGAGCCAAGCGAGTTATGTCCTGGTGTTTCTAATCTTTACGCTTAGCTACGCCTTCATATTTAGGCTACTGTGCAGTGATATTTGCTCATCTAACTAGAGAGAAAATAAGCATATTCCCCTAAATGTTGAACTATTTCTTTATATGAATTTAAGAAAATCTATTAACTCTGGCTTGTTGATGTTGGAGCAGCAAAATGATTGAAGTATTTCAGCTTTCAAGCAATATAATGTCAAACCTCAGCTATTTTTTGGGAACCAAAATGTGTCACTCAGTGTTGAAAACAGTCAAGTACCAAAAAGCTGGCATTAAATATGTGGTATGCTTTGTAATCTTCTTCTTAGAGTTCTTGGTTTTATTGGTGATATTAACTCCTGAAGGGTTTTAGACTACTTTGAATTGTACAGTTTTGCTTGTGTTGCGTTAAATTCAATAAAAGAGTATTTTTTTTAGGAAAAGCATGTTCAAATTCCTGAAAGTTTGGTTTTAGCACTGATATATAGCTATGACGTGATCACTGGGTTGGACAGACGGTCGACAAAGTCACAAAATGCAAATGTGTGTAAGCTCGTGTTGTCATAAAAACGGTAACTAAGAGACCCCCCTGCACCTTTTCTGTATAAAGGTTCAGTGTAATGAGGGAAAGGTTAAAGCCAGTGAGCTGCACCCTGGTGATTGTGGAGTGCTGTGAGAGGAGATAGCGATGACCTTTCACCAATGACAACCACTAATGGTTGTTTTCCATCGCGCTGATTCAAACTGCCGACCGATACTGAACCTGAACTTCATCAAGTGCATGAAAACTCTCCTGAGAGAGAGTTAGAACAATTTGTGCTATGCGGCAAAACATGAAACCTTCACCTTAGTGTTTGGTACCATAAAAGACAAAATCTAAACGTCACCTTTAATCTTCCTGGGGCAGTGCGCAGTCAGATAAGGACTGCACAGCAGGAAGCTCTCAGGGGCTTGAGCTCAGATAAACTGTACTATCCACCAGTCTGACCGCCAGGACGACGACGATTAAACATTTAATTAAAAATAAAAGAGTTATTGCAGTACATGGAGCACGACGAGTTAAGTCGTTCAGCACCGATGGCGCAGTGCAAACAGGGACTCAAACTCTGCCGCGCCTGCACCTGATGCGATACTGCTCTGTTTCATTAACTCGGTGAAGCAGCATAAGCCCCAGAACCAACATCCTGATGTTACCAAACAGCAAACAAGGATCTGGTTGCTTTGATTGTGCCATTATTACTTTATTGTAAAGTACATTCACCCATGTGTTATACTCCATAAACACTCGCCCGTGCATTGACAGCTGTGGTGAACTTGCGTGTCAAACAGCCCTTTACACCCCCACAGCTCTGGTGTGTGTGTGTGTGTGTGTGTGTGTGTGTGTGTGTGTGTGTGTGTGTGTGTGTGCACCAGAGAGGTAATACATCTACCTGAAATAACCCTGGCCCACACGCCTGGCTTTAGTTTCTAAAAACGCTACAATTGTGCTTTGTTTTTTGCATACGACGCAATTAACCTCTCAAACGTCCTCACATGAAACTTATTGCAAATCAACAGTCTTTTGTTGGAAGATGTGTTCAGATCCTTCACTTAAGAAAATGCTGTATAATCACAATGTGAGAATAACACTCCCTTAGCAAAGTCCAGCAGGACAACAGTTTTCTTAAAGGAATATCTCTGGTGGAAAGAAGAGAAGCGTGAGACTAATCTCAATCCGTCTATTAAATATGAAACAACGAGCAGCAGCTGGTTTGTTTGGCTTTGCTCCACGACTGGAAACAGGGTGAAGCCCCAAAAGTAATTAAATCTGCCTCCCACCATCTTTAAAGCTAATAAGACTTTATATTAGGTTTGTTTAATCCATGCAAAGTGTAAAAAAAAAACACATTAACACAAATCTGCAGCTCCACTGGAGCGTCAGGTCGTCGTTCAGATGTCTGGACAACAACTTTCCCTCAGGAAACGCTGGAAATCAAAGGAGGAGATAAAAGAGAGTCTATTTTGTATTTATTACGCATTTATTAGAAATATTGTTGAAGATATTCTCACAGTGAGCACAGGAACGCCTGGGAACAAAAGAAGTACTACTGAGACTCACGTTATCATCAATGCATTGCATGTTTCTGTGGATAAAAATCATGTAAATGTTGCTTCTGCACAAGATAACCGTCAAGCTCATGCAAACCTTCTGTGGTGGAGCTGCACCGAGTGTCTACTCAGAGACTAGTTCAGCTTTCTAAGATGCATTATTTTAATGATTCTTAGAAACCTGGGACAATGTGCATGTGCTTCTACCCTGACCAGTTAATATATAGATACATTATATTACTTTTATAAGAATATTTCATACAAATGTACAAATATAAATCACCTGGATATGGGCTTTTTTGTTTTTTTAGAAAACAGCCAGTTCAGTGGTGTTTTTTTTATATATTTCTTTTTCACTTTATTAAGTTGATATTATTTAGATCACTGCTAGTTTATGCATTAGTTGTAATCTTATTTTAGAGTAGGGAGCATCTTCTACTGTTTTAAGATAGTAGCGACAAAAAGACAAAGTCAGGAGAGGAAGGAAGTTTGTGGAACATTGTAATAATCTGAGTGAAACATTCACAGCTGCTTTCAACACAAAAGTGAGAAAGTCTCATTTGTTTTGCACAAAAGAGAAACATGTCGATGTTGTGCAGACGACTGTGGAGACTCGGTGTACTTAGGAAGTTCCATAGAGGAACTGGAGCACAGTTACTTGGCATGCAACATACCACAAAGGCAACCACATCCCCCGAAGTAAAATGGTTGACGTATTAAAACAGTCAGCAAAAGAAAAGCAGAAAGACAGAGATGGTCCAGAATGAAAAGGCCTAAAAACTAAGACCAGTCACAGCAGCTTGGGACGGACGTAAAGATGTATTTTAGACACTCCACCCCCACTAGATGAGGGTAGGACAGACAGGCTGGTCTGACAGGAATATATTGCCATCTCTAGCGGCAACACACACAACACACACACAGCACACACACACACACACAGTCATAAACTGTCTATCGCAGACAAACACAGAGAGAAAAAACCTCCAATAGCTGCTGAAACCTGTGGTGAGGAAATGTAAATATGAACAGCCCCCTCATATGCAGGCAGGAAATCACTCAGTCGTTGAAAGCATTAAAGAAGCCGGCAGGGCCGCACGCCAAAGCAAACACGACACACGACCTGCAGCAAGAGGTGCAAGCAGGAAGGACCGGAATAAGTCACCATAATGTGTGTAATTTTTGATATTGTCGCGTGTGATCTCTCAGAAATGTTGCAGCGTAGAGTCTCCCTGAGCACCGAGACAGAAAAGCACTCACACTTCCTATTTGGCTGCAAGGTTGAAGGAAAAAAAAAATTCCACCTCTGTCTCTTTATTCAACACATTATATCTCATTTAATGTGCACAAAGAGAAAGAAATAATCAATTCATGGTCTAACTGTTTCCCCGCTTCCTGTGTTGAAGCCGACAGTTTCCTCGCTGTAGCTTTCATTAAACAGATCACACGACTCGTCTCGCGACTCATGAAAGCAAATACACAAAAGCACATTTCACAAATTGTCAAACTATTCCTTTAAAAAGGACCCAGATGGATTTCAGGTGCAACAAACATGACTGGAGCATCTCTGCTTTTGACTGAAGACTTTAGTAACATTTCTGTTTGGACATTCACTGAACACAGACTCTCCTGAACCAACAATATGACTGTAATAATATAGTAAATATAATATATATATATAATATAATAATAAATCCCATCTGGCCAGATGCTCCCTCAATTTAATTAATAACCCTGGCAGCGCTTTCACTTTATTATCTTTATTATTACATTTTCTTAAATGTATTTCTGCTCTGCTATTTTATTATTGTATGTATTGAGTATTTCCCATACTTAATATTTATATTTATTAAGTGATGTGCTTGCTGCTGTTTCCCCCCTGGGGATGAACAAAGTATCTACAGAACCAAGAAGTTTTCTTTTTTAAAGGTGTTAATTTCTTTTTTTTTTTAACTTTAGTTATAGAGTTTGATGTCAATTCAAACCAGATTGCCTTTTTAGTTTGAATCGTGAGATTTAAATTTTGTTCATATTTATTCTTGTCGTCATCAACCCAAGATCTTCCTCTTCGCCAGTGTTTTGGTACATTTTGTAAAAAAGACAAAAACAAACATGTTTAATGAAATCTTAAGTCTAGAGGTAAAAATGAAAACACCAAAGTGTGGTTTACATTTTGTACAACCGTGTCATTTGCAAGTTACTGCATCATTCCAAGTGTTGATTGCGAATAGATCTATCAGTCTATCTATCTATCTATCTATCTATCCATCTATCTATCCATCCTTCCATCTCCATAACCTGGATAATCCATCAGTGTGACGGATAATCGTCCTTGAGCTGATTAACGTGGTTGTTTTATTCCGTACATCTTTAAAAGTTTGTTAACTCGTAAAAATACTTCATCTAATGAGGAATTGGAGCCTAAAAGAAGTCAAACTCTCCAGAGCCCAAACAAGCTAAATCCAATATGACCAGCTTGAGTCTGTATTAGTTTCTGGATGATTTCCCCCCCGAGACCCTGAGCCGCAAATTCTTCTGTCCTGGAAGCTGCCAGTTGTTCTGGAAACACGACCCCACAGCCAGCAGCAGCATGAGAACATCCCAACAAGCAGGGCCTCGCATTTCTCCAGAGAATAACTAACAATCAGTGGTGGACACAAATACTTCTATAAAAACATATTTTATTCACTTAACTTATTCAAAATGGTGTAAAATATATAAATATTGGTTCGGACGAGATTTAACATGGAATGCTACATTTCTACTGCAGGACACTCGCAGGAGATCATTTACAGACTGGGAAGTAGTGGTCATCTCGACTTATGTACCTTTTTTCAGACTCATTATTTATTGCAGCTTGATTTCCATAATACACACCAGTGGGACAGAATGAATGAGATGTTAATGAATGTATATTTCATGTGTTCTGACAACAGGATGACACCGGATGTAAACAACTCCTCTCTTCTCTGACGTCTCCTGAGCATCACGGCTTCACGTCTCCTTGACCTCCCTCTGAAAAGAGAAAAGGGAACACTCGTCACGCTGCGATGTACGGAAGCTGTAAATATACGTTCAGTGCTGATTTCTAGATTACGTAAGTGACATTAAATCCATTTCCTCGGTCAGCGTCTTACTATTTAAAAGTTAAGAGATAGTTTGAAATGTGTCTGAAGTTAGTGGAAAGATTTGTTCAGTAACATCTGAATCAAAATGTGGCGACAGTTGTTTTTTTATTTCACCACAACAGTTCAGATGATGTTTTTTTTTGACAAGAATATATTTTTCCCCATCCAGAACGCAAATATTACGTGGCGAAAAAGCGTCCTAACTTGTGTGAGGTCGTTACCTGGAGGGTGTGTGCAGTCTGTGACGGCCCTGCGGGGCTCCATAGAGAAGGATCCTCCTGCATGGCTAACGTCTGATTAACAAACCTCAGCATCCCCGTGAGTGAATTCATGTCGTCGTCGTCGTCGTCCTCCTTCTTCTCCTCCTCCTCCTCCTCCTGACCCACCAGAGTGCACACAGACTCCCACCTCGACTCACTCGTCTGCTCCTCGTCTCTCTGCTGCAGGTAGGCGTCTTCCGTGTCCAGGTTAACGGCGTCTCGCTTGTCCACCATGTACGTGAGGGGGTTGAAGGAGAGGTCGGACATCGGCGTGGCCTCCGTGTTGCTGAGGCCCTGCCAGCTGTGGTCCGTCGTAAAAGAAGGGATGGCGGGGGAGGGGGAAGGGGAGGAGGAAGAGGAAGAGGAGGAGGAAGAAGGGAGGGGCGAGGGTGGGGAGGAAGACTCCCACGGACGAATGCCCATCGCCTCCCTCAGTGTGGCTTTCAGACTCAGAGGGAGATCCAGAGAGGAGTCCATGCTGCTTTTCTGCAGCCAGTCACATGTTTGGTTGCTCTCGGTTTGGTCGGATGCACGAGGGGAAGAGACGGGCTGGAGGAACTCGTGAGCTGGGGGCGATGAGCAGGTTTGCGTCAGGGAGAGGAGAGTCGAGTGAACGGGTTTAGACGAAGGGAGTGTTGCCTGCAGCTTCTGGGGGGAGGCGGGAGGGAAGTGAGAAGAGGACGAGCTCTCTGAGGAGCTTGTGAGTGTGTGCAGAGCAGGCGAGGAGAGTGCGTGACTGTACAGACGCTTGTGGTCAGCAGCTCGCTCCAGACAAGAGATCCTGGCTTGGAGACGAGTCGCTTCAGACTCCTGGAGAACAAAAACAAGAACATTATTGTTATAAAAAAAAAGAAGTTAAATATTCAATAACAAATATAACAGTAAAGTCAAAAACTGAATTTGATATAATCTTATTAAATCAGACACTTATGGCACAGAGCTGTGTTTTACATATTTTTTTTATCAACCCAAAAAGATTTGTGCTGGTTAAAAATGATGAACATCACTAAGGTTATAAATGAGAGAAGGTTATATGTAAATGATATGTCACAGATTTACTGTTTCAGATGTCAGACTAATTTAAGAGGTAGAATAATCGGATTAATAACAACAAGCTCTTGCTGGCATCGCCACACCGAATTAATGTAAAGACACACTTCCACAATGCAACCTTCACTCGCAGTTCTGAGGGCTCTACCTTGATGAGCAGCGACTCGTTCGACGTCTCCATGGACTTCTTGGAGGTCTGGAGCTCCGCCTGGAGCCGGGCGACCTGGAGCTTGGCTTGATTTAACTGAGTGCCGAGCTTCTCCAGCTGTGCATGGAGGAGATTATTCTGGGCGGTGGTCTGCTCATGCAGAATCCTGCTTTCCCCCAGCTGGGTTTTACTCTGAAGGAGCTCGGTCTGAGTCTGGTCTCTACGCGTTTGGAGGTGACTGACTTGCTTGCGGCTGCGATCCAACTGCGTCTTGGTTTGCTCCAGCTCGATCTCGGCTTCCTCCAGCTGCTTCTGGCTCTGCTGAAGTTGAGCTGCGAGCTGCTCCTGGGAGGACAGCATGGTGGAGGAGAACTGCTCGGAGACCTTGAGGAGCTGGCCGCGAGTCTGCTGTAGGGACTCCAGCTGGAGGAGGGAGAGAAACAGACAGAAACGAGACTAGTGCGGTTTTTAATGATATGCAGCTTGACATGCCGCTCCGATAAACGTATGATCCATCACCTTTTGATGTAACCAGGTAAAGTAAGAGGTGATTACAGAGCAAGCCGGTAAACAAATAGCACCATCAGATCTATCAGCAGGAATTAAGATGTGATCAGCTGTGTCGTGAGTGGAAGGAATGAGGTCATAAGAAGTGAAACTGACGTTTAAAAGAAATAAGGAACTCTCACAGTAGTATTGACGTTTGTTAAGAAAAAGAGAGGAAAGGAAAACAGGAACACCAGTGACGAACATAGAGGCTGATCCACAGCCAAAAACCACAAGACCTTTATCACGTAGATGGAGAGACGAATAGAAAACCTACTGAGAGATGAGGCACTGGTTTCTGACCGAGTAAAGAACCAGTATACTTTTACAGGGTCAAATCACAGGCTTTGCACTCATTTTTTATCGTGAATTGGATCTAATGCTCAGCCAAGAGCCCGGTCCTGTAGAACCAGTCACTTTACATTTTCTATTCCAAAATGTTCTTTCTTTTCAAGTGAGACTTGTCTAGTTGTCCCCATTTTAATAGACTAATTTGATGCACTAGATGGCAGATGACATCTTGAAGCCTCGGTCGGTGCTGCACCTCCTCGCTGTGCTGCTCCTTCTCCAGGTCCAGCTGCAGCTCCAAAGAGGTGACCATGCTCTGCAGCTCGGCCTCCAACTGCAGCCAGCGGGCCTCCTTCAGAGCCAGCTCCTCCTCCACACCGGCCAGCCTGACCTCCTGCACACACACGCAATTTAGAATTACTCGCATCAAAGGATAACGACAGATATACATTTTTTCCCCAAGAAACAAATACATACAATAAACACAAGTATGGGAATTAATTTGGAGTTCCTACGACGACTCAAACACAGGGAGAAAACGAGGTTTGGAGCCATTATTGGTTCCACAGTTTTCAACGAGTTAAGGCAGTTAGTGAAACATTTTCTCACATTTTTCCCTCCTAGTCTGTGTGTGCTCCTGACCTTCATGTTTCTGTCGGTGAGCTCCCTCTGAGTGTCTCTCAGCTCTCTCTCTCTGGCCTGCAGGCTCTGCTGCAAAGACTCCACCTTCTTCTCCATCTCCTGCTTGTGCTCTTTGATGGCCACTTCCAGCTGATCCAGCTGAGGACGACGGGGAATAAAAAAATAATTGAAAAAGCACACGCACAAAAAAAAAAAAAAACACCAGCAGAAAGATGGTAGGAAAAGATAGTCTGCAGATTAAATTAAATACACTGAATGTGTTTTGTTGTGTGTGTTGTACCAGCTGTGCTCTCTGTTGGAGCTCCCCCTGTCTCTTCTTCAGTGCACTGTCCATGTCTAACATCTCGTGAGTTCTCTCCTCCAACTCCCTCTGGGTCTTGCTGTGACACACACACACACACACACACACACGCACACACGCACACGCACACGCCTATTATTTAGCATAAAGTTAAGTAACTGGGAGTGTCCTCTGAATGGCAGATATAACAGGAAGTGATTTGTGCGGGGCCAAATAGAGGGATCATGATTTGAGGACTTTTTATTGTTTATTGTTGAATATGTTTGGTGAACCTTTGGTTTGAGTACGTACAGTGCGACTATGTTTATGTGTAAAGGGATTTGCGACTGTAATCTTGATCATGACAACTGTGATGGTCTTCTTAAAAAGGGCCGTTTCTGTATCAAGCATCTTCACGTGTCTGCTAACAAACGTATTCATTTGTTCATGAGTTGAGTGCTTGACGTACACAGTGCATTACACAACCCATGTGATTAAAATGTACATTTTTCATCTGGATCAGTGTAAATCAAAACCTTTTACATCACAAATCAAAGCATAAGTGTAAATCTATCACAGCAAATTACAAATGACACATAGCACAAGTTCAACCTTGGATAATCAAGGAAAGTAACTTAAAATAAAATAATCAGATAGTAAGATTTCCTCGGTAAACACAATGTCATGACGTCATCTAAGAACAAAGATTAGCTGCGACATTATTCAGAAGACATACAATCAAAGTGTGAGACTTTAAATGGGACAATAACCGGCTCCATGACTGTGTGTGTGTGTGTGATACACATGTACAATGTGGATATTGTTTCAAACACAGTCGAGCCAGCTCAAGTGGAGGATCTTATGTGAGGAGCAGCACGTGGACGTCATCTCCATCTGAGGCTCGTCCCTTGTCCCTATGTGCAGAAGGATATTTCACACGAGGGCGTAACCTCACCTAAGCTGGACAGTCAGCTGTTCCACCGAGGCTTGCCGCTCATCTGCGATGGTTTGGGTGCTTTTTAAAACATCTCGGAGTTCCCGTAGTTGTTCCAGAGTCTCGGCCAACTCTTGCTGCACCGCCTGAAGCTGTCCCTCCATCACCTTAGCCCGATGGACACAGTTGAGCCGGTCGGCCTCACAGCGATGGAGCTTCTCCTCCAGGTCCATCACTGGGAGGGAAAAGAAGGAAAAGACAGAAAAGTTAAGCGATCGAATGAACCAGCACACAAAGAAAAAACAGAGCTGTGTATGTCTGGCTTCAATTGTCTCGTCTCTGTAAAAACTATAAAAGCTAGTCAAATGAAAAAGGGACTGAAATCTCCTACACTGCACTGAAACTGTTCAACATACCCATGTCGCTCTTGCTGTTGAGCTGCTTCTTCGTGTGCTGCAGGGTTTTGTCCATGCAGCTGACCTGAAAGACCTTGTCGTTGACATCCTTCCTCAAACGCTGCAGCTCCGAATCTTTAGACGCCAGCTCCCCTCGACACTTTGTCATCTCTGATGTCAGGTGTCTGCAGAGAGAATAAAGAGAAATAAAACACATAAAACAATAGTCAGTACATTTGCAAAGCGATTAAAAGTCTTGAATAAAAACAAATGTGTTTCCAGGAAATGTGTTACAAACGAAGAAAGACATACTACAGAAAAGAAACAGCCAAAGCTTTCAGCTTTCAGCATTGATGCTGCAGCTGGAAGCGAGAAACATGTCCATGTCCTCACCTTGATGTTAGCACGGCTCCCATTGTTGAGTTGGAGAGAAGGAACTCCCTCCAGAACTGTTAGAGTACCTCAACTGAGCTGAGTAGACATGCCTTAAGAAGGCACCCATCAACAGCCTTCATGCTTTTTTGCTTTGGAGCTTATAAAATGTCCCAGAAATGAAACTAACCAGCAGCACCGCGGAATAAAACTACTCTAAATACATCAAGCGTATGTCTCAAACAAGTAAGCTCCCCGTTTATATATACACACATTTATGGGTTGTAGGGGCGAGGAGGGAAGGGCTGCTTCATGCCTACAGACAAATAGGATGTGGTGCAATCATAAGACTCACAGACTGAGGCGTTGGACTATCAATGCTGCCGGCCAATAGACACAAACAAAAGCTGCACACAAACTACAAGTGTGGGGAAAACATTGAATTACATGTGAACCTAATCTAAAAATATTTTTGCAATAACTATAATATCCTACATTTTTCTTTTATAGCACTGGAGACATGGTTTAAGTCTTAATATACGGATAAGTCAACAACTATGGACCTGCTATGTAAGCACTTCCATTAACTCTGATTGAAAAGATTCATTTTAACTCCAGTTTCCTTTGTTCCTGAGACTCTGCCGTGAGGGTCTGTGTGTGTGTGTGTGTGTGTACAGGTTTTCTTACCCGACAGACTTCGACAGTTGTACGTTGTGCTGCTTCATCTCCTGCAGGTCCTTGTCTCTCTCCTGGGTGTCTCGCTCTCTGTTCCTCGCCTCACCCTGCAGAGAGGCCCGAGCTCGTTCCAGCTGCTGCTCCAGACTGGACACCTGCGGACAAGTCAAGGAAATATAAACACAACACCCTCGTTATAGTGATAGTGCATGCAGAAACACACACACACACACACACACACACACACACACACACACACACACACTTATCTTCCTACAAACAGGGCATCCATGTTATGCACATTAATCTGTTCTCCTGTAAAAAACTGGAAAGATCACAGATAATTAAATTTCAGAAGACACTAAAGAAACCTCGACCCAGAGATTTTAGGAGCAACATTGTCTTGTGGTGCAAACCTGTCTCAGTATTTAAAACAACGATAACGACACAGTCCCTCTCTGCAGGCTAGCTGATGTTTCGTCATGTGCCCAGATCAGACCTTTGTGTACAGAGAGGCTCCGTGTTACTGTCCCTTTCCAGCTCTGCTCACTGAATAGAGACCATTGTGTTCAGGAAGTACAATCAGCTGCTAAAATCTGCTGAACTCAAAACGTAATCACATGCTCAAATAGTTGTTTTCCTCAAGCACAGATTTAGCTCAAGTTTGTTATGTGTTCAATTGCTTCTACAAAAAAAAAACATCCATCTGGTCAGAAACAAGCAATTCTAAAAATCACCGAAAGACCGGTCGATGCCAAGATCCACTGATAACGCTTTCCCTGAGGCTAACAAAGCTGATTATGAGAGGACACGCTATGTTCACTCTGCTGCCAAAGAGGGACGAACTTCATTCTACACTCAAAATGTAATGAAATAGTACTAAATGTACTTTCCACTATGTAATATTACTTTCCATATTACATAACTCATATCAATGTGAAAGGGCTTCACGGCTGCTTCACATGCAACACTGTATAAACAAAAGAGAAAACTATGGATGCCAGGAAGAGAAAAGACGTACTGGCTATCAAGCGGAAAATGTCCCACGGCCTCAGACCCTCAGAGCATCGGAAGGCTTCAAGTTAACCAAGAGGGAATTGGTTTGTGGTAATTAATGAAGTGCCCATATGTTTAGTAATAGTAGATGCACCACTGAGGCGTCATATAAAAAGGGGCTTAAAGTGACATCAGCATCATTTTCATATCAAGGCCTTGTGGGGTTGAAGGGCAAATCTAGTTTTAAGGCCTTTATTATGTGAGTTTACAATGTAAAAAATCAATTATTCAAATGTAAAATAAATGTATACTTAGTCAAATTAATACAAACTAATTACTCACAAATACATAAACATATTTTTTGTGTGCATTAAAATAGCTCAGCATGTGAAGTTCTTCATGACATTATAAGTGAAATAAAAACACAGCATTCCTGTTAGTGTCACCTGGTATGTTCTCCAACTGACCTGTTCCAGCAGCTGGTTCTGACTTTCCTCCAGTTCAGAGATGTGAGCAGTGCTCTCAGTCAGCATGGTCTGCTGCCGCTGGAGAGAAAGCTGCAGCTGCAGGTTCTCCTCACTTGAGCTGTGACAAACCAGGCTGGCGCCGTGGAGCTTCTCCTGCAGAGAGGACACCTGAGGAGGGAGGACCGGGGGACAGGATGAGCCTGATAGATCAACAGTTGAAGAGGGGGTGCGATCAAAGATATGACTGTGTGTTAAAATTCTCCTGCAAACAAACAATCTGGTTATATGCAACACTATACCCTGTTTTTGTTCTTCTGCAGCTCACTCTCGTAGTTCTTCTTCATGTTGTCCATCTGCTGCAGGTATAAGTTCAGCTTCTCTTTACACGCCGACAGAGACGACTGTAGTTCGCACACCTGACGAACAAACAGAGTGCATATTAGTGGTTATGGTGGATTTTTTTTTTACACAGTTAAATCAACGTTACTTGTGTTTATCTATGGTAAACAAAAAAAGTGTCCAAACCGTAGAGGCAGACTGAGCTGCCTGCTCTTTGAAACTCTGCAGCAACTCCTCATTTTGTCTTACTTCAACCTGCCGCTGCTGAAATTAAATAAACATACAAACAGCATACACTTGCGTTAAATGAAAGTGTTTGTGCCTCAGACTTGAGCCTGCCATTCCTGCTCCTGTGCTTTAACAGGTGGAGGTAGTAGCATGCACTGAGAGGATCCTCCATACTGTCAGAAGTGTCCTGACCTGTGTGAGTTGGTCCGCGGAGCACTGCAGCAGAAGTACCGCGTCCTGAGCCTCGTGCCGCTCCTTCCGGAGGGAGCTTATCTCCTGCTCCATCAGCGACATATGAGACTGAGCCTCCTGCACACACTGCTGCAACTGCAAGGAGAGGTGATAGCCACAGCCAGTGTTTCTAGGTGCAAATGAACTCAAGCAATACCTTAACATGCATTCATTTGTAGCTAATTAAATGAAGGTCGGTTGAGCTGAATTAAAAATGAACTGCAGAGGTTCAGTTGAGAGAAGGTGAGTGAGACAAAGATGCAGCTGGAGATCACCATTTCTATTTTGTGCTGTTGCTCCGTCAGTTGTTGAGACTGTGATTGTTTACACTTGTCCAAAGACTGCTGGTACTCTCTTTGCTTTTTGATCATCAGTGACTGGTAATGCTGCAGGGTGCTGGTTTTCTCCTGTCATGAGAAAAATATGAAGTGGATTCTATTTGAGCATAGATTATGACCCATGACTCACAAACGGTTGTAAATAGTGACTAATCAAAGACAAATTGACCAGAAAGAAATATGGTGTCAAAAACATGGAAGAAAAAACAATGTTTGCGTGCAATTTTGAACAAGAAAAAGGTGAAGATGAATTTCACCGGGTTTCTGTCGATATTGCGATAATATTGTTCTTGTTAATTCTTTTGGCCACAATAATCGTGTAGGGTAAAATCAAATATAATAATAGCTCAAGTGTGGGTGTTGTACCAGGAGCTGCCTCTCCAGCTCAGTGTTCGTAAGAGCAGCCTGACTGTAGGCCGAGGTTTTCTCCTGTAACTGTTTCTCCATTGAAGCCACGCGAGCACTTTTTCTTTTCAACTGAAGATAAACAGAGACAAAAAAAAAGTAAAGTTGCAATGAAATACTTAAAAATATATATTTAAAAAAAATTACACAATTTTAAATGTTATCTAACTTTATTGGCTAAGACGTTTTTTGTATAATTAACATGAAAATAACAAAATCATGATTATGAAACTGCTAAATAAATCAGAATTTCTCTGGAAAAAAAAAACAGCAATAGAGTTGAGCACATATCAAGAATGTTAATCTTGCAATCGAGCAGGAAAGAGAGAACTCTTACCTCTTTCTCTGTGTCGGTGGCTTGGCTGACTTTGTCCTGCAGCTCCGTGTGGAGGCTCTGATAGTGGGTGGCTCTCTGGGTCATGGAGCTCTGCAGCGAGGAGATCTCCTCCTGCGCTCTGCTCAGACGTTCCTGGAGCCGCTCACACAGGCTGTTCTGCGTGCTCCGCTCGGTCTCCATCGACTGCATCGCTCGCAGCAGCTGCTGGTAGCCTTCACCTGCGAGGGTTGAGCGACGTGGGAAAAAAACCGACATGAATGCTTTTATTCTTTACATAATATAATAAAGAAAGGCATCTATGGTACCTGCATTCAAACATAATGTTCTACTTTGCTGTGTAAATAACTAAATCACCATGTTGCATAAAGCTTATTTTAAGATTTAAAGATTTGTTTAACTTTTTTTTATTTTTAAGTTTATATTGATGTGTATATGTGATGAATATTGAATTAATTATTCAAGTGATAAAAAGGCGTGGAAGCAGATAAATGTACTTCTACCCACTCCTTTCCAAAAATGTTTGTTTTTATTTTTTTATGTAGTGAATTGAGACTTTGCAGTATGTGTGTCTGTTTATTTCATTATTATCTGTAATAAAATCTAATCCATCAATCCATCTTTACATTCTTTAAGTACAAAAAAGGATAAGTCTCTTATCCAAACTACATTAAATTCTAAAAAAATTCAAATAATGAGTACAGAAAAAAAGAAAAATGGGGCAAAAAATTGGTTTATATGTAACTATAAATGAATAAAACCGACAACCCAGAATGATCTCATCTCTGTTAATAGGCCTTGATAACACATAATGTAATCAAGTACACAAAAAGGTTTTTGTCAGCATACCAGGCTTTAGCTTCAGTAGGTGTGCAGTTCCTTCATAGTTCACTGGGGGAAACATGCAGGGCCTGATGCACAGTGTCCCCACAGCACCCTGAAATAAAACAACAATAAACATACCATTGCCTCTACAAGACCAGCGATAAATATGGAAACTTGTTTTTGGACCGTTACTGCTACGACACCACGGATGATGTCACAATCCCTTTGGTCACACATTACTGGAAACTTAACATGTTGTGACATGAGAGCACAGACAACAATGTGACTGTGTGTATATAATCCTCTCCACCTCTCGTAGATGCAGCAGGGATAGTATTGCGTCCAGGCTGGCCAGCTCCGCCTGGCTCTGCTGAGCCTCCCTGTGGCTCTGGGCCACCCGCTGCTCCTGGCTCTCGGTCAGAGTGTGCAGGTTCTCCAGCTCCTTTCGCAGAGAGGCCTGCTCCCTGATTTCTGCGCCACGCTCCATAAGCTGTCGTTCAAGATGCAAGACCTTCTGTCCGGCATCCTCCAGTTGAGCCTGGAGACCAGCAGCTGCAGATTTGACCTGCCTCCCCTCCTCCTTCAGCTGGCTGGGAGGCAAACGTGCAGGAAGATCAGGGATAAAAAAAAGGTGTTATTCAGCAAATCAAAGCCCATGTTTTTCATGATTAAAAATGAGAAACATCAGAAATCCTCCAATTTATTTCTGTTCTTACTAACAAAGAAAACAACATACGCCACTAACAATGAAATGGACATTTAATCTCACATACCTAATTGTTTGGCTCTGTTCTCCATTTTCTTTCACCAACACTGTGCACTTCATTTCCCACTCCTCTTTTTCTCTGTCACACTCAACAAGACTCTCTTTTAGTTTGCTCTCACTCTCCTTCACCTTAAAAACACAATGAAAAAAATTGGCTTCAAAGTGCAACTAAAAAGTCGATATTAAAAAATGTATATCCTTAAATAATTCATTCATTCAAATAAATTAAACATACCCTTTTAAGTTTATTTGAAAGGGTAGCCTTATAGTCTCTGAAGGCTTCTTTGAGTGTCTCGGCATTTTGTAGTGCTTGGTTCCTTTGTTGCTCAGCCCTGTAAGGGATGAGGTAGAACATTAGTATACAAGCTATATTAATAATTACACATCAAATATGTGATTATGTTTTTGACTACTCAAGGGCAGAGTCAATCACTTTATTTAGTTATCGAAAATATGGATGGACAGGTACCAAAACGCAATTACGAGACAAAAGACATTGCAGCAGATCAATTTCATTTGGTGTACATGCTGTTACCAAAACTGCTCGTAGAACTGTAATTGAATTAAATTAATTTATGTGTAGATTCCAAGCGCAGATAAATGCATAACCGTTTGCTCAGCGCTGTGTTGTCCTCCAGCTCTTCCCTGAGCGAGCTCAGCTCCTCAGTGAGAGTCGCCACCAGAATGTCAGAGTGAGCTGCTGCTTCCTGGCTAAAGTCCGCCCTCAGCTCTGCAGCCCTGGAAAACAAAGACAAGGACAGTTAGTTAGGATATTAATGCTCGGTTAAATCAGAGGTTTAAAAGGGGAAAAAGAGGTAAAAAAAAAAATATCCTTAAAACCAATAATCAAGCACGCTCCAGTATGAGTATTAGCTGGAATAGTGTCAATGGTTTAAAGTATTATGAATCACTGACTAAGCCACATAGCACATTACATAATATTAACACCATTTCAGTCTACAGTGTATATGTAATAGATACATAAATAGGCATGGAGTTGCCACATTACAATCACATGAATAACAAAATCTACAGTAGTCCATGTTGAGGTGAAAAAGGGTTACTTTAGTTCTGTGGCTTGAGACTCCAGATTTGCTTGAAGCTGACGAATCTGCTTACTCATGATTGCCACACTGTTTTCAACCCCTATCTTGGGGCCTCTCTGACGGACCTAAAGAACAAAACACATCAGCATATTTATTCACAAAAGCTTCTGTTTGTTTACTTCCCAGATATGCTTGGCCAATGTCTCAACACTGAAAAAAAAAGACGTCACCCTTTACTAGTTTGCAGCACACAAGATGAAAGACAAGCTACACTGGTTAAAGATTATAGCACTTTTATTCACCCAAATCATCTGTGTAAGGACGATTGTCATACCTGCGACTTGGAGGAGGCCGATTCATACTGCATTGCATCAAAATTGCTGATAAGATCATCATCCTGCATGTTCAGACAGGCGTTCTCCTGACGCACACAGCCAAAATGTTTCCTTGAATGAGACTCCATCCCTAATGACTGGGCCTTAAATGAGACAGGTTGAATAGGAATGGAGAATATGTGGATGAGAGGTGTGTGAGTTTATGGCAAGGGATTTATAAGGGTTTGTTTATTTATCTTTTGGTTATGAGATAGTTTTCTGCACAGATACATTCGATAACCTACATAAAACACATACCAAATGTAAATACGCAACAACCTGCACATTTTTATTCAATAGCACAGATACAGTATGTAACACCAGACAATGTGCTAGGGGGTGTACAGTATATCTGGATGGTTGATTCTTATAATTTAACTAATAAATGTCACCTTAGAGTCAGAGGAAGGTGGGATGAACTACCGCACGCCTCGCAGTTGTCCCACTAAGAGGCCTCTCCTGGTAAAACACAACCCGACTGTGATGGAGGGACATCAGGTGTCTGCAGGTCTTGTACGCTCAGGCAATCAGGACTCTTCTGCTCACCCTCATCTCTGTAATCATGTCCAACTGACTGACTATAAGATTGTGTTCATAGAGAAATCAGTAAAAAAAAAAAAAAAAGGAATCAATAGAGGAGAATTAGAGGTCAAATACAACTTCATACAAACTATTTGTAATGTCCTCAACGGAAGTGTGTCGGTCAACAAGTGCTGTTGTAACTGTTAGCAACAAGCAGCTGGTTCACGGTGTGACTGTGAGGTGTGATGTCATACAGGTAGCGTTAGCTCACCTCAAGTTTGCAGACTGAGCTGCGTCAGTCGGAGGAGGTTCCTCAAACTGACCACATCTTCGGTTAAACTCGCATCGTTCTCAAACATGAGCTAGACGAACGATGAGTCCCTGTCGACTTCAGTCTCGACTTGTTGAGGTTTGCAAGTAACACGTCCAACGTGTATGGATGTTCGGAAGTGTAAATACCACGAGGAACCAGCTCATCAACACACTGGTACGGTTTAAACACCCAGCAGTTAGCAGATAGTGGTGAAGAAGCGGCTAGCCGAGCTATGCTAAACGTAAACAAAGATGCTCGCTGTATCAACAGGTGGGAAGCTAGTTCACAAATAAGACACCAAATCACCGGACAGACTACGTTTACGTTTGAAATAAATTCAATTGTTGTCGTCCCGGTGCTATGAAAGCATACAACTATGTATTTGAAATGTACAACGCTAGTGAGACAAAACTTTCCAGACGAAGGCAAAGTAATCGGAACGTTTGTATTTTTAGTCCCCGCCCACACCCCAACATCGTGCTTCGTGATTGGATAACCAGAAGCTGTGTGTTATACGATTGGTAGACACGGTTGTCAAGGACAGTGAGCGCGAACAATGGCGCGTGCACTGGAACTGTCAAATTCACATAGCGCCGTCTAAAGCGGCTTTTGTGTAAAAAAAATCAACTATAGGCAGCAATTTATATGTGGAATACGCAACACAACAGTTCAAAATATGGGCTTTTATTGATCCTTTAACTAAACAGGTTCAGAAGTATCACGTCAACCTATGTAATAATGTATAAAAATGTAATAGGAATCTCAAGAGCCGCAGCAGACGTTACATGTATGTTCTTTGGCTACAGAAGCCTGCTGGAAGCCAGTGAAAACAACATGGAGACTGAGACTGGCTGAACAGTGGAGAGGAGCTTCACAAACACCGACTACATCCGTACAATGAAGAGGTATCAATGTCAAAAAGCTCTGTCCATTTCAACAAAAAAATAGAAAACATCTGTAAAAAGAGAGCACCGAACTAAATTAATATTTACCTCATGCAATGACATACAGCATATTATTAGTTATCCAGTGACTTTTGACTTGGATAAAACCAGCAAGTGTAGCAGTAACAATGAACTACAAATTATTTGCTCATTAAAAAAAAGAAACGCTTACATATGTAAAAATACTGACCAACAACAATGAGTGAATAACTTGTTTCTAAACCTCATGTCAAGCTGCAAATGCAGGCCTATGCAATACAGTGAAGTTTTTGGACATATCCTGAGTGTGTACACTACAAGGTGAACTTGGCTGTAAAAGCAAAAATTCAAGTACATTTTTGCACCGGTCACACAAACAATTTAAACAGAGTCAAATCATCATAATAACGCTATCTTTATCAAGCCATATGGTCCATTATATGACTGAACACGACCATCAAAGACCAACTTGCACAGGCAGCACAAGAAAGCAAAACACTTCTGAACTCTGAAGTATGGAAACTGGGTAAACAACCTTCATCTTATGAAACACTTTATTTTTTTTTTATAACTATCAGACAAAGTAAAAACTTAATAGGTCCTGAAATATTTCAATTTACAGTTAAGTCATTTTAATCCATTTCAAATAAATGTTTTAACGGTTCTTTAATTTCGACTAAGGCAGTTGACAAATCTCAAAAAAAAAAAAAAAAATCTTACATTCCTTTTTAGAATAGACAAAACATACTAAAAGTCTTGATTTTATGCTTCTGAACATTTATACTGAAATTACTTCATTTGGATATTATTTTTCCAAATCTCACATTTACATTTTAACTGGGAGCTTTGACCAACATACACGTGTTTAAAGAACTTTACCATAAATATGCTGCCTTGTGGGAGCTAAACAACTCAAATTATCTGATCAAAAGTTTGATATGTGCAATCGATTGGAAAAAAAAAGAAGGCTGAAGCTTTTTGAGAAAAGACTAGTGGAAAAGGTCATAGTAAGATGTAGTATAATTATATGTAAAACAAAACATATTGCAGCAACACATCTCTTCTGTCTTAAGTTGCACGGAAGGATATCTCTGCTCAAGGCAACAAGATGTACTTACTCATAGCTGGGACTAGAGAAGAGGACACTTGTAAATCAACATATTTATCAAATTGGTGGGAAATACATGTAACAAAACATATGTAATTAGTCATTGCAGCAGTAAAATTAATGAATTTCTTTAGAACATGTCCCTCTCTCTTATCCTCCAAGATTTACCCTTAAATGCCTGACCAACCACATTGTCAAAAAAAAAGAGAAGTATAGTTTTATACTTAACTGGTCAGGAAACAAAAAGCATATTACTGGATTAAAAATAAAGTTTAATAATGATTCACTGCAAGCCTACAGATGCAGTGCACTGATCAATTATGTGCCCTGAATAAACACGGTTGCTGTAAACATTCAAAGCAAATAATGAAAGTTAAAAAGCAGAACACAAATATGGTATGGTATAATGACTGTCTTGATCAAATAATTGTAATCTGTATAATACATGAGGAAAGGACATGTTTAAATGTGCACTGAACCAGTAGGCTTTGCAGTAAGATTAACAGGTAAACATGGCTCCCGTCTAAACTAAACAATGGCATATATCAATTAATGCTCTTAATACAGGCTGTGAACACATGTCCTTTGCACAGCCAGAAACCTCTTGCAGGCGCTGGTTAAAAGTTAGAAGTGATGACGACAAGAACAAGTTTAGGAGGCAGTGACTCCCTCCCACTCCACCAGGTACTGCACCTTGCCGTCAAGGGTGACCCGTCGTGCCAGGACTTTGTACTTTTCCCCACAAGCCAGTCGCCCCGCTGCTCCAAAATAGCTGCTGATGGAGCTCTTGAGGTGGGAGAGCTGGCTGTTGGGGTCCATGCCATGAACTATATCTGTGGAGTGAAGCCCGGGAAGTGGGCTCATCATCTCTGTCGCTGAGGGGTTTGGGTCAGCATGGCTGGGAGGGGGGATCTCTGGGTTGGAGGGCTGCAGGACCCTTCGTGGGCGCCCACGTTTCCTCTTTAAGGGGGGAGCGGAAACGGGCATGATGCAGGCTGTCGTTCGCATCTTGCTGGAGCTGCAGCTAGTGTGTTTTATAGGTAAAGAGGAAGTAGAAGAAAGAAAGAAAAAAAATGTAATTCTGAGAGCAATAACAAATTCAGTGGGGAATAACAAAAAAAAAAAAAAAACAGACAAAGAGAGACTACACCGGCTGTACTTGAGCACAGCTGTACTTTGTGATAAATGCGATAAGTGCTAAGTCGGCATTAATAACACACTAAACACTAAATCTAGCTAAGGCTGATTGGGAAAATTGCCTTGAAGGTATGCATTAGTAAATTATTGGACCAGGTGAAATTCTGACTTGATGGTGATACAGAAACACAAATGAACATTAATGTCTGTCTTATGTTAATCCCTCAAATACTTTCGGACATTTCTCTCAAAACCACCAATGTTAACCTCATACCCTAAGGCCACATTAGAGTTAAAAGTTAAGAAATTCATGAAGTCATTATGATTCTTCATCTAAAGACTATAAATGTCTGTACAAAATGCCATCCATCCTCCAATAGCTGCTGAGATTTCTGTGTGGACCACAGTCACAGATCTACCGACAGAGCCCTTCACAGCAACATAGATGTTGAAGTGAGGAAGTGTTAAATGTTGCAGTCGAATAGCAGGCCTACCTAGACTGTCTTGAAATGCTAGTTGAGGTAGTTTCTGTGGTGCTCATGGCTCCTATGGATTCCACATCTGAAGTCGACAGCAGAGACCTCTCAGTCCTGGTGTTGTGGGGACAGTAAAACAGGAATTTTAAAAAAAAACTATCGTACAAACAAAAGTAAAATGCTGCCAACAGGTACTTGAACCAAGTTTATTGTTCAGTCAATCAAAACACTTTGAAGACATCACCATGGACTCATGGGATGAATCGTAAATAAAAACAGTTGTTGGTTGCAGCCTTAAGAGTACCGTGGCTTCACCGCTACACAATTTAACAGTCATAATTGTTTAGGAATACAACTTCAACACTACAATTGCACACTTACTTGATAGAGGTTAAGTGATCCAATGCGTTGGCCTCTAGAGTCAGAGGCTTTTTTATGTCCTGTCAAACACAATAAAACAAAATGTTGTCATATCTAACTGGGTTTCCTTTCTGTAAACTTTAGCTTTATAGAGTAATGCCAAAAAAAAAAAAACCCAGCTCACACCCACCAAGACAAATATGCACACAAACACACACACACCTGGGATAAGAGTTCACTGCGTTGTGTTTTCGCCAGAGTCTCAAGAGAATGTGCTTCTTGCTTCCTCTTTTTCTTATCTCGGCCATTGGTTAAAGTCCTGCAAGCACGAGAACAACAACAATATTTTCCAACAGTTTCACAAGTATAACAACACAAATTATAAGGTGCATCAAAACGCTGCTTTTTTTGCGTGCTGCATCACTTTCTCATTTTGTGCCATCAGTCCAACACAAGCAATTCAAAATCAAGAGCTTATCATGAATGAGAGGAATGTCACACCCAAAAAAAAAAATCCCAAAACATTTGACTGCAGAACTTGGTTTCACATTTTACCTCATGCTAGACGGGTGCTGGGTGGACTTGCATCCCTTGATGGTGATCTCATGTGAAGCCCTCTCCATCACTCTGCCGGTTGGCTCATCAGAGTTTGGGGGAGCAGGAGGGAAACGGATCCTCAGCCCAAACAAATGCTTATTTTTCTTAATCTCCTTCCCTGACTTGAACCTGAAAGGAGCATATGGAAAAAGTATAAAAAATTTTAAAAAAAGGTATTTCGGGCTATCAACGATTATCCAGTAAAGGAATAGCTTACATGCTCATGTTGTTGTTCAATGCCTCCAGAACACTTCCATATCGCTTTGATCTGGGAGTGTTGGTGAGCTGCAGACAAAGGCAGAGGAGACGTCAAATGGGAAATACAAGAAAATGTTAACATTTACAAATGCTAATTTGGCATAAATCTCTAGGACAGGCAAACAATGCAGTTTGCTAGTCTCTACTGGATTTGAGATGTATCGACACATTAAGCAGCTTCATAGTATGGAAACCGCTAACGTGTGGCAGGTTGCCAAATCAAAAACATACACTCTTTGATTAGAAATAAAATACTAAGCTACACAAATGTGTCTTTATGTTCAGTAGACAACTTAAAAATAAACTTTCCTATAAACATTGAAGTGTCTGCTTGTGTGCATCCATAATTGGTTCTTATTACAAATGAAAGTACATTATAAGCAAATAATCACAGGTAACGTGATAGGTAGTGTCAATACCTTCCCCAGCTGCAGCAGCTCCCAGTTATCATTGATGTAAGACATCAGGTGTATCTCGGAGTCAAAGTACTTCTTCTTGTGAACCACACTCAAGTTGTACAGGCTCAGGTGTGTGACATTCTCCCTAAAACATTTTAGTAAAAGCTGTGTTTTATTCACTTATTCTGGTTTAGAAAAAATTATCACGAAAAAAACAACTTTAATGTTAGGAAAATGCAGCGGAGTTGATGAGGCACAGTAGCAAAGCTGGAGCGTAAAAACAAGATACTTAAATATAGATCTGTAGTGTTTGGTCTAAGGGGGCCGTTGTACATTTTAAAAACAATGATGAAAAGAACAACTTTGGGAAGACGGCAATAAAATCTGTATTTATTTTAATCAAATAATATGCTGCTATCAAGGAAGACTATCTGAGTCAATTTTATTCCTCTGAAATTAAATCTTGAGCTTCACCTACCATGTGAGAGGAAGTCGGCTGAGGTATTCTGGTCCACCATTGCAAACAGAACAAATAAACAGATAAAACCTAAAGTCAAACACAAAAACGCATGAGCTTATTCCGCTGCAAAGGAAATGTTATGAAGTATAAAACATAAACATAGTGCTGTTTGAACCTGTCTCCGTAGAGCATGGGCATCTGTAAGCAATGGAGACACGCCTCATGGAACCACTGCAGACAATCGTTACACTGCAGCATCTTCAGGTACCAACTTCAAGAACAGAAGGAAAAAAAAGAGTCGTTAGCTGTACTGGGAGACAGATTGAGAGATGCGGATCAATATAGATATATAAATACATGGGCGTGTAGGAAGTTGTTTTCCTGATTTTGTAGCGTGTTCTAAAAGTATACAATATGTGACTCACTCTCCTGGTTCTCCACAGTAGCAGTAGCACCGCTGGGTGTTAGTCTTGTGGCCCTGATCCCAAACTAGCTCGTCCAAAGCGTATGGGAGGGACAGGTGCATCTCCGTATCCTCGTGCTGCTGCTGCAGAAAGCCTGTGTCAGGCGCTCCCCTCATGTGTGCAGCGCCCCTCTGTAAACCACACAGATAACAGCGTGTTCAGCCCAACATAAAACTATGTAGACAAATGTACACAGCATTTACTCCAAAGATTATATTGTACTCTAGAGTCTCATATCGCCATTCGGCTTTACAGTTAAAGCCAAGGAAATAATGGCTGTCAAGTCAATACATAATCATAACTCATACATTCAACTAAAGGTTTCATGTACTCCAAACAAAGAGATGTACCTTAGGTATAGTGAGCTCACAATCTGAGCAAAGCCACTTGTCATCTGAGTCAATGACAGAGGCGTCGATGATAGGGGAGTGGCACAGCTGATGGTAGCCTAAAAAAAAAAATGTTGAACACATTTATATACAGCAGCCATTTACTGGATCACTCTTTGAAAATGTACAAAATGTCCTTGATGACCACGGATTATGGTTCAATAGGTAGATGAATAAATAATGTACAAGTGAGGAAACTTTTTTTTAATTTTTTTTAAATGTTTTAAACATTAGGGAACGGCACTCACTACTTTGTTCAATGTTCAGTGTCAGAGCATTAGAGACCATACCTTGTCCACACTTGTCACAAATGACTATTTCGTTAGGTTCATCTGAAGTTTCATCCTGGCATATAGAGCACACAATGTCATCGTCTTCGTCATCCTCGTCATCTTCATCCCCTGCAATGGAAAAAGGCTAGTTGTTAGAGAGTAAAAGCTAAGCCTGCAACAAAGGGCGGGTCTATGGGGACTAAAGGACATTGATTGAAAGTAGTTCCAACTGTAATTTAACCTGGATAATCAGGACACTGTTTCTTTAGAGACATATTCATTTTACATTTTAAAATGTCACTAAAACACAGAGTGCCCAGAGCTGTGAAGAAATAAGTGACTTTGCTGGAGAACTTTTTTTAAATTTTTTTTTAAAGGTGGATATTTGTCCACCATCAAAAATTATGTTGTGCTTCATTATAAAAACAATCTCTGTGCATTATTTCTACTTTAACTGAACGATATAAAGGGGGACCGAGCCCAGCCTCTTCTTTAGTTGTGGGCGAGGAACTTGTGCCGTACTGATGCCAGACACTGGCCAGTTAACTGCCAGCCACAAAAGAAGAGAGATAACTAAGGCAGGGGAAATTCTAGGGTGGGGGCAGCACAATATTAATCCAAGAATTTGCACCAAATCTCAATGAAAACTGTCCGGAATATCAAATGCTGATGCATTTGCTTGCTAGGGCAAGCAAATTGTAAATGTGTCTTTTAGATAACCTAGAAATGACAAATCCATGTAATATGCAAGTCTTGAAGTTGAAGCAGTTACCTGTCTGGATATCCTTCCACAGAACCCAAGACTTTGACCGATCCTCAAAAACTACAAAGCATCGCTGCTTGTCCCGATTTATCTGGAGAAATAATAAATTGTGCCAAGATGTTTTCAAACCGTATGAGGTGGTACTGTGATATAAAACATAATTTTAGTACCAAAAGGTGCGTTTCCCTCACACTAACCTTGGTGATTGTCCCCAAGTAGAACAAGCCATCTGACCAGCGGGCCAAGACGTCCTGTCCTTCTGTGAACCGGTCAGACATGCCGTCCTCTCCATACTCTCCCCTAGCAGACAGGCTTGTCGGGGACAAGGACACAGCCTGCTGCTGCCGCTGGGGGAGAGCTCTGTGATGGACAGACCGGTGATCTACAACCCCGGAGTCTCTGAAAGACGGGAGGCATAGAGAGATGCATTCAAAGTGAATATGATTGATACAATTCTTTATTTAACAATCAATAAGTATAGATGTAACGTGGCTATTATTTAATTGAGTCTCAGAGTAAATATGCACACTACATAAGCACATTTCACGTATATCACAAATCAATCATTCCATCCTTAGACACTGTAAAATAACACTTTTTGTGGCTTAATCATAGTTATACCACAATCGACACTAACTTGGATTGCAATCTACTGAACACTACCCTGTATGGTTAATTGTTATGGAAAATGCAAGGAGATAAGCTTAAAAATGAAATATGCCATTTCTCCTGCAACGGATGTAAACAGGTGATTTATACTCTTAGTGCTAATTGGCAATTCATCCAAATCATGCAGTCACTAATGTGGCTACAGTGCAAAGCTACATGTAACTCTTTAGCCTGTCCAACTTCATAAAATTAAGTAAACGCAAAGGTCATTCATGTTGAACACAAAGCAAACGTTACATTAAAACAGATAATTAAATTGTTGGTGACATTTGTCAGTTGTATTTATACACTTAAATACCCGATATTACCTTTTGCTGCAAAACATTATTCATATAAAAAAAGTTAACGTTGGCGATTTTAAGATGCATGCTTCCCATTTCCCTTAAGCCACAGTTCAAGATTCCCTTTGTTCAGACCCTGAGTGAACATGCTCAACACGAGCCACCAGAGACGACAAAAGGACCAGTTTGAGAAAACCGTTACACCCTGAATGTCTCGTAATAAAATAAATAGCGAGCAGCCAGGCTCAATTGTTAGCATGAACAACCCACATGCGAAGCTTTAACTCCGGAGAGGTCGCTGACCGTCGGACCCACCCCCCACAGGAAGAAAACAAGATGACAACAATACCTCATTCGGTCCCCTCAGCTGCTACAAAGACTCGCACTACAAAAAAAAAACTAAATGTGAAAGGCCGCTGATATCCCGCTTCTCCGGCGGGTAGACTTATTTCAAAAAGTATATCGCGGAAACTCGTGGGGCTCGAGCTTCGTCAGAAGATAACAAACGGTTCATTTTCCCCCAGCATGTTCGCCATTTTGGTTTCCCGCTGACGGTCGGGGGGTGCATTGTGGGAAGCGTTTAAACGACTGCTGCTCGTTGCTGGAGGTGGTCATTGCTACGTTCACCTTCTTTTTTTTCAAAAATTTGAAAATGTAGGCAGGGCATTTACTAAACAGAGCATCTCCGCCTCTTAAAGAAGTATTAGAACAATATATGCATATTTAGGGGTCGAACGCTGTATCTTTTCTGCGGAATTTTCTTGTGTATGTGTGTATTAAAATACAAACTAACATCCTAGGCATTGGTTGTAAATGGGTAGACATTTTTGCTTAAATGTAGGTTATTCAAGAGGTTTAAACTTTTAGTTAGGCAGTGATTGATACACGTGTGCCAATTGTGGACACTCGCCGACGCTGCAGCATCATGTGTCCGTTGACGGGTCATTTTTTATTCTGGTTGTTATAACCGGAAGTTATGTTTTTTCTTAAACAAAAAAAAAAGAAGCTTTTATTGTGAAATGCGAAGCGGAAGTTACATTTTCTCATGATGGCAAGCTTGAGCCGGTCATTGCTTCAGAGTTAAGCAACAGACACGATACGATTAACGACTCATTGATATCAGCGCGTCGGCGAATTCACGCGGAAGCATCTTTGACAATTTGATTGATAACCTGAACAATAAAAAAAAACGTTTTATTTGTAGACAACCAGGTTGCGCCTGCGCCGTGATCCTGCGTGTGGTTTTTTTTTTCTAGGCCAGTTTGAGGTATGTCGCTGAAAATCAGCAGCTGCTGCAAAGAGCAAAGGCGCAGGCAAAGTGCAATATCGGAGCGACTCACAAGGACAAGACAACACGACAGTCCAAGGGCCGTGCACCATAGAGGGGCTCAGATCTGGTGAAATGCGACCATTTCATCCGCTTCTGTAAACGAGACGGGTCGTTTTATGTGGAAGACAATCTCCGGTGTGTTTTGGATGATCTCCCACAGCCAGGTCCACGTATTGAGATGATCTATTTTTGTGATGGCGAAGGGTCTGTTTCCACGGGCCTGGGTGAAAAAGTCTTTCTACTTTCAGGTAATATCACTGTCCAATAAATGTTCTGTTACTCGGATTGTCGTCGTGTACTGCGGGATGTGTTTAAATTGACTGCAAACCTGCGTACCGTGGTGGTCGCGGTGACATACCACTGACAGCTGCCAGTGTCTCCCGGGCTGTTCTGATGGATATCTGGCGCTGTTTCCATCTGAGGAATGTGGCTACTGATAAAAAAGATTAGGTTAATGATCCAGAACAGAGTCGGGCCTGCCGCTGAGAGTGTGGATAACATGTGAGGAGAAAATGGTAATCCATGCCAGGACTTTTTTTTACATTTTTTTTTTACCCAGACTAGGGAGGGATCTCTGTTTGGATTTCATCTCACTCCCTTTTCAAGTTTTCTTCTCCTTCCATCTGACTGGAAAGATGCCTGGACTTGCACTCAGAGCTCCCTGTTGTCTCATCACCTTCAATAGTGGCGGAGCAGCAGGAATCCTTTTGGTTGGATAATAAGGTTGAACCTTCTCATTTGGGGACCAGTGGCTTGCTGCCCGTAACTAGTCCCAGCCATGGGGAGTTTCCGAGAATACAAGGTTGCATTTGCTCTCGGGGGGAGGGGAGGGGGAGAGTAAACTACATTACATACAGTACAGTAAACCTATCACAACTTTGAGCATGAACTACAGTCCAGAGTCTACAGTAGAGTTCAGGAGGTTAAAATGTAATCAGCTTTATACAACACTAGCCAGTGTTTCACAGATCAGCCACAAAGGCTACATTTCATCCTGTACTCGTTTAAACACTGGGTGCAGAAGTTGATTTCTTGCAGGCCTGAGGAGATCTCTATACATGGAAAAAGGAAGCACAGTAACCTACATTTCTGGCCACACTGGTCCTGTGTATGTTTATTTTGTTGTGTAATTTCTTTATAACTGTGTTCTTGCTTCTGTCCCTGTTTTGGTGCAGAGTTTGTTTGTTCAATGAGAGAGAGAGACACGCACACACACAAATGCACTAATTGGCTTTTATATTTACACAGCAACATAATTAAATTCTGGATACCAAATTTAAGAGGAGTCTTGTCAGCGGACCTACCGGTTTATGGCGACACACCAAAATGTGTTGGCAGAGTCAGGTTATTCAGGTCTGGTACTGGACATGGTTTGTATGGAGTCTCCAAGAAGCAAGTCTATACAGTTATCTGGATCACCGCATGAAACCAGAACAATGTTTTTATTCTTCAACTGTTTTTTTTCTCTTCATCAGTCCATGTTACAGATTTGAAGGGATTCTCGGGTTTAGTTGTCCTAAAGTTATCTTAACTCAGTAAACCATTTCCCCCCAACACGTGTTACACAACCACTGTACTGGACTACACAGTGCGGCCTCGTAACAGAAACGTCCTACAATGAAGTACGACGAAGCTTTTGTCAAAGTGCCCGAGTTGAAAAAGCCACGTGAGAGCCCGTTTCAGATTATGTGACTGTTTCTCTTTCCCGTCTCCGATACCAACTGGCGGGTCTCAAGTGTTGTGACCTTTCCCTGTTTTTGGGTCGTGTTCTTTTGGGGCAGCGACACCTCGACTGCAGACAGGAAAAGCTCGGTCCTGAGGATATTCTGTGCATAGAGGATGTAGAATAGAGAAGGATGATGCAAACGATGGATGTCTCATCATGGGACCGATCTACATGAGACCCTGAGGACAGCTCTGGGCTGCTTCATCCACAGTGTATGAAGATGTGATACTGCAGGTCTCATGTCCCTGTTGGAGTGACCAGACTGTAAGCAGTCAATACTTCATGAGCGGTAACTGAATCTAACTGTTGACGGCTGGTTACCCTGACAGGTTTCAGACGGGCTTTGTACTACGTGGACTTTGCTCATTGAACTCACGCACCACAGACGGCACGACACATCACCAGCTCTGATTATCATCAGTATTATCATATTGCATCTGCTGCCACCTAACTGTGTTAGCTTTGACATTTTTTCATTTTAGAGAATCCATTTTATATGGTTTTATTCCTTTCTTCAAGTGTAATATTTGTGTCCCTTTTTGTTATTTACTTAACTTTTCTTACTCAGTTCACACTCGAGGCCACCTTGCATTGGCAGTTTTACAATACACTTTACTACAGTGCATTTATGTACATATAGTACCGCTGTATTAGGCTTTGTACAACAGTAGTATTATTCAACTGCTGTTTTGACATTTCAGTCCACTGTGTGGGATCAATTAATGTTATCTTAGCGAAGACAAACACCTAATATTAGGTTTCAAGGAAAAGGAGACAGCGTGAGGGACCATAGGGACTAAGTGAAGGATAAAGCTTTTTGTTGCTCGGGTTTCACTTCTTTAACTCGGAGGCTTAAGCGTGTGTTTGCTGAGACACAGCGCCACACAGTCGATGTGCACATATGGCTTTTTTCCCCCCCAACCATAACGTCTGTGTGTTTCATGCACAAATTATTTTTTTCCGTTTTCGCTCATACAGGCGGAGCCAAGGAGTCAGTCTAGATAGTGGTGGGACGTTGAATTGTACTCGCCTGATAACTCCAGTTCCCTCCCCGGAGGCCCACTATCTGTTTGTTCATCTCCTCGGGACACAGAGCGTTTAAGAAAACAACGCGGCTGTGCAGAGGAGACGTCAGCTCGAGTATACGTAAGCTGCTGTTCAAGCTCCAACAGCCTGCTGCTGCCGTTTGACGATTTGGTGAAATGCACCAAAGGGGAACGCAATCCAGGAATTTTCTGGTTTTCCTGTCCTGGTTTTCCTGTTCCCTCCCTGAGCTTTTCTTTGAAGTCTGTAGCTCAACGCGGGGAAGTGAACAGATTTCATGAAAAACCTTATTTGTGTTTCAAGTTCATATTTTTTGGGGGGGGGCTTACGAAGCAGAGTTGAGAGCAACAGCTGCTTCCAAAACATACACAGCATAAGCCGGTCGCACCATGTGATCTGAGCGAGAATCAAAACCTCTTTATCCTCCCGAGTGCAGTTGCCGTCGTTGGAAGAAAAACTCACTGCAGTTTGGTTTTAGTGCAAGTCTCCTGCTGTGGCTGCTCCACTGGGCCTTCCAACAACTGCTCCTGATTTATTTTTAACTTTTTTATTTTTACTCGCATTGCAGTTGTTTACTCGCTGCTAATATATCGATTTGCATTTGTCCATGGACATGATGTAATATTGTTTTTTTAAACAGCAAATATAGCAATTTAAGATTAGGCTCTCACTACTTTTGATAGGAATTTGTTCTCTGTTCACTGAATGACATGCGGCTCTTCTGTGAGTTAATCTTCTGGCCTTAATATCTCATTCTGTATATTTTAGGATCTTTGTTTTTCACCTACAGTTTTTTCTTGAGTGAAGAATGATGTGTTGATATTGTGGAAAATAAGTCACAGACTGCATTAACTTACACAATGTCACAGAAACAGGACCAGCTTTGTCCAAACGGGCCCCGTGGGTCACGTGACGTGTGCATCCTGTGACACGGCCACTAATTCGATATATTTTCATGCCAGAATAGCATGTGACACTGGACAGGCTAGATCCGCAGTTTCCAGTTTAATGAGCTATTGTTGCAAATGGCGACTAATCAGCCGTGGAGCTCCTTGTGATGGGACACCCCCGTGCTGTCGCCATCATGTTTGATGAGGGAGTACACGTCTGGCTCACATCAGCATACTGTGCCTTTTTATAAGATCGCACAGTAGGGTGAATATAAATATGTTAAGTTGCTTATCTGTTCTTGAAAGGTATGTTTTCAGGCTCTGGATTAATCGTAAGAGTTTCTGTTTCTGCTCGGCCTCCATAGGCTCGGATCTCCTTCGTACGGGTGAAGTACCTGTTTCTCACATGGCTGACGGTGCTGGTGGGGAGCTGGGTGCTCTACGTGCAATACTCCACCTACACGGAGCTGTGCAGAGGACACGAGTGCAAGAATGCCATTGTGAGTAATGGCTTGGTTTGTTTTCAACTGTTATTTTGCGATTGCCACTGCACGAGCAACACCAAGCCTAAAGTTGCGTCAACCTTAGTTTTTTAGAAGTGGTCGTCTGAAAATGAATTAAGGAAACATCAGGATACATTCTTAATCTGTGTGGCGACTAAAATGTGTTGTAAATAGTTCGTTTAACATCTAGAATAGTGATATTCCCTCAGATTATCAGACACACATTTAACGTAATGGATGAATATAATGAATTAAATCACATGTATTTACTTTTTCTGTCTTCCTCCAAGTGTGATAAATACAGGAAGGGAATCATCGATGGCTCGGCCTGCAGCAGTCTGTGCGACAAAGACACGCTCTACATGAGCAGGTGTCTGTCAACGCTGCCGAACAACCAAGTAGGAAACTCGTCTGACTTTCGGATGAAGTTGAGATTCGCCGACCGCCGGCTGTTTTCAGCGTGTTTTACCGGTTGTTTGACATTCTGGTTTCCAGGTGTACACGGGGAGCTGGGGGGACCACGATGGCATCATCCGCTGTAAGTTGGGCGAGGTGGTGCACTACGAGCTGGGGGAGGAGCCGGAGCCCCGGAGGGAAACCCCCGTGTTCGACAAGCCCACCAGAGGCACGTCGGTGGAGAAGTTCAGAGAGATGGTGTTCAACCACCTGAAGGTAAAGGAGCCGTCTCAGAGAGGTTCATATGGAGCCAAATATTGCAGTCTGTGGCATGAAGCCTGAAACAGCCCTCTCTTCAAGTCTCCGTCCCTCTCGTTCCATCAGTCCAAGCTCGGCGAGCAGGCTAATCTCGCCAGCCTCGTCAGCCAGATCCTCTCTGTCGCTGATGGCAACAAAGATGGCCGGGTGTCGCTGCCGGAAGCCCGTTCGACATGGGCCCTACTGCAGATGAACGAGGTAGGAGAACAAGCCAGTTATCTGTGGCACAAAATATGGCGTTTTAGATGTGTGAAAAAAAAGAAAAGTGACAGCAAACATGAAAGGACTCGAGCTGTTTGAGGAGACACAAGTGTGCTTTTGTTTTTTGGAAGGTGCTTCTGGGCCTGCTGCTCCAGGACCGCGGACACACCCCTCGCCTCCTCGGCTACTGCGGAGACCTATACATGACGGAGCGAGTCCCTTACGGGCCCCTGTACGGGCTGCCCCTCCCCTGGCCGCTGGTTTCCTGGGTGCCAAGCAGCGTGCAGCGCACGATGGACCAGTGGTTCACGCCCTCGTGGCCTCGCAAGGCCAAGATCTCCATGGGCCTCCTGGAGCTGGTGGAGGACATCTTCCACGGCACCTACGGCAGCTTTCTGATCTGCGACCTGGCCGCGGCGCACTTCGGCTACACCGACCGCCACGAGCTCCGTCTGACCAACACGCTGGCGGTGGTTTCCGAGGACGAGTTCAGGCGCACGATGCGGGCGCAGAAGTGCGAGACAGACGCCGACTGCGTGCACGGGGCCGACTGCCAGACGTCGTGCGACGCGGCGGAAAAGCGGTGCAGGGAGGAGCCGGTTCGGCCCAACTTGGCGAAGGCGTGCAGCGCGCTGAAGGACTACCTCCTGCGCGGGGCGCCGTCAGGGATGAGAGAGGAGCTCGAGAGGCAGTTGTACGCCTGCATGGCTCTGAAGGGAAATGCTGGACAGATGAACATGGAGCACTCGCTTATTCTCAACAACTTGAAAGCTCTGCTGTGGAGACAGATCTCGCACACCAAGGACTCGTGACGAGGAGAGGAAGTCCTTCTGAAATCTCAGCTCCACGCCTGGAGCGGAGGATTAAAGATGCTGTGATTTTAGGAATTTCAAAAATTGAATGAAGTAGTTTTTAATCAGCTCCTAACACTTACGAATGATCAAACTGATGGAGACTCTACATCCTCCATCTCCGGAGGTAAAATCAACTGAATGACCGCATGTTGCCATCAGCCACATTACATTGTATTAGTCACAACAGAGGCATGTCTCGTGGGCACGGCCGATATAACTGACCTGGAAGCAGATTTACTGTTACTCTCAAGAGCCGAGAGATCACATTGCTGTTTTTCAACCACAAAATCAGATATATTTGAGTTGTACAAAGCTCCAACTGAAAGTGTAACGCACTCTTAAGGCTCCTGAGCACAGTGGCATAATAAGGGAGTGCACCTTTAAATGATTCTGCAGTTGATATTCTGTCATAAGACCAAAACCAGGAGTGTGTTGGATTTCTTAAACCCGTTGACGCTTACGGAGGGTAAACATCTTGCAGAACAGGTAACAGAATTAAGACTTGTGAAAGAAATGTACTAGGGCACTGTATTTTTATAGCAAAGGTTACTCAAATCGGAGCGAATAGAGCAAATAATTTCTGCATTTAGTGCACTAATGATTGTTTACAGCAGCAGGACACGGTTTGTGGCATCGGCCCATCATAATGAAGGAACACGTCACGCAGTGCAACATTGTGGCAATCTATTTTTGGCTTCGGCCACAGAGGCTGTACAAAAATTGAAGGTTTGGGTCTTTTTAAAGGGTTTATTTGAAATTCACCTTGAAACACGAAGCCAACAGAATAGTGACAAATTAAAAAGAACAAATGGCAACGCCTTTGTACAAGGAGCATTGAAGCGTTCCCGTCACCCAGTTGCATCATAAAGTGAGGCACTTCATTGGCTTCAAGGTGGACATGATGGTATTTGTCAATATTCCACAGGGATGTTCCTGTGAGTCTGTACTTCACTCAGCTGTACATTTTCCACCTTTTAACACTAGTGACTTTGTCAATGCTGCATAGACACAAGGAATATTAATGTATTTAAGTTGGTTCATGAATGTCGTATTACTCACTGAAAAGAACATTTGTGGTCATGTGCTGTATCACATTTTTTTGGATTTTGTCTCAGTGCCATAGATTCAGCTGAACTCATTTATGAATGTTAAACACCGTCCAGGTGGAGATTTTGATCGACTCTTGCGGTCGCACTTGAATGCTGTATAAAGAGTATTTTCCATTCCAGACATTGCCATTGTGAAGTTGCTGTGACCGAGTTGACAACCTGACTTGATTTACCACTTTAAATGTATTTCAGAACAGACTTGACCTGGAAAGCATGTTGAGCTTCTGGTCAATGCTGCTTTTTTTTCCACTTTGAAAATGTAAAAAGAAAAAAGAAAAAAAGTTTACCTATTGAAGAGACCAGCATGATTTTTGCACAAATAAACTTCACACCACGTCACTGTAACTCCTCAAATCTGTTCAGGTCTGATTTACAATGCACCACAGAGAGGCATTCAGGCGGATTAGAGACATAAAGAGTATAATAACCCCAAAACCACCCGGCACACAACTCTTCCAAAAACTATTGACGGAGAGACAAAAACTCGGGAGTTTTGAAATAAATTTATTTGCCTGTGATGTGAATGTCGTCGCAGCAGAGGCGCTAACCGTCCTCTGCATCTTGTTGTTGTGCTCGTAAGAAGCTGGCTTTTTTCTGGGCGACGCGGTCCTTCCTCTGTGCCAGAGATAACTTGGCGCGATTCCACCTGCCCGGAAAGAAACACAACAGCAGCACTATTAGCATTCAGCACACCAGAAGGAAAGGTTGGTCCGCTCGGCACCGGGAGCTTCCCAGCGCGGACATTCAATACTTGCACTACAAACACTTATTGCTCCACGTCGAAGGCATTTATGAAACTGTGCCTCCTGGTTCGTCTCGCTTCTCTCAGCCCCGTCTTGAAAGGACAGTAAACATCAGCTAATGCAAATGAAGGACCAACTACATTTTGCTCAGCGGGATTTGTGTCATCATCAAGAAGCAGAGGACCAGCAAACACAGCAGGCGAATATTTGACAAACATACGCAATATAGATAATGCACGTGTAAATATGCACTAATTACACAGATGTGAAATTCTTGAGCACTGGGCTACACGGTGGTGCAGTGTGGGTCCGCAGACGCAACAATCACTATTGTCTTGGACGGGTTTGAAGGTTATAATGAATCTAGAAACAACTGTGATCAAGATATGTACTACGCTAGTGATTTACAACAACTGTGCTGTTAGATATCGTCATGTGTGCCGTGGGAAAATGTCCAAGTCCACTTAAAATCAACCCTAAAAAATAATTTAGTTGCCACAAAAGCATCCGAGTTTGCAATATATAGCTGGCCTAGTAATTAAAAACTCTTCCATGCCAGTGGGCAGCGCAACAATTACTTACCATAGTTGCTGTATTATCCTACAATGTGACTTTTGACAATTTATTTTGGGTTCTCGGTGTGCCGTGGGATTATTTTTCTTTGTAGAAAATGTGCTGCTGCTCAGTACTAAGCAACAATCTAGTTTCAAAACTAATGTACGACTGCTCTCTGGTGGACAAATTATGTAATGCTAAATTTCATACTCAGAAACCCGACCGACTGCAAGACGGCGAGGTTACATCGGTGAAACTACAACGTGTATAATTTGAGGAATACATTTTTAAAAAACGGCTATGTCATATTTGGCTTCGAAAGCAGAAAATCCACTTCATCAATTTTGACTCAGGTTGCATCATCACTCATTTTGGCTCGGAGAAAGAAACGGCAATCAAGGAAAAAACAA